>NC_041387.1:498204203-498269125 GCF_002162155.2 Triticum dicoccoides
AAGAAGAGGAGGAGGAAGAAGAGCCTGACTCTGAGGCGACCAACGAGGAGTCGGGGGAGTCCTTCCCTTGGCGCAGGTCCCGCGCCCTCTGCTCCATGCCGGATGACGACGAGGCCGGTGCCAGGCGAGGCAGGGAGGACTCGCCCTTGGTCCCGAGGAAGGACAGGATGGGGCTGGTTCCCCGAGGGTCTGCTCTGGTGTCGAGGCGGTCTGAGGCTAGCTCCAGCCCTCCCGACATGCCCTCTGCTTCCGGACCTCCCAAGGCTGACCCTTGCAGTAGGCTTTCGAGCTTCAAGTTTGGCCGAAGGCTGCTTGAGTCCGCGAACGACGACCAGTAAGTGCTCGATTCATGTTTTGCTTCCTGTTTCTGTCGCCAAGGCTTGACGTCTGCATCCTTTTGTCTAGGCCGGTGCCTGTAGCAAAAAGGTTGAAAGGGGCCTCGGCGGCCCTGCTTGGGGCGAGTTCGCCTGCCGGGGCAGCGCCTTCATCTACGGGGAAAGGAGGCGGTGAGGTTCGTGCCTCCCTTGCCCGGTCGTCCTAGCGAGGCTAGGTGGGGCGCACTGGCGTGGATCCATCCCCCACGACCCAGACGACTCCCAAGGCGGCCACGCTTAACGCCGTTGCTGAGGCCGCCAGGGCTCAGAAGGCCCTGACGCTTGATGCTGTGATCACGCTGTCGTCTTCTCCTCCTACTCCGCCGATTGCCACTTCCCCCACTCCTTTCACCGTCTTGGACCGCGCCACTTCCGAGCTGAGCCGACTGCGAGAATATCTTCAGGGCACCGACCCCCGCCTGGTGGCAGGGCGCGTGGAGCTAGCCTCTGGCTGGGTCCGCTCTGACGCCTCCATCTGAGCGGCGCTGAGCCACGCTGTGTCGGCCTTCTATGAGGAGAAACAAGCCGCCTCCCAGGCCAAGGCCGCTCGCGACATTGCCTTGGGTGACGCTGCGGATGCCCGGGGCCGCTGCAAGGCGCTGGAGGATGAGCTGCAAGGCCTGCGCGACGAGCTCGCCAAGGAGGTCCATGACCGCCAGGAGAAGGAGAAGGAGATGAGGACTCAGTAAGCTGCCGTCAGGGACCGGGACGCTGAGCTCGATGACCGTCGTGGCCGGTTGGAGATGCTGGAGCGGGCGCTGAAGGCGGAGAGGATCGAGCTGGATGGCAAGGCGAAGGTCCTGGCTGAGGATCGAGTGGCCTTCGCAAAGCTGGAGGAGAAAGCTTGCGCCACGCTGAAGACGCTTTATGACGGCGGCTTAGAGAAGTCGTTGGCTGGCGCAGAGGACGGCCCCGCCGAGCTGCTTCCCTTCCTGGTCCGTGCACTTGAAGATGTTGCAGACAGACTCGGTCCCACGGCCGAGGCCGAGGCACGTGTCCTTTCTTCTACGGCACTGACGCGTGTCCTCAGCCACGTCTACCTCCGCGACCCCAACGTCGACCTCGACAGCCTGCTGGAACCTGTGAGCGGCGAGCTTGCTGCTTCTGCTGCTGAGGCTGTGAAGGGCCGAGCTAAGGCCTTGCTGGCAAGGTTCCGCGCCTTCAGCACTAGGCCCGGGCGAGATGCTGCCAGCTCCGCAGCTTCGGGAGGTGGAGCTACCGAGCGCGACCCCACCACAAGTGGCGGCGCCGCCGGAAAGTGATCCCTTCGCGGCTTCTGTCCTATTTCAATTTCGGCGACATGCATCATGCCTCGTGGAGGCGTTTAAACTTGTGTTTGGCGTTGTGAAAACAACCTATGACCTGTAATATTTGCTTTTGAATTCCCTGGAATTTGCATTCTTCCCTCCTATTTGCTTGTGTTCTACGTCGGCAGGGCCCGGCACCGCGCATACCTCAGCCGCCGTTAGCCCTGACCGGAAACCAGGACGGGACCAAGGAGTGAGGGGCTACATGACCAGTTAGGATCCTGAGTCACGATGCTCGGGAGTCCCCCTTGACGCTCAAACGGTCTTCGTACCTTGGCTCCACTCGGGGAGGGGCGCGCGACGAACCAGGCCCGAGGGACCTGGCTGGGTGGCGTGCGCCCGTGCGTGGCCCGGACGTAGCCCTCCTGTCCAGCCCCCTCGCGTGGCGCTCCCGAGGGGAGGCGTTACGATAGGGCCGGACACTGAGCTCTGGGCTCCCTGAGGTTGATGCGGCTGTGGGCCGCCCTCAGTTGTTTATTACCAGCACGGAGCATAGCGCTTCCGTATGTGTACGGGCATAGCCGCTCCTCGGCAGTGTCGTCAGCCAGCGCAGAGCATGGTGCTTACACTGGTACGTGGCAGGGGGCCCCCCTCTGGGAGGAACCCCCGAGGCGTGTACAGCCCCGCCCTGACACGTGGCTGGCACGATAGGGCTTGACGAGGTGTATCTGGGCACCCGTGAGCCAGCGCGGGACTCACGGGGCCCTACCTCAAGGCAGGTTGCGCCTGGCTCTGGGCCTTTGTTTGTAGTATGCTCCTGCAAGATTGGTTAGATGCCAACGTTCTACGTCCTTAGGTCCCGGCCCTCGAGCGAGCTCAGCCATCACTGGTATGCCAGGTCGCGATGCCGTGGACAAGGCCAGGAGGTGAGGGCTGGAGAGCCAGTAAGTGCCCATGAGTCGTGATGCTCAGGTGCCCCCCTTTTAACGTGCAAGCGATTAGCATGAAGAAGAAAAAGGGGTGCCGTGGGAGGCATCAGGTAATGATCATAGCGGGTTAAATATGCGAGGCACACGACCTAGATAGATGCGGGAAAGATGCATGCCACCAGGTCAGGCCCGAGAGGCTTGAGGATAATGCAGCCCGAGGGGCGCCCCCAACAACGTAACCTAAAGACATGAACAAAAGAGATACATGCCACAAGGATGGACCCACGCGGCCTGGTCATGATGCAGCCCTGGGGGCGCTCCCAGCTGAAAATGGAACTTTGAAAAATGTCACCTGATACCGTTGGATATGAAGGAATGCTGAAGTAGCGGACGACGCGCAGCGAGGAAGCCGATCCTCATGAGCTCCCAGGACCAGGAGCCTCGGAAGGCTCTGGGGGCGCACGCGGCTCCTCGAGGACCATCTCCATCTCTGCCAGGACCGCGCAATGCCTGACCTCCTGAGCCTCCAGAATGCTCCTCACCAGGCGCTGATGAGCAGTGGCCGCGTTCGGCAGGCCGAGAGGCATGCAAAGTAGCTGTGGGGTGGACCCTCGCAACGTCCCACGCGCGAGGGCCAGAGGCACTCCTGAGACGCGGCTCGGTTGAACCCTGGCACGTCGATGCATACGCGCAACCCACCATCCTCGCCTGGATAGGGGGCTACAGTGGGTAAGCAGCGGCTGCCGCGCATGACTCCTGACTCCTGCATCTCCTGAGTGTTTCTTGCGATGAACTCCTAAGGGTTTGACCCTCCTTGCCTCATACCTTCCTGAGGGAAACGTGCTTTGAAGTACGCCTCCAAGTGGTGCCCGAGCGCCTCTGTCGGAGTAATGGGCCATGGGTAGCCTCGCCCAGGTCCTAGGACTTATCAAGACTTTGGGCCAGCTTCACCTAGCTGGGCCCCAAGCTGAAGCTCCGCCCTCTGAGGGTCGGCTGGCTATACGGCCGGCTACCAGAGGGTGGCCAACCCAAGCCTATAGCACTACGAGTGGGCGGCTCCAGCCTGCCGGCCTCTAGAGAGGGCGGCATCAAGCAGGCGGCCACCTTGTGGCCTCGGTGCAACCGAGCCCCCATCGAGAGTACGAGTTAGAGCATGGCTACAGTGAAGCACGTCGCCCCCGACGCCCGGGAGAGGCGTGGCTACAATGCTCCGTACAGGAAGAGATCTCCGCACGATGGGGCACTATGCCATGTCTCGCCTGACATCGCTCCGAGCAGGCAGAGTCCTGTTCCCCACGACGGCCTGTCGGTACGGCCTACCGGTGGCGGGCCCTATTGGGCAGTGACCCCATAGAAGACGGCGGAAGACCAACCGGACAGACTCGGGAGGGGCCGGCCTCCAGCAGGCGGCCGTCCCTTGCCCCGAGGCAAGCATGCCATTAAGATGATGAGACCAGGCATGGCTACAGTGAACTCCCACCAGGCGGCGGTACTGTAGCGACGCTGGGATGACCAAGCCCTCGCCATCAACGGCACGACTACAGTAAGCAGCCACCAACCAATCGGCGGGGCCCACCAGGAGGCGGGCCCCAACGGTCGACGGAGAAGCCGGAGGCCGGAGACACTGACAGCCGGGCCCAGCACCCGGACGAATTACCATTGTACCCCTAGGGGTAGGCCTATATAAACCCCCCCAGGGCACCCATGCAAAGGGTTCCAACTCTGATAGATCTAGCCAGTTACCTAGGGCAGGGAAGAGCTAGCCTTGCCTTCTCCTACCTCTAGACACAGCTCGAGGAGCATCTTGTATCACTAGTGCCTTAATGATCATGCGGAGACCCCGCAGAACAGGAGTAGGGGTATTATCTCCACGGAGAGCCGCCAACCAGGATAAAGTTTGCCGGCGTACGTGTCTACGCCTTATCCCGCTTCCAGGAACCGACGACGTTCTACTCGCTCCCACCATGATAAGCCATCCGTTGGCATATGTAGCACCCAACCCCCGACATTTGGCACCCACCGTGGGGCGAGGTGCACCATCTTCCGGAGATCTGCTCTGGACAGGAACCCTGTTCCTTCCTAGCGAGCAAAGCCACCTCAGCACGCCTGACGGTGTCACCCCCGATGGGCTGCACGATGCGAAGATCACCTGCACGGCGAGCTGCCTCACCGACCTCGTCGGTGAGATCGACCTCTCCGACGAGCCGGCCTCCGATGCAGGCACTAGCTGCCCTGAGAGCCGCCTCGTCAGCCTCCTCGACCAGCTCCATGTCACCAATGAGCCTGCTGTGGACCTGGAGTCCGTTGGCTCCACCGATCCGATGATCGTCAACTCCGACACGGCGTCGTTTGACGCGTTCCCCACAAACGTGGTGGTCTACGACGAGCCGCCTCCTCGCGAGCACAGCGGCGGGAGCACTGTCACGGAGGTGCTCGTCATCAGCACTGGAGAGCACTCGGACGAGCACGGTCGAGACCCTCTCGACGCGGCTCTGCGCAACCTAATGGCGCCCATCCCAAAGGGGTGGATGCTGAGGTGCTAGAGGCATGCCACTTCCAACTTCTCGAGAGCGCTGGCTGCCTGGCCAGCATGCACCGTCTCTCAGACGCCTACCGGCGTGAGATGGATCGAGCCATGGGTGCACGCCGGCTCCTGAGGGGCCTAGCCGCCTCGGCACGGTTCGGCAGCGTGGCGCAACCGTCGCTAGTATGTTCGGGGCAGAGCGCCCCGTCTACGCCACGCCTGCAGAGAACATCCGGGCCGCCCAGGCGGTGATGGATGAGCTGGACAAATACGACGGCGACGAGCGCCGCCACATGACGGAGCGAGTCCAGCAGCTCCTAGACGCGTCCCCCGTGCAGCACGAGGCTGGATGCCACACTGAAATTTCAGCCCGATGAAATAACGATCCGCCCCCTCGCCAAGATCATAGGGCGACATCCCGGACGCTGACTGGTGGCGCCCGCAGAGGAAAAGGCAACAAGCCGGCTGCCAGACATAGCCGGACGTGCCTCTCCATCGAGCGAGACGAGGATGGTCGCCCTCATGCGGTGGAGCGCGAGGCGACCAGCCGCCTCCTCCGCCTTGTGGAGCGAGGCACCCCACCCCGCATCCTGTCACGCACCTGACACTCGGCGACCGCCTTGGCCGCCGAGAGGGAGTCGGAGAGAACGACGCCCACCATCGGATCGATCGCCTCAACTGATCCGTGGCTCTAGAAGAGGAAGACGCTCTGGGCATGCCCTGCTTTGGCCCCCGAATCCGAGATGAGCTGTCACATCCCCAGCTTCTGGTAATGCACTAGGCTAGACCTCATGTGAGCATCATGTTTAAATTCAAATGAAATTTGAATTGAGGAATTTTCAAAAGCCTCAGAATCCTTTAAAAAAAATAACCAACAATTAAATCTTCTCAAATGTGTCCAAGAAAATGTTCCTGTTATTCCATAAAAATATTGGTAAGAGGTAAAATTTAAACCAATATTTTTGGAGTCACAGAGATAATTATTTTGGCCATTTGAATTAATCCAATAACTACTTGCTTTGGATTTATATTTAATATATATTAAATATGACTCCAATAATTCTGGAAGTTTGTGAGTGGCTTTGTATATATTTTAGCAAGCCACATAAAATTCTACAGAATTTATTTAAATGATTTAGTTGTTAAACTAAATCAAAACAAACAGAACAAAAATAGAAAACAGTAAATAAAAGCAGAGAGAGAGTTTTACCTCAGCTTACCTCGCAGCCCACCTGGCCCAACTCCAGTGGCCCAGCCGGCCCAGCCCACCTCCTCCCCCTTGTCCTCTTCCTCCTCTGCCAGGAGGACGAACAGAGGCGAGGCGTGGCGCGCGCCGACGCTGCCTCGGCCACCTCCTGCTTCCCCCTGGCCACCTCCTGCTTCCTCTCGTCGCCCTGGACCCCGTCCGCGACGCCACGCACCCCCCCAGGCCTCTCACTCTCTCCCCGAGCTCCTCTCCTCCTCTGGCTCTCTCGCGCGCAGCCACCGAACACACCCGCCGCCGCCGACGAGCTTCCCCGTGGCCACCGGCCACCCCTAGCCTCGCCGATGCGCCCAGGAGCTCCCCCTCGACCCCTCCTTCCTCCCCACCGACCCACGGCCCTACGGACGCGCCACAACGCCGCCGGCATCGCCGTTTCCATCGCCGGCCGCCAAGGATCTTCACCGTCAATTCGCCACCATCGTCGCTTCCCCGAGCTCGCTGACCCTCCCTGCACGATCCCCGTGAGTCCCTGCTTCGTTTCCCCCTAACCCCAAGCCCGATTTCGAGCTCTAGCCGCCCCCTCTACCAGAGCCGAGACGCTCCGCCGCACGGACTCGTCGCCGGCGAAGCCCCGGTGACCAAATGGCCCCGCGCGTGCGTCCGTTGCACTCGCAACGACCCGTGGAGCAACGCTAGCGTGGCAGCTAGCTTGTTTGCAAGCCGCAGCGCTAACCCCGCACCCACCCGAGCTCCGGCCGCCGCCTCGGGCTCCATTCCGGCGAACCCCGGCCACCCCCGCACCTCCCGTTGGCCCCCCTAGATGCGCACGGGCACGGGCTACCCTCTGGTGCCCTTGGCTTGGCCCAAAACCCCTCGCAGCGCCACTCCGGCGAGCTCCCGCCGTAGTTTTGGTCGTCGCCGGCCGAACTCCGGCGACTGCCGACGTGGCACGCCTAATTAGCACTAATGACCCTGTTAAACTAACCCCGTGACACTGACAGTGGGCCCCGTAGCGGGTCAAAGCCCGGGTCAACGCGGGATTAGCCCCTGAGTCACTGACGTGTGGACCCCACACGTCAGGTTTGACCTGGATCGCCCTGTTGACCTGATGACGTCAGGGTGAGGTCATGCTGACGCCATATTCCTTTTCTGGAATTTAATTTATTTTATAATAATCAGGAAATTCCAGAAATTGTATAAACTTCAATAAATCATAGAAAATTAACCGTAACTCCAAATTAAATAATTTATATATGAAAAATTATCAGAAAAATTCAAGGAATCCATCTGTACCATTTTCATGCATGTTAGAACAACTTATAGCTGCTGTTTAGCACAAATCAATTAAATGGCATTTGAATAATCACATATGGAGTTTGAATTTGAATCTGGTATTCAAACCAACCTCATTTAATCTGGTTTTAGATGCATTAGCCCAAAACACATTCATTTTGCCATGTCATGATCATGCATCATATTGTGCATTGCAATGATTGTGTTCCTTTCTATGTTGCCGGTATTTGTCCCCTCTCGATAGACGTGATACCGATGATGTGATCGTTGACACTGATGAAGACTCAATGTTATCTTCAGAAGTGCCAGGCAAGCAAAACCCCCTTGTTCATTCCCAAACAATCCTACTCTCTCGCTCCTGCTCTCTTTTACTGCACTAGGACAACACCGATTCATCTGTTACTTGCTGCGGTAGCTGAACCCCTTTATCCTCTGCATGACCTGTCATTCCACAGTAATTAGATGAAACCCACTAGCATGAGTAGGAGTTGTTTGAGCCCTGATGTGCCTACTCATTCATGCTTGTTTGTCATGCCTGCTACTGCTTAGAGTTGAGTCAGGTCTGATTCATCCGGGATGGATCAGAGGTGTGTGAACATGTCCTACGGTGTGTGAGCTAAGCGTGTGAACACGATTTGGTAAAGGTAGCGGTGAGAGGCCATGTAGGAGTACATGGTGGGTTGTCTCATTGCAGCCGTCCTCAGGAACTGAGTTCTGTGTTTGTGATCCATGATTCAGCTACTACCACGCATTGGGCCCGAAACCAATGGACCCTCTCGGCTTCTTGATCACCCTTGTCCTCTGTCCAGGAGTTGCAAGTAGTTTCTGGTGTTTGTAGTATGCTGGAGGCCGTGCGCAGTGCTGACCGTAGGGGTGGGCTGTGATGCGGTAGGCACGTGGCCGGGTAAACCGGGCGCCCGTTTGGTGTCACGGAACCCTGTACACATCGTTTGGGGCTGTGAGCGAAACTCCGGCCGGATCTCCTCATGGATGGAACCCGAATAGGCGATAAACCTAGACTAGAGACTTGAGTGTTTAGGCAGGCCGTGGCCGACACCCACGTTGGGCTTCCGCTTGAAGGTTGCCGAGTACATGTCGTGTAAACGGCGGTAAGTGGTGAGAGCGTGTGTGAAGAAGTACACCCCTGCAGGGTTAACATCATCTATTCGAATAGCCGTGTCCGCGGAAAAGGACTTCTGGGTTGCTTATATCAGTTCATAGACAAGCGAAAGTGGATACTCTAAAATACGCAAGATAAGCGTGAGTGCTATGGATGGCGTTCTTGTAGGGAGACGAGAGCGGATCCATAGTGGTGTATTGATATGGTGAATATGTGGACTCGTGTGCGCCACCTCAAAGAGATACATTGCAGTCGTAGTTCAGGATAGCCACCGAGTCAAAGCTGGCTTGCTGCAGTCAAACCCCTCCACCCCCTTGTTGATAATGATGCATATGTAGTTAGTTCTGATGTAAGTCTTGCTGGGTACATTTGTACTCACGTTTGCCTATTTTATGTTTTGCAGAGAGACTTCAGTCTCACTAGTAGTTCCGCTTGGACTTCGACGTTTAGCTTGATACCTCAGCTACGATCTTGTGCTCTCGGCAGGATCTGATAGATAGTCAGGCTTCTCAGCCTTTTTCATTTATAGATGTCTGTACTCAGACATGATAGCTTCCGCTTGTGCTTTGACTTGTATGCTCTGATTGTTGGGTCATGAGAACCATGTTTGTAATGTCTCGCTCCTCGGAGCCTATTGAATAAACTACTTGAGTCGTAGAGTCATTTTGTGATGCCATGTTGTATTGCACATATCGAGCATATTGTGTGTATGTTATTGAAATGCTTGGTATGTGTGGGATCTGACGATCTAGTTGTTTATCTTTAGTAGCCTCTCTTACCGGGAAATGTCTCCTAGTGTTACCACTGAGCCATGGTAGCTTGCTACTGCTCTGGAACACTTAGGCTGGCCGGCATGTGTCCTTCTTCGTTCCTGTGTCTGTCCCTTCGGGGAAATGTCACGCTTTGAGTACTGGAGTCCTGCTAGCCCAGTGCTACAGCCCGGACCCACTTGCTGATGACCGACACGTTCGAAGCTGGGTCATGGATGCCTGTCCCTGTAAGTCTGTGCCACTTTGGGTTTACGACTAGTCATGTCAGCCCGGGCTCCTTATCATATGGATGCTAGCGACACTATCATATACGTGAGCCAAAAGGCGCAAACGGTCCCGGGCAAAGGTAAGGCGACACCCGTGGGGATACCGTGCGTGAGGCCGCAAAGTGATATGAGGTGTTACCGGCTAGATCAATGTGACATCGAGTCGGGGTCCTGACAGCGTTGGTATCAGAGCTTGACTGCCTGTAGGATTACCAAGCCAAACTGGTCGAAGTTGAGTCTAGAAATGCTTTAATTATATGTAAGGGAATTGATTGTGGGATGGAACGTAAGGCTCTTTTTTACTCCTTATACCTCATGGCCTTCTGATCTGAGTCATCATCTTCTCTTCTACGGGGATTAAGAACTAGGCTATCTCTTCTTTCTATTAGGATCACGTGTTACTAATCCGTAGACTTATAAGATTGTTGATTCAAGCCCCAGTTCAGTTCCTACTATCTTCCGTATGTTAATTGTTGATCTCGAAACCTTGATATTGTGCTTCTGAGTGGTTATGCCACCATTTTTGTGAATGTCTCAAGTCTTTTCTGAGCATTTACAACCGTTATGCTGTCCGAGTCATCCCAGGTTTCTAAGTAGTCTGATGCATTTGCAAATCCTTTCTTCCCGTTTCAATGTTCCCATGGGCCAGATTAACCACACTAATCAGCGAGTTGAGGTACTCCGTTACCTTGGCATATATGTTGGAGATATTATTATGGCCCTAGGTGTCTTAGGGGATCACCTAGTAATTTAGCCATGATTGGTGTCCCAGTGTGATGATTCTGGCCTTTATCCTCGAAAGCATTCCGTGATGCTACTTAGTAGTAGGTATTCTACTCCTGGGTTTTGAACCCGAGATTCACTCTACTTACCTCATGTTGATAGTGTTTGCTAGTTCCTTTAGGATATTAGTAACCTTTGCGATAGTCCTCGAGGTCCGTGGTATATCGTTCTTCCAAATACCATGAACCATTATGGCAGAAGTTTGTTGGATCAAAAGATCACAACAGGCCCTCTAGGAGTTCTCCATGCTATATTGTGACTCTGCCAGCTCAACCTTTCTGCATGGGTTATCCGGAAGAATTATGTTGAACTTTGTTCGGCATACCAACCCATGTATCCACAACTCAGAAAGTTATATGTTCCTTTGAGTTGTCTCTCTTTAGTTGCACTCTGACTTTCGTCTATCAATTAATAGTCAAGAGTATGTGTGCGCTCGTTTATCGATGCCTATTACTCTTGTGGTCCGTCAAGCCATTCTATCGCAGAATGACTAGGAAAAAACAAACTCCAGTACCTCATCCATATCTAGGATTGGGTCAAAGTAGTTGTATTCCGCAGATCAAATGCCAATCCAGCTTTTGGTTCTGTTCTACCTTGGAGTATTACCCCCTTTATGTCAGAATTGTCACGAGAATTGCACCAACTCTCATGAATTTTGACGAAGTGATACTTCTCACCATGATTAGTCATTCCTCGGTCTTCGTGTTGATGCAACCGGAATACCGACAAATGAATTGTGATGTGTGAAATCAATACGCCTAGCAACCTCGTTTCTTGGTAGTTAAGGGACAATAATTTCATTCCTAGCGTGTTGGTTTTTGAATCATCCTTCTAAGACTGATCGTGCTACCTAGTCCTTATTTCGGTGCACCCTTCGATTGATGAGTTAGGATCTTGTCAAGTCCTCACTCATTTGATCATATCGTCTTGCCCTCAAAAGCAAGATTGTTCTCGAGCTTAGTAACATATCGGTGGTTCGTGATTTTCCGAAGATCTTCTCGGAAGTATTACCAGGTTGTCACCTGACCGCTGTGTTGAGCTCGTGATCAAGTTGGTTTATCCTGTAAACCACCCTTTCTCCAAGAATTCGTGTTGGATACCCTGAGCTAGTTGGATAAGCTAAACAACAACTTGGAGAGATGGAAGATAAAAGCTTGTCCGACTTAGTTCATGTTAAGGGATATCTTTTTGTGTGTGTGTGTGTGTGTGTTGAAGAAAGATGATATCTTCATCAATTGGTCCTTGTGAACAATTGTTGGATCTATTATCTTACCCAAACCTTTGATTAAGTATGGGCTATCATCCAATCAGACCAGAACCAACGATATTCGTAATGTTGTCTTATTCGTGGTTGATCCCTCGAGCATACACCATTACATCTTTGGCCTGACCAATGCTATCACTTGTTCACTTAACTATGGAATTCCTTTTAAAAGGAAACCTAGATGAATTATTGTTGAGCCCATCGACAACATCCTTGTCTTCTCCATAATTTTGCTGAACATTAAGTTAGTGTTGGAAACTTTTAAAAGCATTTCCTTCATGCTAACTCATGAAGTATTTGTTTGATGAAAGGAGTGACTTCCTCTTATACACGTGCATTTGGTGAAAGTTGCCGCCGTGAATTTGAGAAAGTTAGTTTTGCTTCCTCTGGGATCATTCCAAGTCAGTCGTGCATATGTGCGAAGTATTCTATGGTTTGGAGACTTGCAACCTTCATTCCATATGTGTTCCGAGCACACCAAGCCACTGATTGATTTGTTCAAGGAGAAGAAGTTCCTTCTTAAGAGCATGCCTTATGCAAGGACTTCAATGTCCTCGATTATGGTTCCCCACCTGAACTCGGTAGTGTTTTGTTGTAAGACTACCATGTGATAATGTTTTGTCTAGGACAACGTGTTCACATGTTTGTAGCAGAACCAGCTCATGTTTTGGAGCTTGCTATCGTAGTTCATCTCCCGAGAATCCCGCAACGTCATCTCGTCGATTTGCGTTGCAAACTTTCATTTTTCTTCCTAGACTCGATGAGTCTGGAATATCCTGACACCAACCAGATCTGAATCTCAGGCAGATATGATGGTTTGGAACATTTCCCAAGAACTATAATATCGGTCCCTCGA
Source organism: Triticum dicoccoides (assembly GCF_002162155.2). Classification (NCBI taxonomy): domain Eukaryota; kingdom Viridiplantae; phylum Streptophyta; class Magnoliopsida; order Poales; family Poaceae; genus Triticum; species Triticum dicoccoides. Next base: position 498,216,834 of record NC_041387.1, read on the forward strand.
AAACCGGTAAAGTGGATGTCGTGGCCAACACACCCAGCCGGAAGACCTGTTATTATAATATCTTGATTGAGGAAGTTGGCCACCTCCCAATAGGGATTTCGTAAGGTTTACTCCCTAGTTGTTCCTTATGGATTTTTGTGTTCCTGAAGTCCGACCTTTACTTGATGTTCTAGATATCAAACCATTTCAATGAATGGGATACGCTAGCACATCAAGGAGAACATTAAAAGCGGAGTGCTAAATGTCTCTCGGTCGATCATCCAGATTTTATTTCCTTGGCCCCGCCAAGGGTGAAATCTGAGAAAGTGTTATCTTCCTTTGCATCTGCATCATCCATCATCATTCATCATGGTAGCAAGTTGTGTTGCCAGGATCATTGACACGGATGTTGGTAAAACCTTGATGATTGTGGAAATGCTCAAGTTCTTGAGAGCACGCACAAGCGCTACGTGTTATCATCGGCACTAACTGGGTTTGCTCTCAGTTTCCTCGGCAATGCTATGACCTACTCAAACAGTGAATTCACTCTCTATTGTTGGGTTCTTCCCCAGTTACCAGAATCATTCCCAGCATTTGCATTTTGTTCCCAGCTTGCACCGTCAATGTGCCATTCTACCATGGGTCTCTTCCATTTCCGGTGGTAAGCAAGTTCATCCATTACGTTGTCTTCAACAAGGTAATCCACATCATCCAAGTCCAAGTATGCCATTCTACCGACCCCGCCAATCGATTGCTGTGATTTGCCTTAGGCTGATATAGAGAGTCTCAATGATCTCTATATCAAAGGTAATTCTTTTTGCCACTTAAGATAATAATCTACGAATCACCCTTCTCCAGGATGTTTCGTTATGGTATCATGGCAATTCAACTCCTCGCTACGTTGACAACCGATCACCACATTCTTAAGTCTGGAGTTGTTGTCCACCTAGTGAACCTTCGTCATCCGTTTCTTCCACCCCTCTTGATGTGTATCTCGTGTCTCAACCCGAGAGATGGTTCTATGTCTCATTCCGTGAGTTAATCCTGAGTTGTTCGATCTTCAAGAAGATCGACCCTTCTAGAGTCTCCTTCTTCCTTCCGTGTCATGTTGGCAGGATTTCTCAGAGCAAGACATCAAGACAATGATGGTGAATGAATCAATGTTCAACTGAAGTACACCCTGGATCGTGAAGATTATGCTATTCTGCGTTACCCTTCAGCCTACCCTACGCTTGAATCTCAAGACGAGATTCTTGTTCAGTGGGGGTGAGTTGTCACATCCCCAGCTTCTGGTATTGCACTAGGCTAGACCTCATGTGAGCATCATGTTTAAATTCAAATGAAATTTGAATTGAGGAATTTTCAAAAGCCTCAGAATCCTTTAAAAAAAATAACCAACAATTAAATCTTCTCAAATGTGTCCAAGAAAATGTTCCTGTTATTCCATAAAAATATTGGTAAGAGGTAAAATTTAAACCAATATTTTTGGAGTCACAGAGATAATTATTTTGGCCATTTGAATTAATCCAATAACTACTTGCTTTGGATTTATATTTAATATATATTAAATATGACTCCAATAATTCTGGAAGTTTGTGAGTGGCTTTGTATATATTTTAGCAAGCCACATAAAATTCTACAGAATTTATTTAAATGATTTAGTTGTTAAACTAAATCAAAACAAACAGAACAAAAATAGAAAACAGTAAATAAAAGCAGAGAGAGAGTTTTACCTCAGCTTACCTCGCAGCCCACCTGGCCCAACTCCAGTGGCCCAGCCGGCCCAGCCCACCTCCTCCCCCTTGTCCTCTTCCTCCTCTGCCAGGAGGACGAACAGAGGCGAGGCGTGGCGCGCGCCGACGCTGCCTCGGCCACCTCCTGCTTCCCCCTGGCCACCTCCTGCTTCCTCTCGTCGCCCTGGACCCCGTCCGCGACGCCACGCACCCCCCCAGGCCCCTCACTCTCTCCCCGAGCTCCTCTCCTCCTCTGGCTCTCTCGCGCGCAGCCACTGAACACACCCGCCGCCGCCGACGAGCTTCCCCGTGGCCACCGGCCACCCCTAGCCTCGCCGATGCGCCCAGGAGCTCCCCCTCGACCCCTCCTTCCTCCCCACCGACCCACGGCCCTACGGACGCGCCACAACGCTGCCGGCATCGCCGTTTCCATCGCCGGCCGCCGAGGATCTTCACCGTCAATTCGCCACCATCGTCGCTTCCCCGAGCTCGCTGACCCTCCCCGCACGATCCCCGTGAGTCCCTGCTTCGTTTCCCCCTAACCCCAAGCCCGATTTCGAGCTCTAGCTGCCCCCTCTACCGGAGCCGAGACGCTCCGCCGCACGGACTCGTCGCCGGCAAAGCCCCAGTGACCAAATGGCCCTGCGCGTGCGTCCGTTGCACTCGCAACGACCCGTGGAGCAACGCTAGCGTGGCAGCTAGCTTGTTTGCAAGCCGCAGCGCTAACCCCGCACCCACCCGAGCTCCGGCCGCCGCCTCGGGCTCCATTCCGGCGAACCCCGGCCACCCCCGCACCTCCCGTTGGCCCCCCTAGATGCGCACGGGCACGGGCTACCCTGTGGTGCCCTTGGCTTGTCCCAAAACCCCTCGCAGCGCCACTCCGGCGAGCTCCCGCCGCAGTTTTGGTCGTCGCGGGCCGAACTCCGGCGACTGCCGACGTGGCACGCCTAATTATCACTAATGACCCTGTTAAACTAACCCCGTGACACTGACAGTGGGCCCCGTAGCGGGTCAAAGCCCGGGTCAACGCGGGATTAGCCCCTGAGTCACTGACGTGTTGACCCCACACGTCAGGTTTGACCTGGACCGCCCTGTTGACCTGATGACGTCAGGGTGAGGTCATGCTGACGCCATATTCCTTTTCTGGAATTTAATTTATTTTATAATAATCAGGAAATTCCAGAAATTGTATAAACTTCAATAAATCATAGAAAATTAACCGTAACTCCAAATTAAATAATTTATATATGAAAAATTATCAGAAAAATTCAAGGAATCCATCTGTACCATTTTCATGCATGTTAGAACAACTTATAGCTGCTGTTTAGCACAAATCAATTAAATGGCATTTGAATAATCACATATGGAGTTTGAATTTGAATCTGGTATTCAAACCAACCTCATTTAATCTGGTTTTAGATGCATTAGCCCAAAACACATTCATTTTGCCATGTCATGATCATGCATCATATTGTGCATTGCAATGATTGTGTTCCTTTCTATGTTGCCGGTATTTGTCCCCTCTCGATAGACGTGATACCGATGATGTGATCGTTGACACTGATGAAGACTCAATGTTATCTTCAGAAGTGCCAGGCAAGCAAAACCCCCTTGTTCATTCCGATACAATCCTACTCTCTCGCTCCTGCTCTCTTTTACTGCACTAGGACAACACCGATTCATCTGTTACTTGCTGCGGTAGCTGAACCCCTTTATCCTCTGCATGACCTGTCATTCCACAGTAATTAGATGAAACCCACTAGCATGAGTAGGAGTTGTTTGAGCCCTGATGTGCCTACTCATTCATGCTTGTTTGTCATGCCTGCTACTGCTTAGAGTTGAGTCAGGTCTGATTCATCCGGGATGGATCAGAGGTGTGTGAACATGTCCTACGGTGTGTGAGCTAAGCGTGTGAACACGATTTGGTAAAGGTAGCGGTGAGAGGCCATGTAGGAGTACATGGTGGGTTGTCTCATTGCAGCCGTCCTCAGGAACTGAGTTCTGTGTTTGTGATCCATGATTCAGCTACTACCACGCATTGGGCCCGAAACCAATGGACCCTCTCGGCTTCTTGATCACCCTTGTCCTCTGTCCAGGAGTTGCAAGTAGTTTCTGGTGTTTGTAGTATGCTGGAGGCCGTGCGCAGCGCTGACCGTAGGGGTGGGCTGTGATGCGGTAGGCACGTGGCCAGGTAAACCGGCGCCCGTTTGGTGTCACGGAACCCTGTACACATCGTTTGGGGCTGTGAGCGAAACTCCGGCCGGATCTCCTCATGGATGGAACCCGAATAGGCGATAAACCTGGACTAGAGACTTGAGTGTTTAGGCAGGCCGTGGCCGACACCCACGTTGGGCTTCCGCTTGAAGGTTGCCGAGTACATGTCGTGTAAACGGCGGTAAGTGGTGAGAGCGTGTGTGAAGAAGTACACCCCTGCAGGGTTAACATCATCTATTCGAATAGCCGTGTCCGCGGAAAAGGACTTCTGGGTTGCTTATATCAGTTCATAGACAAGCGAAAGTGGATACTCTAAAATACGCAAGATAAGCGTGAGTGCTATGGATGGCGTTCTTGTAGGGAGACGAGAGCGGATCCATAGTGGTGTATTGATATGGTGAATATGTGGACTCGTGTGCGCCACCTCAAAGAGTTACATTGCAGTCGTAGTTCAGGATAGCCATCGAGTCAAAGCTGGCTTGCTGCAGTCAAACCCCTCCACCCCCTTGTTGATAATGATGCATATGTAGTTAGTTCTGATGTAAGTCTTGCTAGGTACATTTGTACTCACGTTTGCCTATTTTATGTTTTGCAGAGAGACTTCAGTCTCACTAGTAGTTCCGCTTGGACTTCGACGTTTAGCTTGATACCTCAGCTACGATCTTGTGCTCTCGGCAGGATCTGATAGATAGTCAGGCTTCTCAGCCTTTTTCATTTATAGATGTCTGTACTCAGACATGATAGCTTCCGCTTGTGCTTTGACTTGTATGCTCTGATTGTTGGGTCATGAGAACCATGTTTGTAATGTCTCGCTCCTCGGAGCCTATTGAATAAACTACTTGAGTCGTAGAGTCATTTTGTGATGCCATGTTGTATTGCACATATCGAGCATATTGTGTGTATGTTATTGAAATGCTTGGTATGTGTGGGATCTGACGATCTAGTTGTTTATCTTTAGTAGCCTCTCTTACCGGGAAATGTCTCCTAGTGTTACCGCTGAGCCATGGTAGCTTGCTACTGCTCTGGAACACTTAGGCTAGCCGGCATGTGTCCTTCTTCGTTCCTGTGTCTGTCCCTTCGGGGAAATGTCACGCTTTGAGTACTGGAGTCCTGCTAGCCCAGTGCTACAGCCCGGACCCACTTGCTGATGACCGACACATTCGAAGCTGGGTCATGGATGCCTGTCCCTGTAAGTCTGTGCCACTTTGGGTTTACGACTAGTCATGTCAGCCCGGGCTCCTTATCATATGGATGCTAGCGACACTATCATATACGTGAGCCAAAAGGCGCAAACGGTCCCGGGCAAAGGTAAGGCGACACCCGTGGGGATACCGTGCGTGAGGCCGCAAAGTGATATGAGGTGTTACCGGCTAGATCAATGTGACATCGAGTCGGGGTCCTGACATGAGCCCTTCCCCCAAGGGTTCACTCTCCCGCAAGATACGCCCAAATACACCGGCTCCGTGAAGCCGGAGGACTGGCTGGTCGACTACTCCACGGCCGTCAGCATAGCAAACGGCAACAAGCGTGTTGCCGTGAAATACGTCCCTCTCATGCTTCAGGGGACGACCCGGACGTGGCTCAACAGTCTGAAGCCCTGCAGCATCAACAGCTGGGTGGATTTCACCGAGGCCTTCATCCACAACTTCACCAGCACGTACAAGCAGACTCCCAAGCCCCGACAGCTCTCCTTGTGCGTCTAAGGGCCCAGCGAATCGACTCGCGACTACCTCACGCGCTGGGCCGAGCTGCGCAACTCCTGCGAGGGCGTGCACGAGGTGCATGCCATCGAGTACTTCACCGCCGAGTGCCGAGAAGGCACCCTTCTCAAGCACCGGCTTCTCTGCGACGAGCCTACGACTCTCGACGAACTGTTAATCATCGCCGACAAGCACGCCGCGACCGACTCCTCCATGAAGGCGGAGATCTTAGTCGATGCATCCGGCAAGGTAGCACCTCAGGCTCCTTGGACTCCGGCTGGCGAGACCAGTCGGAGACAGCCCCCAAGCGACAACAAGCAGAAGGCCACCCAGCCGGCCTCCAACAGCCGACAGGTGGCGACAGTCGAGGATTAGCAGCCGGAGGGGCAGCCAGCGCCCAAGCGTCAGAAGGGCGGCAAGCCCAACTAGCTGCCCGCCTTCTCGTATGAGCAGACCCTTGATGCTCCCTGCAAGTTTCACAATGGCGCAAAGCCGTCCAACCACACCACTCGGAAGTGTCACTGGCTCACCAGGATCGCCAAGGGAGACGGCCTCCTACCTCCTCCGCCTGCCGGCCCGCCGCCTCCTCCGCCCCAGCAGCCGGTGGCCCGGCCTGTCGGCGCCATTCAAGACGAGTATCCTGCAGAGCACGGAGCCTATGTCGTGTTCACTGGTGTGGCCGATGATAGGCATAGCAGATGGCAACAACAGTAAGAGGTGCATTTAGTAGCCTCAAGCACTCTAGAGGTCATGCACTGGTCCGAGAAGCCCATTAGCTGGAGCAGGGCCGACCATCCGGAAGTAATGCCTTCCCCCAGTTCCTACGCCTTAGTCCTGGATGCAACCCTTGCAACAGAAAGGCGGGCAGCTCGTTTCTCCAGAGTCTTGATAGATGGCGGCAGCAACATAAATATCTTGTACCGTGACACAATGGAGAAGTTGGGAATCAAGCAGAAGCAGCTCCTCCCCAGTCAGACTGTATTCCATGGCATAGTCCCTGGACTTTCCTGCTCACCAATCGGCAAGATCCAGATTGATGTCCTCATTGGAGACAAGAATCATTTCCGCCGAGAGCCAGTTTGGTTTGAGGTGGTGGACCTAGAGAGCCCCTACCATGCACTGCTTGGCCGACCTGCCCTGGCCAAGTTCATGGCGGTCCCCCACTATGCCTACCTCAAGATGAAGATGCCAAGTACCAAGGGAATCCTAACTGTAGTCGAAGACTACAAGAAGTCGGCAGCCTGCACTTCAGACAGTAGCCGGCTGGCCGAGTCCCACGTGATTGCAGCCGAGAAGCGGCTCCTGGATCGGGTGGTGGCAATGGCAGGCAACAAGCCAGAAATGTCACCCACTCCCAAGGAGTCAGACGTGGAGGGCTTGTTCAAGCCGGCGAAAGAAACAAAGAAGATACCCTTGGAACCAGAGCACCCGAAGAGGCACGCTGTCGTAGGTGCAAACCTGGACAACAAATAGGAAAGCGAGCTTGTCGATTTCCTCCGTGAGAATCGGGACATCTTTGCATGGTCTCTCAAAGACATGCCGGGTGTTCCAACGGATTTTTCCGAGCACAAACTACATGTCCGACCTGACGTCAAGCCGGTCAGGGAGCCCTTGCGCCGCCTGTCGGAAGAGAAGAGAAGAGTTGTTGGAGAAGATATAGCCCGGCTTCTGGCAGCCAGATTCATCATGGAAGTATTCTTTCCAGAATGGCTTGCCAACCCAGTCCTAGTGTTGAAGAAGAACAAGCAGTGGCGCATGTGTATTGACTATACCAGCCTCAACAAGGCCTGCCCCAAAGATCCCTCTGCCTTACCAAGAATTGATCAAGTGATAGACTCCACAGCCGGATGCGAGCTGCTGAGTTTCTTGGATGCATATTCAGGCTACCACCAGATAAAACTGAATCCGGCCGACAGGCTGAAGACCGCCTTCATCACGCCATTTGAAGCCTTCTACTACCTGACCATGACGTTTGGCTTGAGAAATCCCGGCACCACGTTTCAGTTTTGCATGCAGAAGTGCCTCCTCAAGAAGCTCGGCAGAAATGCCATGTCTATGTGGATGATGTGGTGGTGAAGACGAAGAAGCACGACACGCTGCTAGAAGATCTCAAGGAAACCTTTGAGAACTTGAGCCAATTCCAGATCAACCTCAACCCGGAGAAATGCATCTTTGGAGTACCAGCCGGCCAGCTTCTCGGCTTCCTGGTCTCAGAGCCTGGCATAGAGTGCAACCCTGTGAAGATCAAGGCAATTGAGAGGATGGAAGTGCCCACCCGACTGCTGGACATGCAGAAATTCACCGGCTGCTTGTCGTCAGTTAGCCGTTTCATCAGCCGGCTGGGCGAGAAGGCTCTTCCCTTGTACCAACTCATGAAGAAGACCACTTTTTTGAGTGGAACGACAAGGCGGACGAAGCATTTCTCCAACTAAAGAAGATGTTGGCAACTCCGCCTATCTTGGCGGCTCCGACTGAGAAAGAGCCCATGCTCCTCTACATCGCAGCCACCAGTCGGGTTGTCAGCATAGTCATGGTGGTAGAGCGCAAGGAGGATGACAGAGCATTGCCGGTCCAGAGACCGGTGTATTACTTGAGCGAAGTATTGTCCGCCTCCAAGCAAAACTACCCACACTACTAGAAGATGTGCTACGGCGTGCATTTTGCCGCCAAGAAGCTGAAGCCTTACTTTCAAGAGCACCCAATAACCGTCGTCTACACGGCTCTGCTTGCTGAGATCATCGGGAGCCGAGATACCTCTGGCCGAGTGGCCAAGTGGGCTATTGATCTAGCCCCTTACACCATCTACTACCAGCCTCGCACCGCCATCAAGTCACAAGTGTTGGCCGACTTCCTTGTCGACTGGGACGAGACCCAGTATTTGCCGCCTGCACCAGACTCCACCCATTGGCGGATGCATTTTGATGGTTCAAAAATGCGCACCGGTCTGGGAGCCGGTGTCATCCTCACCTCTCCCAAGGGCGACAAGCTCAAATATATGCTGCAAGTCCACTTTGCTGCCTCCAACAGCGTAGCTGAATATGAGGCACTCATACACGGGCTCCGGCTTGCCAAGGAACTCGGCATCCGCCGGATCCTATGCTATGGTGACTCCGACATGGTGGTCCAGCAGTCGTCAGGCGACTGGGATGCCAAGGATGCAAACATGGCAAGCTACCGCTTCCTCGTGCAGCAACTCAGCGGATACTTCGAGGGGTGCGAGTTCCTTCACGTGCCAAGAAACGACAACGAGCAAGCAGATGCCTTGGCACGGATTGGCTCCACACGACAAGCAATACCAGCCGGCATCGCCCTACGTCGCCTTCTCAAGCCGTCTGTCAAGCCGTCTCCTGATTCAGACTCCATCTTTGTGCCGGCCCCTCCCAAAGCAGTCGGATCCGACTTGACGGTCCCAGAGGGCGGCACGGGGATTTCGACAGGTGGCCCGGGGACTGCTGCAGCCGTACCCGGCTCGGGGACTCCAGAGCCTGGCCCGGGGACTTCAGTAGTCGGCCCGGGGACTTCTTTAGCACAGCAGGCAGAAGCAAGTACCAACCCGCCGCCTCCCGGCCCAACCGCCCTCATACAAGTTGCAGTAGTGGCAGTCGAAGAAAGTGCAGCACCATCATGGGCTCAGCCAATCCTCAAGTTCCTGGTGAATAAAGAGCCGCCGACTGATGAGATCTCGACCCGACAAGTGCAAAGGCAAGCAGCACCTACACCATAGTCAACAGAGAGCTAGTGCGACAAAGTGTCACTGGGGTTTATCAGCGCTGCATGGAGCCGGACCAAGGCCAAGCTATACTCAGGGATATCCACCAAGGTGAGTGCGACCACCACGCGGCTTCAAGATCACTTGTTGTCAAGGCTTTCCGTCATGGATTCTTTTGGCCGACTGCTCTAGAAGAGGCCAAAGAACTAGTTCAGAAGTGTCAAGGGTGCCAGAGATTCCGCTCCAAGCCACATCTGCCAGCTTCTGCACTCAAGACCACTCCCATAGCCTGGCCCTTCGCTGTCTGGGGACTGGATATGGTAGGACCATTCAAGATGGCCCGTGGTGGCATGACTCATTTGCTTGTCGTTGTGGACAAGTTCACCAAGTGGATAGAGGCAAAACCAATCAAGAAGCTGAATGGGCCGACTGCCGTGACCTTCATCGCCGACATCACCACGCGATACGGCATACCACACAACATCATCATCGACAATGGCACCAACTTCACCAAAGGAGCCTTGGCACCTTTCTGCGCAACACAGGGCATCCGCCTGGACTTAGCGTCCGTTTCCCACCCACAGTCAAATGGCCAAGTGGAGCGTGCAAACGGCCTCATTCTGTCCGGCCTCAAGCCCCGACTGGTCGAGCCTCTGGAGCATTCGGCCGGCTGCTGGCTGGATGAGCTACCGGCCGTCCTCTGGAGCTTGCGCACAACTCTGAGCAAGTCAACCGGCTTCACACCCTTCTTCCTCATCTACGGTGCCGAAACCATTATCCCGACAGACATCAAGTTCGACTCCCCAAGAGTCACCGTGTACACCGAGGCGGACGCCAAGGAGGCGCGAGAAGACGGCGTCGACTTGTTGGAGGAAGGTCGGCTGTTGGCACTCAGTCGGTCGGCCATCTACCAGCAGAGTCTGGGCCGATACTACAACTGCAAGGTGAAGCCAAGATCCTTCTTGGAGGGAGACCTTGTGCTCCGGCTGATCCAGCGAACAGCCGGACAACACAAGCTCTCAGCACCTTGGGAAGACCCTTTCATCATCAGCAAGGTCCTGGGCAATGATTCCTACTATTTGATCGTTGCCTAGAAGCCCAGAGCGCGCAAGAGAGATGGTTCAGGCAAAGAGACGGAGAGGCCATGGAACGCAAACCTCCTCCGAAGGTTTTACAGTTGAAAGCAGTATGTATCACGCTACCTTTTGTACTATGTATAAAGACTCCGGGTCCCCCGAGAAGAGCTCGGGGACTACCCTCTTTTATCTATATGATAAGTTTTATGCCAATGGGTATGTGTAGCTTTATTTTTTTCCGCCTGGCACTGGGTTCGGCCAGTCGGCCCGGAGGCTTGCCGCTTTTTGCTATATGCCGCCTCCTGCAGCCGGACAAGTAGTGTGTCTACACCCAAAACTTCCCTTGTCTGAAGCCACTGCTCGCAGAGCGACTGTATGGCGGGCAGGGGTTGCAAAGCAGTTGTCACGACCGGTTTTTCCGGGTAATAAATTTCCAGAAAAGACCGTCGTGCTCATCAGCCCCAGGATTACTGTTAGCTGATGAGGCTCCAACTTGATACAGAAATTCCAAGCAGAATACAAAAATATGTAGTACAAGACCATTCTGGCCTGTGAGTACAACAAATGGTTTCTAGTGGTTGATGGCGGAAGCGGGTTGTGAAACATCAGTGTCTATGGGACTCCATTTCCCACGGGAACAGCTGACCAGGTTAACTCCTATCTTTGCAAGGCTGCTATCTCCATTGCTTAGGTTCCAGGGCTGTCATCGCGTCACTCCTCTCCGTGCAAGAAAATCTGGCCAAGACAATAGCCAGGGACAAGCCAGTGAGTACTTTGAATGTACTCACAAACATTATGAACACAGGTATAATATAACAATGATGTGCTAAAAATATTTTTATGCTCATGACGTCAGTCACAATAGATAAATGAGACTCTGATGCGTGCAAGCAAGTTATTTATAAAATTGCAATAACATGGTAGTATAAAAAACTTATGAAACAAATAATCAAGTAATGCCACAGTCGGGCGTCTGAGCGACGCCACATAAAGGGCTTTAAAAGAAAATGCCACAGTCGGGCGTCTGAGCGACGCCACATAAAGGGCTTTAAAAGAAATGCCACAGTCGGGCGTCTGAGCGACGCCACATAAAGGGCTTTAAAAGAAATGCCACAGTCGGGCGTCTGAGCGACGCCACATAAAGGGCTTTAAAAGAAATGCCACAGTCGGGCGTCTGAGCGACGCCACATAAAGGGCTTTAAAAGAAATGCCACAGTCGGGCGTCTGAGCGACGCCACATAAAGGGCTTTAAAAGAAATGCCACAGTCGGGCGTCTGAGCGACGCCACATAAAGGGCTTTAAAAGAAATGCCACAGTCGGGCGTCTGAGCGACGCCACATAAAGGGCTTTAAAAGAAAGGATCATAATGAATATCCCGGAGGTAGAACCATCCCAGAGATATTCGGTAATAACAATAATATCACGGGTTAGTCAACGATAATAATAATCATCACAGATATCACAAGTCACGGGTAGTAATTCCATTTTTTTCTTTTCTGGTTAACAGTTTCACCCCCGAAGACCGACACTAAGACCGATACTTGACCCATCCCAGACTGTAATCCTTAACCATGGACACGGCTATTCGAACAGGTTTATTCTCTGCAGAGGGTGTACTCTTTACCCACGAGTAACGGATTTCTTTAGTCCATCGGGACTAATTCCATCTATGGTCTTTTTGTTGAAAACACACCTAACTTGCACACACCAGCTTATCACACACGTGTCTGGAATCACCCACGACACCTGTTAAGCAAACTCTAAGTGGGGAGGCTACAACCTCGCATAGCATGGGATCAAATTTATATCGCGCGCTCTAAGGGGTGGCCTCCCCTCTCGGTCCCAACCGGAAACACCCATGCTCCCGGACCAGGTGGCCTGCCTACCGGTTACAACCAGTATCTTCCACCATGGCCTCTCTGTACGGTGTGTGCTAGAAAGAGGTTGACAACTTACTGAACCGTACTCTACTTGCTGTAGAGACGAGTGGTAGTACGAAACAAGTATGGGGGTTACTGGAACAAGACTCGATCTACGGTCGACTCAGGAGGTTAAAGTATTCCCTGCATGATTAGTATAACAAATATAATCCATCCAACAGGGTCACCGCTCATATCACCTTGCCATGCCATATCAGACATAACCGTCCCGACGGAGACCGGTGACAAACTCATACCTACCCAAGGCAGAGGTTTTTCACGGTTTTCTGCCGGTATGCATTCAAGGCATATGAGGGTGATTATCATCACAAGTGTGTTCGTTTCCAACAACATGGAAATCAATAACATGCACCCATGCATATGATCATATCACATGAAATAACAAGTCCTTCGAAACGCGGTGGTGTTATAAATGCATCAATGATCACACCAAAATATTATGCCGAGGTTCAGAATGCTTGCCTTCAATGTGTGGAAAGGCAGGGTGCACTCCAAAACTTTTGAAAGCTTCTTCTCTCTCCCAAAATCCTATTTAAAAATATATTTGAATTAACACATATTTCAAAAACAGAACCAAAAAGTTGTTTGAAATTTTTTCAAATAAATCTTAAAATAAACTAGACCAAATTTGAAGAAGGTAGGAAAAAGAATCAACTCATTTGGATTTATATTTAAAAAGTTATAGCCAGTCAAAGTTATGGTCAAAACTGTTTTTAAAATAAAACAGAAAAGAAAACGTTTCGGCAGAATACGTCTTCGAAAACGGGAGACGTACTGGGGTTAATACGTCTTCACTTAACCGACGTGGATAGGCGCAGGGTCACTGACAGTGGGTCCAAGGGGCCCACTGGTCAGGTTTGACCAGTCCGCCCTCCTCCTTCTTCCTTTGTCCCGAGCGGAGGCGGGACTCCGGCGACCAACGCCGGCGAGCGGCGGCTCCTCGCGGCCTCTGGAGGGCGGGGATGGATCCGCACGGCTGGGGCGTTTCTCCCGGTGGTCGAGGGGTCGACAGTGGTGGAAGAAGTCGTCGGCGGTGAGCTTCGCGGCGGAGGGAGCCTCGGGAGCAAAGTGGTTTTGTGGCGGCGATGGCTCCTGAACCAAATTGAATAGGGGAATCTACTCACGGGAGGGAGAGGAAGCTCCTGGTGTAGAGTTTAGGGAGGGGGAGGCCCTGGTGGCGCCGGAGTGAACGAGGCAGTGGCGGCGGCCGTGGTTGCCGGAGATGAGGAAGACGACGTTTCCCGGACGATTGCGGGCTATGGGGGTGCCATGAGGGTAGCCTGAGGGTGCGTGCGTGCTCAAAGGGGCTCGGGGTCCCTTTTTATAGCGTGGCCATGTCGGTTTGCGGCGTCCGGGGATAAGTTTGCCGGCGAACCGCCCTACTGTGTTGCAGGGCGACGTGGCGGTGGTTGGTCGGGTCCAGGAGCTACCGACGAAAGCTCCACTGTCCATGGAGGCGAGCTGGCGCGCTGTGGTGGTCGGGGCGGTGCTACCCATGGCGGTGGTGGATGCGGCCGCGGGCATGCCGCCAAGAGGGTTCTGGTGGCGGCGCTATGGGGTGCCAGGGGTGGTCGGGGTGGTGTGGCGGTGCGGGGGATACGTAGCGTGCTAGCAGCTATTGGCCAAGGGCCGGAACGAGTCGGAACGGGTGCGGGAAGAGACGCGGCGGCACGAGCGCACTGGCGTGCCAAACGCACGCTCTGGGCGCGCCCAGAGCACGCCCACCATCCGTTCGGCGAAATGCCGTGGCCTGCCAGATGGCTTGGTTGGAGCTGAGGATTAGCAGTTCTAGTCTAGGGCTAGTTGAGATGCTAGTGGACATGCTAGTTTGATCAGAGGTGCAAGGTCACAGTGCAAAACAAAAATCATGTCAAAACTGATCATGCACACCAGGTGTTTGACAAAATGCCAAGGGCACTTAGGCATTTCTTGGAGTGGCCAAAAACTCCAGATGGGGGTCTCTTTAGAAGAATAAGAGGGTGGTGTGGTTAGTTGGACAAAAGGGGAAACTTGCTAGTGCAAGTTTTACAAAACCCCAATTCTGGACAGGAAATAAATGACATTATTTCATGAACCAAAAATGATCCAAAAGGTGCATGCTCTTGGACTTAAGGGTTTAACATGGGGGACTACAAGTAGGAGAAATAATCAAGGGTATAGGAGCAACTAAAATGGTGGCTGCTGTACAAATCCTCAAATTGGACCAGAATGGAAATGAGGTTGATCCACTCAATTTTTTCAAAGAACATAAATAGGTTTTTGCACAAAGTGAAATAATATGCTCCTACTGACCTCCCTTAATTTTGGTAGAAGTTTTAAAGAAATATTTAAATAGGTTGTAGTGCAAAATGCACTCTGGACCAGAGAAGAAAAATTGAGTGCAGGGCTCAAAATATTTTATGAATGAAATATATTTTTGCATAAAAGTTAATTAAAAACATCACATGACATCTCCAAATTTTTGTGGAAATTTTAAGTGAGTCCATCAAATGGTTGTAGTTCAAATATGGTCAGATAACCTTGAAAAACCATTTTCAAGAAAGTAAAGATCAAGCAATTTAATTATGTAATTAGTTACACTGATAACAGCAAAGTTTTTCTTGAGAGGTTAAACAAGTCCAACAACATAATTGAAAAGTTTTCTCTCTGGGAAAAACTCATCATAACAGGGAAGGAAATGATTAAAAAATCAAAAATGGAGCTCAGAAATCTAAAGTTTTAATTCCTGGCAAAATTTTTAAATAAAACAAGGCCAAATTTTTGGGGTGTCACAGCAGTGCCCCACACGAAAAACGACTAAGGAAGAAACCCATATAGTAGAGGTCGGCATCGCACCTAGTCGTCCGGCTGCCGAGCAGCCGGTCGGTTGGCCTCTGCTTTTATTACCAACGCTCCGAATGGCTAAGTACTAGCCCTCCCACAAACAGATAAAAGTTCTCAACGCAGGCACATTCTCCAGAGCGGTTGCCTGGCTGGCAAGAGGATAGCCAAGGGAGGGCGGCAAAGGAAAAAACCAAGGAGCAAAAGGAAAGAAAAGCTAGAGGTCGGCACAGCAAGCATAAGAAATGATAGAATATTTACAAGGATAAAGGCCTACCGGTCGGCATTCAAACAAAGTTCGACATACACCCCGCGGGTGGAACTAAAATTTAACCAAGTTGTCCAAGCCTCTAGTAAAACAGGGGAAAAGAGAAAATCCTAAGGAGGAGCAGAAGGCTCCGGCTGGGCGATGCCGGTGGGTGCAGCAAAAGGCTCCGGCTGGGCGGTGCCGGTTGGCACGGCAGAAGGCTCCGGCTGAACACTGGAGTCGGCTGTGTCGCCTGACGCGGCAGGCGGCTCTGTATGGGCAGAAGAGTCGGCACCAGCAGTCGGGACGGCGGAAGGCTAGAGGACGGAGTCGGCGGTGTCCGTCGGAGGAACGGGCGGCTGGTCGATCCCTGCCTGGCCGTCTCCAGTAGCAGTCGGCGCCTTGGCGCGCTGCTCGTTGCTTGAGGCCCGGTCAGGCTGTGGCTGACCGTCTGCCCGGACCTCCTGCAGGTCAACGTCGCTCTCCTCCTCCTCCTCCTCGTCCTCCTCCTCCTCCCTGTCGGTGTCAAAACCGGCGGATCTCGGGTAGGGGGTCCCGAACTGTGCGTCTAGGTGGATGGTAACAGGAGACATGGGACACGATGTTTTTACCCAGGTTCGGGCCCTCTCGATGGAGGTAAAACCCTACTCCTGCTTGATTAATATTGATGATATGGGTAGTACAACAGTAGATCTACCACGAAGATCGGAGTGGCCAAACCCTAGAATCTAGCCTATGGTATGATTGTTGTTCGTCCTATAGACTAAAACTCTCCGGTTTATATAGACATCGGAGAGGGCTAGGGTTACACAGAGTCGGTTACAATGGGAGGAGATCTTCATATCATATCTCCAAGCTTGCCTTCCACGCCAAGGAAAGTCCCATCCGGACACGGGACGGAGTCTTCAGTCTTGTATCTTCATAGTCCGGGAGTCTGGCCAAAGGTCATAGTCCGGCCATCCGGACACCCCCTAATCCAGGACTCCCTCAGTAGCCCCTGAACCAGGCTTCAATGACGACAAGTCCGGCGTGCAAGTTGTCTTCGGCATTGCAAGCCGGGTTCCTCCTCCGAATATTTCATAGAAGATGTTGAACACCAGGGTAGTGTCCGGCTCTGCAAAATAAGTTCCACATTCCTTCGTAGAGAGAATAATATTTGTATTAATCGGATCTGCTGACGTATTCCATGGCGTGACATCATGCCACAGCCAGGCTCTTTATTTATTTTATTGTTCCACCTCAGCGCGTTTAGCGAGGCGGTTTCCTTGGCACGTCTTGTCAAAGCAGAGATCGTGTCCCCTTATTCCGGGATTCTCATCAATACAGGTGTGGGTAACCCAACCGCACCATTAACCACGGCGCTTGGGGGATAAGCGAGTTTTATTAGGCCGGTGGGGGGCTCGTAGTGTTGGCTGCCCATATAAGGGGATAAGAATCCACCCTTTCCATTCACGCCCTCTTCCTCCTCTGCTTATCCGTCCCTGCGCGCTCGAGCTCTAGCGCCCAAGCCCGCACTTCCCACCTCAACCTTCTCCAACCATGTCAGGAGCGGGAGGTAGATGGATGGCCTCCTCCATCACGGAGGGACAAATCAAAAACCTGAGGAAGGCCGGATACTTGTCTAACGACATCGCGCACCGGCTCCCAGATGCGGGGCAACTCATCCCCACCCCCAGGCCCCATGAGAGGGTTGTTTTTCTTCCCCATTTCCTCCGCGGACTGGGTTTTCCTCTTCACCCGTTCGTCCAGGGGCTCGTGTTCTACTATGGCTTGGACTTCCATGACCTGGTCCCGAACTTCATCCTCAATATCTCGGCGTTTATCGTCATGTGCGAGGCCTTCTTCCGCATCCAGCCCCACTTTGGCCTATGGCTAAAGATCTTCAACGTCAAGCCGAAGGTCGTGCAAGGCCGACAGGCCGAATGCGGAGGTGCCATGGTGGGCAAGATAGCCAACATCAGCTGGCTCGAGGGTGCCTTCGTGGAAACCATCAAAGGGTGGCAATCTGGGTGGTTTTATATTACCGAGCCGCATGACCCTAAATGGGCAGCGGCCCCTGAATTTCGATCCGTCATCCCCACCCGGCTCACATCTTGGAAAGAGACGGGCCTGTCGTGGGGCAATCCTGAAGAGGTGACCAGACTCCAAACTTGCGTCCGAGACCTGGTGGCCAAGAAGGTCAAACTTGTCAACATGGTCCAGGTCATGCTCTTCCGCCGGATCCTCCCGTGTCAACGACGGGACTTCAATTTGTGGGAGCTCGACCCGGCCCGGCACCAGACTCTATCCCGGCTCTTCGAAACGAAGCACGAGGACGCCTGGAAGGTGCTTTTCAAAAGCTCTGAGGTCTCCCCTCTCGTCACCGAGGATCGCGGGTTCTGCGCCAAACGTCAAGCCTCCGAAGTAAGCTTACCTTTAGTCCCTTATGGGATATCCGCATTTCATAGTGTGACCTTATGTGGGATCTAAACTCCCGTTCCTTTGACAGGATTGGAAGAGGACATCCAAACAGTTCGACTGTCCGGCCCCTTTGCCCGAAGGCCCAGTAGACGTAGACTTAGCGAAGCTACTGGTTCCGGCACCCCACGTGGTGCCGGAGAAGAAGGCCAAGGAGAAGGCCACGGGGGCCCGAAAGAGTTCCCGGCGATCGGTGTCGTCGGATTTGCCCGACGGCCCCAATGCACCCTCCGCCTCCGAAGACAAGGAGGAGGAAGAAGAAGATGCCTCTCCCCCTCCAATGGGGGGAGGAAATAAGAGAAAGGCCGCCCCAACTGGGGAAGCCGGAGGGTCCAAGAAGGGGAAGTCCCTTCTGCCGGACTACGCCCCCGATGCCGAAGACGGCGGAGAGGACTGGCCATCTAGGGTCAAGCCCCTGGCAAAGTCGTAAGTGTTCGGCTACCCGAATGAATTATTGCACTCCTTTATTATTTGATAGCTTCTAACACCGAAGCTAATCATGCAGTCTGCCCAGAGCTCAGCTCGGCGATTCGTCGAGCGGATCTCTGAATTCGTCGGATGTGAATAGCGCTTCACTTCCGACGGCCTCCTGCCCTCTCCCTACAGACGATGCTGAGGCGGAGTCCCATAGGGGACAAAACCAGGAGGAGGTGGTCCTGGAAACGCCACAAGGCGACCTTCCGGACTCCCAGCCCAAAGGGGGTAAAGCCCCGGAGGGATCTAAGTTTAGCCCTGGGCCGGACACTGCTCCGGAACCATCAATGGTTCCAGAGCCCGACAGGCGGCGCCTTCATAAGAAGGGAAAACCTGCGATACCGGCGACTTCCGTCCATCCGGAGGCGCCGGACAATTTGCTGGTGGCGCTTAATGGTGCCTCCATCGACGAAGAACACCACACTGTTATGAGTGTGGTGATTTAGAAGGTTCAGTCCGCCAAGAACGGGCTGACGGAAGCCTGCACAAGCCTGTTAACGGGATTTGAGGTATGTGTTAAAAAACATATAAAAATGTTACCGCATAGACAGTAGCCCCTGATGCTCAGTTCGGTGTTCGGAAAGAAGAGCCGAACCGAGGATCTCAAAAGATATACGTAGGAGTCTAATGGAAATATGTCAATATGGGAATGCAGGCTGCGCTGCTGACCTCTGCCGCACTGACTGTGGAGGTCAATGCCTTGAAGGAAAGCCTCGAGCGGTCCGAGAGTGAGCTCGGCCATGCCAAGAGGCAGCTCGAGGATAAAGAGGGTACGTAGCACCTCCTGTAAATGTATATAGAAATACTTGGTTGCATAATAATAATAATAGGACCAACGTTAATGTTGCAGGAGCCACGACCGAGGTGGCAACCCTGAAAGAGGCGGTCTCCAAGGCCGAAAAGAGTGCAGCCTTGTACCGCGCCGAGCGAGAGAAGCAGGAGGCGCGGGTGGCGGAGGTGCGGCAAGAGCTCCAGGGTCTTGTGGAAAAACACGAGAGTTTGGAGCGTGACTCGAAGACTCAAGAGTCCGAGCTTGCCTTGGCTCTTGAGAGTGCCAAGACCGCTAAGGCCGAAGCCCAGAAGGCCCTTCAGGAGATCGAGGTGATGAAGAAGATAGCGGCGGGTAAGGCATTCTTTATGCAAAGCAAAAATATAAAAGTTAATTATCTCCTACTTACCCGAATCCGGAGCTCTCCAGGAGCGTTCGCCGATCTGCCCTGTAGTGTGTCCGATGCCGCCGCATACTACCGAGCCGAAGAGGGGAGCTCGATGGAAAAAGTGTTCTGGTCTCAGTATGCTGAGGCCGAACATCCGGTGCCCCTGAGCGACCAGCTGAAGCAGCTGGTTGAGCTCCACAAGGTGGCCGAACAGGCCATGAAGGGCCTCATAGCTCGGCTGTGGCCTGGAGAAGTCATGCCTGGGAGCTACTTCAGTCTAGTGCGGCGGATGGTGGACGCGTGTCCGTGGATTGAGGTCGTCAAGCGCTCCGTTTGCATTGAAGGTGCCCGTCGGGCCCTTGCCCGTGCTAAGGTGCACTGGGGCAAGCTAAACGCGGAGAGGCTGTTGACGGACGCGCCACCGCCGGGCAAGGAGTATCGTACGCCCGAGATGTATTATAATGGCGTTCTGAAGGGTGCTCGCCGCATAGCGGATGAGTGCTCCAAAGATATAATTTTTGAGTAAACTCGCATTTGTTATCCTGTACGCTGAAGCTTTGTTCATATGCGTTAAGCAACGCTTGTTAATTTAAAATATTACCTTCTGTGCGGCCGTTTATCAAATCTGAGAGATGCAAGTCGTCGGCTTCGACCCCCATGCCACGAGTGTTGGGGTGTTCGGGATAAACCTGAGCGCTCTTGTTCCCATTCTTGGGTCCGTCTAGGGAGGCGTTCAGCACAACGAACCAGGCCGTCGGACTTATAATGCTTTATCACTCTCACTTAGCCGTAGAATTCTATAATTTCAAATTTCGGCGAAGCCCCTAGTCGTCGGAAAACCGAGTTCGGGGCACTATCCATGCCAAGGCCGGATAAGTCCGGTTCCTCGCTTGAAGTGGCATAAGTCTTGAAGGACTCGAAGAAACCTCGCGAACAGCGACCGGTCTCTCGCACTATGATGAGAGTCAGTTTTAGCTTTCTCTACTGAGGTGTTAACCCAGCTCAACTGGGGCACAATCATAGTAGTTCTCCCAGCGCTACCTTAGCCAACAATGCGGAACGTAAGGTACCAAAACATGGGAGCCGGGCAAACCCAACTATTGACCAAAGACATGATTCAGAGCCGATGCATATAGTGCTATAAGTTCGGGATGCCGCACTTGTTAGAGTGTTCGGTCTTCTCACACCATGTTATGGGGTGTTGTAAGCCCCTGGTGTATTATCCGTACCAAAGTGTACGGTTGCATAGTGTCATGACTGAACATATTTGCATATAAAAATATATAAGTACAATAATAGGTAAGAGCTATATATTGTTCATTAAAAAAGGGCTGCTGCGAAAGCAGAACGATACAAAAAGTGCGGTAAGCAAGAGATGGGAGTATTTGACATATTCCCCTTCAGGGGCAAGCTGCAGGATTGTAAGATAAACAGGTATTAAACTCGTTATAGAGGCCACCTGGACTTTTGATGTGGCTTGCTTCCTCCCTGGCTATTGCATCGTTGGTTCGGCGAGAGTATTGCCGGACAGGCCTTCCGAATAGTTGGGTCCTGAAAGTGTGTGAAAAAGGAAAACGGCGAAATAGGGAGCCCCCTAGTGCGGTTGAGCCGCATTCTGGGCGTGCCGTTGTTGTGCCCCTCCCCTTATGCCCATGGTATCTTTAAGGCGTAATTATGTACGCGTGGTACCAGTATTGCCGTTTGGCGGGGGCTGGGGTTGGGGACGCACTGCTATGCTTTCTCGGAACGTGCCAGCCGGATTTGTTGTAAGTTACTTCGGGCTCGCTTGACATTGTCCGGACGTTTGGCGCCTGGATTGGAGAACTGCCTTGAGAGGCTACTCTGTACTTCCGCCGCCAGGGCCGCCATGTGCTCCTCCGTTCAGAGAGAGCGTTCGGTGTTTCCATTTACCGTGATGACTCCGCGAGGTCCTGGCATCTTGAGCTTGAGATATGCGTAGTGCGGCACCGCATTGAATTTTGCAAATGCGCTTCGTCCGAGCAGGGCGTGATAGCCGCTGCGGAATGGGACTATGTCGAAGATTAACTCCTCGCTTCGGAAGTTATCCGGTGATCCGAAGACCACCTCGAGTGTGACCGAGCCTGTACAGCTGGCTTCTACCCCTGGTATGACACCTTTGAAGGTTGTCTTTGTGGGTTTAATCCTTGAAGGATCGATGCCCATTTTTCGCACTGTGTCCTGGTAAAGCAGGTTCAGGCTACTGCCGCCGTCCATTAGGACTCTGGTAAGGTGAAATCCGTCGATAATTGGATCTAGGACCAGTGCGGCGAATCCGCCGTGACGGATGCTGGTGGGATGGTCCCGTCGATCGAAAGTGATCGGGCAGGAGGACCATGGGTTGAACTTTGGGGCGACTGGATCCAGCGCATAGACATCCTTGAGAGCATGCTTCCGCTCCCTTTTGGGGATGTGGGTTGCGTATATCATATTCACCGTCCGAACTTGCGGGGGAAATCCCTTCTATCCTTTGTTGTTCGGCGGCCGGGGCCCCTCCTCGTCATCGCTATGTAGCCCCTTGTCTCTGGTCTCGGCGCTTATCTTGCCTGCCTGCTTGAACACCCAACAATCCCTGTTGGTGTGATTGGCTGGCTGTTTGGGGGTGCCGTGTATCTGGCACAAGCGATCAAGTATCCGGTCTAAGCTGGATGGGCCCTGAGGGTTTCGTTTAAATGGCTTCTTCCGCTAACCCGGTTTAGAGCCTCTTAATCCGGCATTGACTGCCGTATCTTCAGTATTGTCACCGTTAATGCGGCGCTTATGCTTGTTGCAGCGTGGCCTGCCGTTGTTATCCTTGGTATCTGAATTGCCGGGGCTCTTGCTTATGTTATTGCTACGAGCTAGCCAGCTGTCTTGTCCCGCGCAGAAGCGGGTCATGAGTGTCGTGAGGGCTGCCATATACTTCGGCTTTTCCTGTCCTAGGTGCCGGGCAAGCCATTCATCTCGGATGTTGTGCCTGAAGGCTGCGAGGGCCTCAGCGTCCGGACAATCGACTATTTGGTTTTTCTTGGTCAGGAACCGTGTCCAGAATTGTCTGGCCGATTCCTCTGGCTGTTGGATTATGTGGCTTAGGTCATGGAAGTTGTCAAGGAATGCAGATTCTAGGTCCTCCCAACAACTAATTGACTCTGCTGGCAGGCTATTAAGCCAATGTGGAGCTGGTCCTTTAAGCTTGAGCAGGAGGTATTTGATGGCGTGTAGATCATCACCACGGGCCATGTGGATGTGAAGGAGATAATCCTCGATCCATACCGCAGGATCTGTTGTGCCATCGTATGATTCGATGTTTACGGTCTTGAAGCCCTCGGGGATTTGATGAACCATTACTTCGTCTGTGAAGCATAGTGGGTGTGCGGTGCCCCTGTACTAGGCTATATCGCGATGCAGCTCAGACGAGCTTGGTCTGTTGTATTCGGCCGGGCCATACTTATTATGTCCGCGTGACGGCTAGCGTCACGTGAAGTGGGGCGCCCATACGATCCATAGATCGATCTTGTTTGCCTTGCCTTATTCTCCAAGATGTTTAGTTGCTTCCTCCTCAAGTTGGGGTAGCAGCCCGCGCTTCGGGTAGCTCTTGGATGGGCGTTCTAGTTTTTACTCTTCGGACGCCAGGACTTCGGTCCATCTGTCGGCTAGCAAGTCTTGGTCAGCTCTAAGCTGCTGTTGTTTCTTCTTGAGGCTGCTTGCCGTGGCTACGAGTCTGCGTTTGAAACGCTCTTGTTCGACGGGATCCTCTGGCACGGCGAATTCGTCATCGTCGAGGCTTGCCTCATCTTTGGAGGGAGGCATGTAATTGTCGTCCTCATCCTCTTTGTCGGCCGCTCTCTCATGAGGGCTGGCTCCTTCGTCCTCCTGTACTAAATCCTGCTGGAGGGGGTTGTCTTCGGCACTGTCCAGCGTATTGTTATCTCCGGTGCCGGAATCGCCGTTTTTGCTTTGGCGGGACTTAGAGCGGCGCGCTGACGTCGGTGCTTGGGTTGCTTCTTGGAGGGGTCATCCTCCGTTCTCTCCTCGCCATCCCCCGCTTTAGGGGTGTCCACCATGTATATGTCATATGACGAGGTGGCTTTCCAGTTCCCTATAGGTACTGGTTCTTGATCGTCTCCTTCATCGGCGTCCATGCCGTTGATGTCTTCGGAGTCAAAGTCGAGCATGTCGGTTAAATCATCGACAGTGGCTACGGAGTGGGTGGTGGGTGGGCTGCGAATTTCTTCGTCATCCGTATCCCAACCG
The DNA here is from genome assembly GCF_002162155.2 of Triticum dicoccoides. Lineage (NCBI taxonomy): Eukaryota > Viridiplantae > Streptophyta > Magnoliopsida > Poales > Poaceae > Triticum > Triticum dicoccoides. The sequence continues at coordinate 498,240,591 of NC_041387.1, forward strand.
TGTTAGCCGTAGTCCGGCCAGGGCTCTCCTGACAAAGAGAGGGACTTTAACGAATTCAGGATGTTGCCGAAAGGTGAGTGCTGAAAGACATCCGCGGCGGTGAACTCCATGACCGGATCCCAATCGGGCTTAATCGGAAGAGGTGCGGGATTTACGGAGTCCGGATCGGAGTCCGGCACCTTGGAGTTACGGGCCTTGCGAGGGACTAAGCTGGTATCCAGCTCTATCGCCGTAGAGATTGCAGTTTCCAGGGTGGCGTCTAACCGTCCGTCCCCGACTGGTGTAGTGGGCTTCGAGTTAATGGTCGGAGCGGACACCGGAGCGACGCTCTGGGCGTTGTCCGATGACAGAGCTAAATCGTGCCCATCATGACAGTGCGGAGCGCCCGGTTGTGTCTCGAATCCGTCGAAGATCAAGTCCCCGCGGATGCCGGCCGTGTAGTTCAAGCTTCCAAACCTGACCTGATGGCCAGGGGCGTAGCTCTCGATCTGCTCCAGATGGCCGAACGAGTCAGCCCGCAGTGCGAAGACGCCAAATACGAAGATCTGTCTGGGAGGAAAAGTCTCATCCCAGACCGCATCGCGATTGATGAGCAAAGAAGCCATCGGGCCTAAAAGGCGATGCCACAGAGGAACTCTCAATGAAAGCACCAATGTCGGTGTCAAAACCGGGGGATCTCGGGTAGGGGGTCCCGAACTGTGCGTCTAGGCGGATGGTAACAGGAGACAAGGGACACGATGTTTTTACCCAGGTTCAGGCCCTCTCGATGGAGGTAAAACCCTACTCCTGCTTGATTAAGATTGATGATATGGGTAGTACAAGAGTAGATCTACCACCAGATCGGAGTGGCTAAACCCTAGAATCTAGCCTATGGTATGATTGTTGTTCGTCCTACGGACTAAAACTCTCCGGTTTATATAGACACCAGAGAGGGCTAGGGTTACACAGAGTCGGTTACAATGGGAGGAGATCTTCATATCGTATCGCCAAGCTTGCCTTCCACGCCAAGGAAAGTCCCATCCGAACACGGGACGGAGTCTTCAATCTTGTATCTTCATAGTTCGGGAGTCCGGCCAAAGGTCATACTCCGGCCATCCGGACACCCCCCTAATCCAGGACTCCTTCACTCCCCTTCTTCCCCTTCGTCGCTGGAGTCGATGACTTCAGTTGAATCTTCGCTGTCCTCCGGGTTCAGCCCAAGCCACTCATGTGGTGCTTCGGCACCTTCCTCGACCACCTCCGGGACAAAGACGCTGGTGTGGGTGAAGTCGACGATCGCCGGCGCCCTATTGATGAGCTCAGCTTCCACCACCGCCAGCTCCTCCTGCGCCTCCAGTCGGAATGCGGTTAACTGGGCTAGATCCAGCCCAGGGTACCACGCCTTGACGAATTCCAAGGTCCGGCACGCTCCTGCCTGGGCTGCTGAGCCTTTCCAGGCTTCCAGCCGGACGGCCGCCACCTCCAGCCAGTCGGCAGTCTGACTTGGGGTGCGTGGGGCCGGCAGGCCTGGCCAGAGAGCGGAGATCGCCTGGGCGCCGATGCGCTGAAGGCGGTGCATCATTTGATGGGTAGGCCGAAGGCGGGCCTGGATGCTAAGGATCTGCTCACCAAGAGTCCGGGGGGCATCAGCAGCGATCTGCACGCCCTCCGCCCTCCGCTCCACGCGCTGGGCCTCGATCATCTGGATCGCGACAACAGAGTGGCCCGAGAAGAAGTCTGCTTGGGCAGAAGAAAAGTGAAAGGCCAAAGTTATAAGCAAGGGATCGGCCTGGATAAGGGACGACAGTTCGGAGCAAGAAATCAAGAGAATAAAAGCTTACCATTGACCAAGTCTTCAATGCTGCTGAAGCAGGCCGTCATCTGGGCATCCTTGTCGGCCCATGCGGAGCGCTCGACCTCAAACTCAGCGAGGAGGTTGGCCTCCTTTGTCTTCACTTCCAGCTGGGCCGCCTTAAGGTCCTCTGCCTGTTCAGCAAGCTGAGCGACCAGTCGGTCCCGCTCTTCGGCCAGCTTGCTGCACTCCTCCTCCTTGACACGCAGGCGGTGTTGGCTTCGCCCAGTTGATGCTGCAAGGCAGCGTTGGCCTCTGAAGAAAGAAAGAAAAGGAAGAGCATCAGTCAAGTAACAAAGCAGGCACAGTTAACCGGGGAAATTTGGCCCGACTTCTCAGCAGTCGGCCCGAACCTCGGGGACTACACCCCGCGGGTGCGCTAGCGCGCCCCCACAGAATAAAGGAATAGAAGCTCACTCCGGCTCTCGGACAAATGGCCGCTCTGCGTCTCCAGCTCCTGAACCCTGGAGTTGTAGGCGACCGCGCGGGGGTGTGGTAGTCCTGCAGAAGGGAATATCAGACAAAATCAACATTCAACTCCGACAAGATAAAGTTCCGGACCGCCTGCTCAGCAGTCGGCCCGAAACTTGGGGACTACACCCAGTGGGTGCGCTGGCGCGCCCCCACGAAAGATGAAAGAAGAACAAAGGAAATAAGAAGCAGGAAGCTTATGTGGATAGCAGCTCGCGATTCCAGGAACGTCTGGTTGCAGCGCCTGAGGGCTTCGGCCTCGGCCCGGAGCTTGGCGTGGACGTCGAGGGATGCCTGGTTCAGGGCGCCCGTCCCGCCTCCACGCACCCAGCCAGTCGGCGCTGCGCTGGACGCCTCGGTGTCGGGGATCGACGAGCTCGCGGCTCCGGTATCTAGCGGTCGCGGCGCCGAGGCCGTTCTCAAGACGGCGGCGCACGAGTGTGTGGACCTGAGGAGTTAGGTCCGTCACCACCACGTTCTCAGCCGGTGGCACTGGCGGCTCGGCCGGCTGCTCGACCCGCGGTTCGCTAGTCAGTGGCGGCGGCGACACGAAGATGTCAGGCATGGCCACATCGCTGCCCTCCCTCTCCATGACCGGGTGCTCATCGTCGGTTCCCCCGGCCGTCGCTTCAAAGTCCGACGGAGGGGGCGCGGTTTTCAATGGCGTCACGAGCAGCGGCTCATGGCGATGCGCAGCCTCCACGAGCCGCTCCCTCTCCGTGGCTTCGGCCTCCGCCTGCGCCAGCCTCCTCGCTGCAGAGACTGCGGCCTTGTCCACCTCCGCCTTCGCTAGGCGGTCAGCCTATTCGTCGCGCGCCTCCTGCGTGTTCCGCTCTGTCGCCTCCGGAGGTCGGCAGCCGGATCGATCCGCCGGCTGGTGGAGGAGGTTGTCACTGGCCTGATGACCGAGGCGGCGCCCGACTTCTCGAGGGTGAGAGGGGCCCTGAGATTTGAAGACACGACAAGGAATTTACTTTTAGGCCGGATCGACAAAAGGAGTGAAGTCTAGAGAAAGATACTTACGTCAATACCATGACGGGCACCTTCGGCTGCCTCTGATACTTGGCCGCCTTGGCTACGGCCTCTTGCCGCCTGGTCGCTTTGGCCGGGTTCTTGGGCTTCTTCGGCGCGCTGCCAAATAGGGAAGCGCCTTGCTTCCGTTTACGCTTGCCGCCTTCCTCGGTGCCGCCTTCCTCGGTGCCGCCTGCTCCGCTGCCGCCGCCGCCTGTTGTGTCGTCCGCCAGGGCGGCCGCCCCCAAGTCGGGGTCATGCTTGTCGCTCACCACTCTGTCCAGGTGGTAGTCACCACCCGGCCCCACGATGGTGGCTGCCGCCGTGGACATGTAAATCTGCGCTCAAGAGAGGAGTCAAATCACAAGAAAATCAAGACCAAAAGACAAATCCAAAGGAAGAAATCGAGGGACTTACCGTAGGCGGCGGATTGTGGCGGGAGTACGGCCACTTGCCGTACCGCCAGTTTTCCTCTGACACCTTGAGGTCGGAGATCTCATTCACCATCCGTGCTACCTCGGCATGCGGCATCCCTTTTGTGCACAGCCGGCATGGGTCGTGGTGCCCGCCCATCCGAAAGATCGGATGAGGGCGGCTCTGGAGCGGGAGGATTCGGCGCTCGACGAAGGCGAGGAGGAGGTGGGAGGCCACGAGGCGCTCCGACTCCTAGAGCACTCGGAGTCGGCCGATAGCGGCCGCCGCGTCCGCTGACTCTGGCTTCAGCTTGTACCCCCAGTTGGGCCAAAGCCCGGTGGGGGGGGGGCGGCTTGTAGGGCGGCAGGTTGAGGAAGTCGGCAGCATGATCTACATTCTCGACGTAGAAGTAGGACTACTGCCACATCTTCACCGACTGGGCCAGCTTGATGACCGAGAAGGCGTTCCGCTTCGCCGGCCGGCGCATGGTGACATAGCCGCCACACTCAGCCGCCGTGTCCTTGGCGGAGATGCCAAGCTTCTCGTAGAAGAACGCTCCCCATAGCTCGATTGTAGGGAGGATGCCGATGTAGCCCTCGCACTCCGTGACCAAGGCGTAGAGCAGGGTCACGGAATTGGGCGTCAGATGATGAGGTTGGAGGTGGTTGAAGTCGAGGAACGAGCGGAAGAAGCCGCTCGCCGGGAGGCCGAAGCCGCGGAGGAAGTGCAAGCGGAAGATGACCCGCTCGCCCCCCTGCGGCGCCGGCGAGATCTCCATCTCCGGCGGTACCCGCGCCTTCACGAATGCCGCGTTGGGCATCCAGTGCGTGTCGCGGATGAAGGTGATGTGGTCTTCAATGACCGTCATGCCGTCCCAGTGGCCGCCCTTCTCACGCGCCATGGCTTTGGGCGGGGCTGCGGGAGGGGCAAGTGCGCAGCGGTGGCGGCGGCAGCAACAGCACCACGACAAGAGGCAGCAAGAGCGAGAGGAGGAAGAAGGAGTGGGAGGGAGCGTGCGTGCCCCGCTGTATTCCTCCCTCCCCCCTACTTATAGCCCTCGGGCTGTGAAGCCGAGGGGATGGGGCGTGGGTCGTGGGATTAACTGTGCCCACGACCCCACGTTCGCCACCGCACTTACTACGCCATGAATGCCCGCGGGAATTGCAACCGCCCGCCTCGGCACAGCGGATCCGCCCGCGTGCCGAGGCCCGGTGGTGGCGGGCCCGGCCCACTGTCACATCCCATCAGGAGTGTGGGGTGGCAAGCTGGCCGGGCTGGCGTGCGTCGCATGACGTTCCCATGGCGGGTGGCAGCCCGAGAAGCTTAGAAGGCATGCCACCTATTCTCCCGCCGTGAAGTTCGAAGTTGGCCGACGACCCCGCCTTGTCGAAGCCGGCCTTAGAGGATGGCGCGCCACAAGTTGGACCAAGATGCCGGTGCACTGCAAAGCGGATCATAGCACTCTCTGGAGCTCGGTGAGGGGGGAAGCCGCTGAGTCTTCACGGCCCCTCGACCGCGATGCCTCGCCGGCTTTGGGGACTACTATCGGAGTAATGGGCCATGGGTAGCCTCACCCAGGTCCCAGGACTTATCAAGACTTTGGCCAGCTCCGCCTAGCTGGGCCCAAAGCTGAAGCTCCGCCCTGTAAGGGCCGGCTGTGTCACATCCCTAGCCTTACCTTGCACTAGGCTAGCACTTGTCTGTTGCATCATGTTTAAATTCTTTTGAAACTTGAAATGGGGATTGCTCAAACCCTAGCACCAGATCAAATCCTAGCACCAGGTTCAAATAAAAATATTCTCAATGAACCCAAAATGCTCTTCAGAAAAGTTCATTATTTTTGGATTGGTCTAGAACCTCTCCCAAAAATGGTGCATATTTTTCTAGGCCATTCTGGATTATTGAATTAAATCATATAGTATTTGCATTTGGGCATTTAAATGCTATAAAATATTTTAAATGCTCAAATAATCCCAAACCAAAATGTTCCATGTTGGATATATTCTAAACATTGGGCATGCACAGTTTGGTGATTTTTGAAAGTGCCTAGATATTTTTAGTAATGCCACAAACTTACAGAACAAAAGAAAAATAGAAATAAAAGAAAGAGAGAGAGGAAGGACTGACCTGCCCTACCTGGCCCATCCCTGTAGCAGCCCAGCTGGGCAAAGCCAGCCTGGCCCACCAGGGGCAGCACTGTCTTCTTCCTCTTGCCAGGAGGAGAAGCAGCTGCGTGCCCGGCGCGCAGGCGAGCCGCGCCAGCTCCTCCCTGCCTGCCTGGCTGCCCCCTCGTCGCCCTGGACGTTTTCCGCAACGCCACGCAGCCCCCTGGCCCCCTCTCACTCTCTCCCGAACACTCTTCCCTCCTCTGCTCTCTCCCCGCACGCGCCCGAGCGGAGCCGTCGCCGCCTTTCGCCATAGCCGCAGCCACCGCCTCCCCCTCGCCTCTCCGACATGCCTAGGAGCTCCGCCACATCGTCCCCGACCTCTCCACCAAGTCAAGAAAGTCGGGATGCACCGCAGCACCGCGCTGTCGCTGTCTTCAACCTCGGACTTGCCGCCGCCGCGAATGTCGCCGTCGTCGTTACGGTGGGCCAACGCCGCGTATGAGCACCTGGTCGAGTTCCTGCTGCCCCGTAGCCTCTGCCCGTGCTCTTCGTTTGCTCTAAATCGAGATGCAACCCCGTGCCCGTGCTAGCCCGAATTCCGGCCGCCGCCACGAGCTCGACTCCCGCGAGCTCGCTCCACCCCAGCTCCTACCTCTTGGCCTAACAGACGCGCGCGAGCCCCAGCTACACATAGGATCAAACCGCAGTCGATTTGGTCGACCGTGGGCGATTTCCGAAGCCCTCTACCGTCTCTGTCGTTGCCGGCGACGAGCCATGGACCAGGTCCGGTGGGTTTGACCCTGTTTGATCGGGGTTTGACTTTCCCTTGACCCACTGATGTGTGGGCCAGGCCCCTGCTTAATTAAGCGATAGATTAATTAGCGTTAATTAACTTAGTTAGTTAGGTTAGCCACTGACAAGTGGGCCAGGCCCTAACTAACCTAGATTAGTGCTAACTTAACACTAACTAACCCTGTTAGTTAGTTGTTACACTGACATGTGGGTCCCAGCCATCAGGTTTGACCTGGGATGCACCTTTGACCTGCTGACGTCACCCCGACGTCATGCTGACGCAGATAACCTTATCTAGATTTATTTAATTCAGGAAATTCCAGAAAAAGGCTTAAACTTGTAAAAATCATAGAAATTCAACCGTAACTCCAAATGAGATAAGTTATATATGAAAAATGATCAGAAAAATCCAATCTACCCATCTGTACCATTTTTATGCATGTTAGAACAACTTATAGCTGCTGTTTAGCACAAACCATTTAAATGGCATTTAAATATCCACATATGGAGTTTGAATTTGAATCTTGGATTCAAACCAACTTCATTTAATCTGGTTTTAGTTGCATTAGCACAAACCACATCATATTGCCATGTCACATTCATGCATCATATTGTGCATTGCATTGATTGTATTTCTTCTCTGTTGCCGGTATCTGCCCCCTCTCGATAGACGTGTTTCGACGATGTGATCGGTGACACCAATGAAGAAATATACTATCTACAGAAGTGCCAGGCAAGCAAAACCCCCTTGTTCATTCCGATACAATCCCACTCTCTCGCTTCTGCTCTCCTTTAATGCATTAGGACAACACCGATTCATTTGTTACTTGCAGCGGTAGCTGAACCCCTTTATCCTTTCCATGACCTGTCATTGCCACAGTAAATAGATGAAACCCACTAGCATGAGTAGGAGTTGTTTGAGCCCTGATGTGCCTACTCATTCATGTTTGTTTGTCATGCCTGCTACTGCTTAGAGTTGAGTTAGGTCTGATTCATCGGGAATGAATCGGAGGTGTGTGAACATGTCCTACTATGTGTGAACTAAGTGTGTGAACACGATTTGGTAAAGGTAGCGGTGAGAGGCCATGTAGGAGTACATGGTGGGTTGTCTCATTGCAGCCGCCCTCAGGAACTGAGTTCTGTGTTTGTGATCCATGATCAGTTACTACCACACATTGGGCTCCGGGCGCTCCAAGCTCTCTCGACTTATTAATCAACTCGATCTCTCTCCAGGAGTTGCAACTAGTTTCTGGTGTTTGTAGGTAGTGTTAGTAGTCTACCAAGTGGCACCCGGTACAGGTGGGCTTGGGACAGACTAGGCACAGTGGCACGGTGTACCAAGTGGCACCCGGATGGTGGGCTTGGGAACCCTGCTCACATCGTTTGGGGCCGTGAGCGACACCCCGGCCGGATCTCCTTGCGGATGGAACCCGAATAGGCGATAAACTTGGACGAGAGACTTGTGTGGTTAGTCAGGTCGTGGCCGACACCCTCGCTGGGCTTCCGCTTGAAGGTTGCCGAGTACATGTCGTGTAAATGGCGGTAACTGGTGAGAGTGTGTGCGAAGAAGTACACCCCTGCAGGGTTAATATGATCTATTCAAATAGCCGTGTCCGCGGTAAACGACTTCTGGGTTGCCTGTACAGTTCATAGATAACTTGAAGTGGATACTCTAAAATACGCAAGATAAGCGTGAGTGCTATGGATGGCGTTCTCGTAGGGAGACGGGAGCGGATCCATAGTGGTGTATTGATATGGTGAATATGTGGACTCGTGTGCGCCACCTCAAAAGAGTTACTTGCAGTCGTAGTTCAGGATAGCCACCGAGTCAAAGCTGGCTTGCTGCAGTTAAACCCCACCATCCCCTTGTTGATAATGATGCATATGTAGTTAGATCTGATGTAAGTCTTGCTGGGTACATTTGTACTCACGTTGCTTAATTTATGTTTTTGCAGAGAGACTTCAGTCTCGCTAGTAGTACCGCGTGGACTTCGATGTTTAGCTTGTTACCTCAGCTACGATCTTGTGCCCTCGGCAGGATCTGGTAGATAGTCAGGCTTCTCAGCCTTTTTCATTTGTAGATGTCTGTATTCAGACATGTTAAGCTTCTGCTTGTGCTTGACTTGTGTGCTCTGAATGCTGGGTCATGAGACGCATGTTGTAATATCTTGCTCCTCGGAGCCTATTGAATAAATACTTGAGTTGTAGAGTCATGTTGTGATGCCATGCTGTAATTGCACATATCGAGCATATTGTGTGTATGTTATTGAAATGCTTGGTATGTGTGGGATCTGACTATCTAGTTGTTTATCTTTAGTAGCCTCTCTTACCGGGAAATATCTCCTAGTGTTTCCACTGAGCCATGGTAGGTTGCTACTGCTCCGGAACACTTAGGCTGGCCGGCATGTGTCCTTCTTTGTTCCTATGTCTGTCCCTTCGGGGAAATGTCACGCGATGAATACCGGAGTCCTGTTAGCCCGCTACAGCCCGGTTCACCGGAGTCCTGCTAGCCCAGTGCTACAGCCTGGATTCACTCGCTGATGACCGACACGTTCGATGCTGGGTCATGGATGCCTGTCCCTGTAAGTTTGTGCCACTTTGGGTTTATGACTAGCCATGTCAGCCCGGGCTCCTTATCATATGGATGCTAGCGACACTATCATATACGTGTGCCAAAAGGTGCAAACGGTCCAGGGCAAAGGTAAGGCGACACCCGTGGGGATACCGTGCGTGAGGCCGCAAAGTGATATGAGGTGTTACATGCTAGATCGATGTGGCATTGAGTCGGGGTCCTGACAGGCTGGCTATACGGCTGCCTACCAGAGGGTGGCCAACCCCAGTCTACAGCACTACGAGTGGCCGGCTCCAGCCAGCCGGCCTCTAGAGAGGGCGCATCAAGCAGGTGGCCACCTTGCGGCCTCAGTGAAACCGAGCCCCCATCGAGAGTATGAGTTAGAGCATGGCTACATTGAAGCACGTCGCCCCCGACGCCCAGGACAGGCATGGCGATAGTGCTCCGTACAGGCGGAGATCTCCGCATGACGGGGCACTGTGCCATGTTTCCCCTGATGTCGCTTCGAGCAGGCGGAGTCTTGTTCCCCACGACGGCCTGTCGGTACGGCCTGCCGGTGGCGGGCCCTATCGGGTAGTGACCCCATAGAAGACGGCGGAAGACCAATCGGACAGACTCGGGAGCGTCGACCTCCACTAGGCGGCCGTCCCTTGCCCCGAGGCAAGCATGCCATCAAGCTGATGAGACCAAGCATGGCTACAGTGAACTCCCACCAGGCGGCGGGACTGTAGCCACGGTGGGATGACCAAGCCCTCGTCATCAACGGCACGTCTAAAGTAAGCAGCCACCAACCAGTCGGTGGGGCCCACCAGGCGGCGAGCCCCAACGGTCGACGGAGAAGCCGGAGGCCGGAGACATTGACAGCCAGGCCCAGCACCCGGACAGATTACCATTGTACCCCTGGGGGGTAGGCCTATATAAACCCCCCAGGGCACCCATGCAAAGGGTTCCAACTCTGGTAGATCTAGCCAGTTACCTAGGCCAGGGAAGAGCTAGCCTTGCCTTCTCGTACCTCTAGACACAACTCGAGGAGCATCTTGTATCACTAGTGCCTTAGTGATCATGTGGAGACCCCACAGAGCAGGAGTAGGGGTATTATCTCCACGGAGAGCCCCCAACTTGGGTAAAGTTCGCCGACTTATGTGTCTACGCCTTATCTCGCTTCCAGGCACCGCTGACGTTCTACTCGCTCCCACCATGATAAGCCATCCGTTGGCATATGTCGCACCCAACCCCCGACAGCCTCCCCCGTGACCTTGGCAAAGTCGGTGGCCCTCCAGTTGAGAGTCCCTAAGCCTTGCCCGAGGAGGGAGCCGGGCATGCCTCCCTATGCGACAGAGGGAGGCGCCCCTTGAACGGGCGCGGATCTTGACGCAACGCCTCTGGAGGTGCCTGCCTCCCAATGGTTCAGGCCAGGTGATGTCTTCTTCTTCTTAGGGACTGCCTCGGGAAGGCTCCCACTCCTGTGATCTGGGTCTTCGATTGCCGCAGCCTGGAAGGCACGCTCGAGAGAACACACTGCATCCTTCTCCTCACAGGGGACTGTGATGACTCCACCGCTTCCTGGCATCTTGAGGACATTGTAGCCATGGTGAGTCACTGCCATGAACTTGGCCAAGGCTGGATACCCGAGGATGGCATTGTACGGCAGGCGAATGTGGGCGATGTCGAAGTCGATGAGCTCAGTGCGGTAGTTCTTGCGCTGTCTGAAGGTGACAGGGAGGCGGACCTGCCCTATCGGGGTGGTAGGACCATCAGTGACTCCTGAGAAAGGCTTGGTCGGTTGAAGCTGATCATAAGGCACTTGGAGATTGTTGAACGTCTCGACAGACAGAAAGTTGAGCCCTGCGCCGCCATCGATGAGGGTCCTGGTGACCTGCACATTGCTGATGACTAGGGAATAGAGCATTGGGAGGACCCCATCTGTTGCTGCGCACTTGAGTTGATCCGCTGAGCTGAACGTGATGGCACATGTGAACCACCTGAGAGGGCGCGAGGCCTCGAGCTTTGGGAGGACTGCATTCACCTCGCGAGCAAACTGCTTGAAGATGCACTGAGAGGCCGGGGCTTGAGCTCCGCCCAGGATGCAAGCGATTGCGCGCGGCTCCTGGAAGCCCCCAGCCCCCTCGTCTTGATACTGGTCTTCATTCCTCCTTGGCGGCGGTGGCAGAGGAGGGAGGCCTGCGTTGCCTTGCGTGCGATCCTCACGAGGCTGATCCCTCCAACCCCCCTCGCGAGGCTGGTCCTACCAGCGGTCCTCGCGAGGTCGGTCGCGCCACCCTTGGCGAGGGCCACGGTCCTCCCATCGTCCTCCACCTCTTCCTCCTCCTCGGCCATAGCCCTAATCGTTGCGCTCGGGGCGTCAGCCGATATGTCCATCTCACACAACTCTGAGCTCTTGGCATTCATTGGTGTTGTGGGTGTGGAGGTCGTGGTACACGCAGTACCGGCTGCCCTTGGATGACTCCGGATGATCCCTGCCTCGCTTGGTGTTTGGCTCAGCTGTGAGCACAACCGCTCCTTTGCGCTTCACGTCCTTGACCTTGGGCTTCTTCTCTTCCGGATCAGCAGCTGGAAGCTTAAGGAGGGAGAGGCGTCCCTCCTCAGCCCTGGCGCACTTGGTCGCCAAGTTGAATAGCTCCAGGGATGTGCACAAGTCTTCATGGATTGCTAGCTCCTCTTTCATTTTGATATCTCCGCCGCCGTCAGAAAAGGCTGAGATGATGGCCTCCTCAGTCACCCTGGGGATCTTGAGTCGTTGTTGAAGCGCTGGATGAACTTCTGCAGGGTTTCTCCTGGTTGCTTCTTGATGAGGCATAGGTCACTCATGGCTGGGGGCCGGTCGCGAGTGCCTTGGAAGTTGGTGATGAAGCGAGTGCGCATCTTGTCCCACGAGGAGATCGTGCTGGGAGGTAGGTTCAGGAGCCAAGTGCGGGCGCCATCCTTGAGCGCCATGGGAAACCAGTTCGCCATGACCTTTTCTTCTCTGTTGGCTGCCTCGATGCCCAGCTCGTAGAGCTGGAGGAACTCCGCGGGGTCGGCGGTGCCGTCGTAGCGAGGAGGCAGATCTGGCTTGAACTTGCCCGGCCAGGCCACGCTGCGCAGCTCGGCGGTGAAGGTGCGGCAGCCTGCAGTGGCCACAGGGGGCCTTTGGTGATGAAGGGCTTGATCTTGGAGGTCTCCGTGCACTGCCGCCAGGAGCAGCGCGGGGTCTTGGCATGCTGGAGCAGGAGCGCGGTCATGGCATGCTGGCGCAGGAAGCATGCAAGCACCTTCTTGAGGGCGAGGGACCTCTTGGCAGCTCTTTTCTTGCTGCGCGTGCACTAGACGCGGCGGGTCTCGTCCAGGGGCCGCACGCCTTGGGGCTAGGGCGCCTTCTTGAGGAGGAGGCGGTGGAGGTTCCTCCGGAGCCGCGTTGCCCGTGTAGGACGGAGGGCGATGCAACGAGAGGGACGATGCAGGGGAGCCCCCTGCGGCGTGGACGAGCTCGGTGATGCGAGCGAGCCACTCGTGGTAGACGTCATCGACGAGGCGGTAGTGCAGGAGCTCACGGGCCAGGAGCAACACAGCGTGTGCGTCCGTGGGAGCGCGACGAGCGTGCGACGACGAGCCTGCTGGAGTCAGCGACGGGGTGGCGGTGCGGCCTTCCCGCTGCACCGAGGGATGCAGCAATGATGCCTGCTGATCGTTCCCCACCGAGCCGGTGGCAGCATGGGCGGCAGGTGACGAGGAACGACGGGGAGTCCCGCCGACGGGGGCCGTCTGGGTGACATAGGCCGCGAGAGCAGCCCGACGCTCGGCGCAGGCTCGGCGAGCATCAGACATGAGCGCGACGGACGATGAAACGCAAGACGACGGAAGACACGATTCTGGCGCACCCCTACCTGGCGCGCCAAATGTCGGATTTCGGGTTCCGGCAGACCCTTGAGGTTCGAACTCTGGGGTGCACGCGAAGATCTCTCCCCTACCAATTCACGTCTCGAAGCCTCGCAAGGAATCTAGGCTAGAAAAGATGAACACACGAGGGACACAGAGTTTATACTGGTTCATGCTACCATTGTGGTGTAATACCCAACTCCAGTGTGTAGTGTGGTGGATTGCCTCAGAGGCTGATGATGAAAAATACAAAGGAAGAACAGCCTCACGAGGGATATTCTTGTGGTGGTGTTGCCCCTTCGGAAGGGTTGGTTCCGGATACCTTTCTTCTGTGGTGGCTAGTCCTATATATAGAGAGGCCCTGGTCCTCTTCCCAAATATTGAGCGGGAAGGGTGCCAACAATTGGCCATTTTGAAGGGGAACATCTAGTACACTTATCCTGACTAAAGTTGGTCTTCGACTGCCAAAGACTCTGACGATGACGCCGTCTTGGGCTCCACGGTGATCTCCATCCTGCCGTTCTGCTGGTCTTGGTCTTGTTGCACCAAAATGGTAGCCTTTGTCTGATGCCTTGGACTGTGCTTGCCCCCTTTGCACCAAATAGGAAACAAGGACACTGTGCAGGCCGACGCCTGCTTGGCGCTCGCCTGGCTTTGGTCGTCATGGCTTGCGTCATGGGCACCTCGTGAGGTACCCTTGCCTTGATCTATTCGCCTCTTCGCGAGCCTGCGTGACGAGGCTGCTCCTGAGGAAGCTTCCTGTCATCCGCCCTGCGAGGTTTGTCCCCTCACGAGGGTCTTGAGCTTGAGCTGATGAAGATGGGCCGCACTGGGCCACCGCTTGAGCCACGCCACAGGCCGCGAGCAGGCAAGTCTGGGGACGCCCGTTCCCAGAACACCGACAAAAATGATGCCCATTGTATAATCAGACCAGAGCAATGAAGCACCTAGTGTTGGCCAATAAATAGTACAGTACTACTTTCCTGTAGTCCATGAAGTGGCTATCCAATCTTCCCATGTCTATTTTCAAATGGCACTGCATGCAGTGACTATACTATTCTCTTGTGCAGTTCAACCAAAATTGCGGTCACTTTGTTTGTTTGCGAAATAGCAATGGGCAGACATATCTGTCTGCACAAATATCAAGCAACTAGTAAACATATATCACACCTTGTATTTTCGGTTTAAACATGTCTCTTCCGCTTAGGATCTGTCATGTTCTGCACTGGACAATTTGATACAGTTATGTTTTGCCCTGGACAATTTCATACTGAATTGATTTGCTGGTTCAGAGCAGAAATACAGCGCCTATTGTTTATCATACCAAGGATATCCATGTTCGCAGTGATGGAAGAGGTGAAATGGATACAACCGAAATTGAGCATGCAATCATTGAATCCTGTCCTACACCTCCCATGTAGGTCCACCCTGCCAATAAATTCACATGCAAACCACTAGTATTACTATCTAATGACAGTACAAAAAGAGTAGCAAGATAGTAGCAAACCATGTACCTTCGTAATGAATAGCTCATAGTGCCACCAATTGGATATAAAGGTTTGGAAGAAAACATGCTCCTAATGTTGAACCAGTTGGACTTTTTGTGCAGTTCCACTAAAATCGAGCATCCATGTTTGCATAGATATTGGAACTGTGATTACTGTAAAAACGACACTAGTTGAAACATAGACTCACATATATAAGCATTCCAATTTCTTAATGGAAAAGGTAGCAAGACTGTTTCTAACCACCTATTTGAAGGAATAAATAAGGCAACAACGGCTTATGTCAGAAAGGCATATATAGTTCTTTTTGAAAAAAATGATCGACTCCTGACCTTTCCTCTTCTTTTAAGCATATTTGTGCAGTTCAACTAAAATAAAATGCCATCACCGCCTTGACAATTCAGTGACATTGTACAAAAGGAAATGACTTAACATTACATCATGATGTCAGGTATGTAGTCGAAAGGCATGAGAGACAAACATACAGACCTCCTCCGATAACATAATGAACATTAATTTTAACAAAGGTGTGACTAGCTTTACCAGGATAATTTTTGAGTGAACTCTACACCCTCTGTTCCTTAATATAAGACGTTTTCGCGGTTCAATTTAAACTACCCAAACATCTAGTATTTCGAAAAACAGGTAGTTGTTTTCTTGAGCACACATCTGGGAAAGCTTGCCACACTTTATTTATGTCCATACGCTAATGCAACACCATTCGAATACTACAAATATACACTAATCCAGTGGCTAGTGCAACAGTAGAATAGTTAGTTTATTATAGTTTACAGTACAATGGTTTTACTGAACAGATTTCAACGAACTCTAGCACTGGAAGATTTCTAGAAGAATTAACAATACAAAATGTAAAGGTAACAAGTTTCAGCATTGGTATACTAGTTGTAAATGAGCATTAAACCAAATACAAAAGTCTGAAGGTAACTAGCATTATTAACTAATGACAGTATAAAAAAATCGCAAACCATGTACCTCCAAGGTAAATATCATTTCGAACTCGTGGGGACCTTAAAAATTGATATCCCACTCTTGATAATTGATCAAACATAAAAACTTGATTGAACGAATCAAGAGAACAGCCGGAGGAGGAGGTGCCCACTCTTGACCTTTCCTCTTGTCTTCATAATTTTTTGTGCAGTTTAACCAAAATAAAATGACATCAGCGCCTTGGCATTTTGGTGACACTGTACAAAAAAATTAACTTATCCCATGAAAGTGAGGTATGTAATCTATAAGCATTAACAGTGCAAAAATCTGAAGGTAGTAACAAGTTTCATCGTTGGTATACTGGTTGTGCAACAACATTAGAATGCCTTAGCTGAAAAATCTTTAATACATCCACAATCAATAGCTAACCCTGAAATAATCCAGTGACATTAAATGGCATTGCTTAAATTTATCGGTGGCATTAGACTAAGTGTGGCATTAGTTAAATGTGGCATCACTTTAGCAGTACCATTGCTTGACTCGACTGCTGGCGTTATACTAACAGCAAAAAAATGGCAATAAGAGCATGGGAGGCCCATTCGGAAAGTGGGCACACCAGTACGATGTACCTCCACGGACGTAGAGTGGTGAGGGAGGTATGGTTGCCCAGAGCAACAAATATCCAGGCAGCATATGTGGATTACGTCCCATTTTTGTTCTCTTTAGCCTCCTTTTTCCTATGTGAGGACAACAAACCGATCGACCTGGTCATTCTCTATTGCGTTGTCATGCCTTTCTACCCTTCTTCAACCAAGAGACACGAGACTCGTTCCTTAGCTACTGATTTTCCCCTTTTCAACCTAGATGCGGGTTCGATGCCTACTCTCTTGGATAGCACAGTCTCCCTTCCTTTCCTTATTCAACCCAGACATGGATTAGTCTGCATGAAGTAGGGTTTCCTTTAATAGTGCAAATTAAGGTTTTCATCTGCATGGCCAGCAGAGCAGAGGATAGCAAATTGGGAAGATGGTGGAGTGGAAAATATCCACATGCAATGACGTGGAAGATGGGGCAATAGAACAAGGGTATGGTTTGAAAAGAGGTAGCATACCTGAGGGTCGGCAGGAAGTGGCTTCGCTCATGGTCGTCGTCCTCTGCACACACTATGACAACGAGCTTGGGGACGGAGGCCATCCCGCGTGGGCGCTAGGTCTGAGAGGATGGCCTTGCCGTCAGTGCATGACCTCGCTCGCCGCCGACGAGTGCGTCAACGCTGCACGTCCTTTTCTTCCCCGGCGGATCTGTGACCATCGGTGAGGAGGGAGAGAGAGGCCGTCTTTTTTAGATCTGGAGAGAGGGTGATAGTGTGAGAAGCAAGTGGGCAACCCTTAGCAAGAAAGCATTGAAGCTCCAGCCTATATATCTTTTTTATAGAAGTAGTACTCGAGGTGGAGTAGTGATAGAGTACTTTATATTTTCTCTGTGTACAGTACTAGTTACTCGTGCTTCAAAACTGAACGGCACACCATTAATAAAATAAAGGTCGATAACTAATGCAGCACCTCGGGCCAACGCGGCTAGATCGCATTTTGCACAAGAAATTACACACCATGTTTCGTTGACATGTGGTCCCGTTCCAACATATTAGTGAGACAATGGCGAGTCCTTTTCTACTAGTATTTCCGAATGGACGTTTAGGCCGGGGCGCCTCTTCGTGTACCATGGCAAACTGGCAACCATCCACCGACTCTTCGCCTTTCCCTCTCGATTTGGAACTGCTGTCGCATGCTCTTCCTCTCCCTCCTCCATTTTCCTTCACCCTTCCTTCTGCCATTGTTCGATCGTCTTCTCCATGGATGGAACAGTCCGGAAACGACCCCGTTATTCTTGCCCTGATCTAAAAGATGACGTGGTGGAGGAACTCATTGATCGGTGCGACGTCATCACCTTGGCTAGCATGGCAGGTTCGTTCAAGACCATTCTTGACTCAACTAATAACATCATTACAAGGAACCCAAGGGTCAAGGAGCGGTTTGATCTCCCCTATCTTCTTCGCCGTGACCCTGATGACTGGCGCGGGGACGACGGAGGCCTCGCCTTGTGCAAGTTGATGCCGCTTGATAATGATACGTATGATGTTAAGATGCCATCACTTGAGGGAAGGCTTGGGCAGGCGCAAATGGAGATTGGGTTGTTTATATGGGGTCCACACTACAAAAAAAGACACATCCGTGACATTTTGGGCCGAACGAATTTTTTTCCTGTCATACATATGACACTTCTATGACGATAATTGTGACAAAACCCGATATCATCATAGATGTGGTGGGCTCCTACTTCTATGACAAAAAATCATGACAGAAAATGGGCTTTTCGTCCTGGGGGGCCGGAGACGCAGCTGCATGACATTCTTTGGGCCGTCCATGACGGAAAAAACCGTGGAAGAAGCGAGGGGGAGAAAAATTTCGGGGAGTTGCCGGTTATGGTGGGAGGTCGGGGGCGGAGCGATGCGTGTTTCTCTCATACGTACGCACGTGTGTGTGCGAGGCGTTGGCTCTAACTGAAGCCGAGCGAGGCGTTGGGCTCTAACTGAACCCGAGCAATTGCACTGCAGGCTACGTGTTACTGAACCCGAGTGATCGATCGATGGCTTTTAGCTGAACCCGATGGAGCGATTCCTTTGCTACTGCTGCTAACTGAAGCTGATCGATAGGATGGACAGTGAGCGTTGCGGGGGGTTTGGATGAACAGTGAGCGGTGGCGTTGCCTCTGGATGAACAGGAACCCGTGGTGTGGAGGGCTGGATGAACAGTAGACGGTGGAGGCGTGGCCGTGGAGGGGTGGTTGAATAGGACCCCGTGGTGTGGAGGGCTGGATGAACAGTAGACGGTGGAGGGGTGCCCGTGGAGGGGTGGTTGAACAGTAGCCGGTGGAGTAGCGCACGGTGGAGGCTGGATGAACAGGAGCCCGTGGAGGCTGGAGGAGGTCGACGGTAGCCCGTGGAGGCTGGAGGAGGTCAACGGTGGAGATGAACAGTATCCCGTGGAGTACCGTTTTGCGGTACGCCACACCCCTGCCCCCCGTTTCGATCGTAGCGCTCCAACACAAGTCCATTTCGTCCGTTTTGCGGTACGCCACACCCCTCCAGATTAACAGGACCCCCGTTTCGACCATAGGAGGTCCGTTTCCTCTGTTTTGCGGTACGCCAGGCCCCTCCCGATCAACAGGACCCCGTTTTGACCGTAGGAGGTCCATTTCCTCCGTTTTGCGGTATGCCAGGCCCCTCCCGATCAACAGGACCCCATCTCGAACGTGGCCGGTCGAACACAAGGCCGTTTCCTCCGTTGTGCGGTACGCCAGGCCTCGTTTCCATCGCCTGTTCCGTCCAAGCCCTCCCGATGAACATGACCACACATTCCCTTCCGACCCAGCCGGTTGGCTCCCACGCATTCCGTTGCCTCCCGATGAACACGGCGCATTCCGTTGCCTCCCCATGAACACGACGACGATGCTGTTTCTCCGTTCCGACCCAGCCATGTACATATGCGCGAGTAGGCGTTCGAGACCCTGCCCGTATGTACGTATGTGGCCGTATTTTCTTTCTTGCACCCTCGCCACTGTACGTACATGTACGTGCGTGCCTGTACTACGTCCAGTATGTACTTACACGTTCGCGACCAGAATGACAACGCTACGTACGCTTCGACCAGGTGGGTCCTGACTGTCAGGCACTTCCTTGCCTGCGAAGATGTAGCTGGTGGGTCCCAGCAGTCAGGGGGGCGAATCGTTTTTTTTGCCTGGACACACTTCCTTGCGTGCGAAGATGTAGCTGGTGGGTCCCAGCAGTCAGGGGGAAACGTTTTTTTTGCAAAATACGGAGGCCCGTCCGGTGGGTCCCTGCTGTCAGGTGGAGGAATAATTATTTTGCGTGTAATAAGGAGGCACTCCCTTGCGGCCGCCGTGGACCCAACTGTCAGCCTCTCCACGCAAAGTACTCTTCCGATGGAAGTTGGTCGTTGACCACATTGACCACGCCGCGCCGAGAGCACCACGGCGGTGGACGACGGCAAGGCCTAGGAAGGGGACGACGCGGAGCCGGGGAAGACGCATCAGTGGATGCCCATGCGAAGAGGAGTACGAGGATGAGGCTGCCGTCGCCGCAGAATAATAGGGGGTGTGGGTGAGTAGAGGGATGGCCTGGCCAGCGGTGGGAGTAGTAGGGGGCGGTGAGGCCTCCGCGGAATCACAGCCGGCCACGGGAGGCAGGAGCACGCGGCACGACCGGCGCTGGTTTGGGCGGCTGGAGCACGAAGACTAGAGGTTCAAGAAGCACTACGACTGTTGGATGGACATCGTACGGTCACTGGAGCTAGAGTCGTTCATATTGACTAAGTTGACAAAGCCCTCCGTCCCCGTAAACTTAGTAGGCCCACAAGTCAGCCTCCCACCAAGGTGAGTCCTAGCTAGCAGGGGGAGTATTCATTTTTTGTGCGTAATAAGGAGGCATTTTTGGTGGGTCCGAGCTGACAGCGGGGGGAACATTTTTTCGCAAAATACAGAGACCCTTCCGGTGGGTCCCAACTATCAGGTGGAGGAATCATTATTTTACGCGTAATAAGGAGGCATTTTCCTGTGTGGGCCCCTACTTTCAGCCTCTTCCGATGGCTGTTGTTTGTTGACCATGTTGACCTCACCGCGCTGAGAGCACAAACGCGGTGGACGAGGGCGGGGCCCAGGAAGAGAACCACCCGGAGCCGGCGAAGCCACCGCAGCGGATGCCCATGCTGAGGGGAGAACGAGCGATGACTGGTCGGCTGCAGGGTGAGGCTGACATCGCCGGAAAATAACAGGATGTGTGGGTGGTTAGAGGGATGGCCTGGCGGCAGCACAGCCAGCCACGGGAGGAGGGAGTAGGCAGTCCCGCCGGCGCTGGTTTGGGCGGCTGGAGCAGGAAGATCAGAGATTGAGGAAGCACAGCGGCCGTTGGATGGACATCCAATAGTCACTGCTGTGTGTTGACTAAGTTGACAAAGCCTTGCGTACGCGTCAAATTTTTTTTAGGACATCGTCATCGTCAACCTAGTAGGCCTAGAAGTCAGCCTCCAAATATGTGGAAAACAGCATACAACCCATTAGCCATTATTTTCAATAATTTACAGCCCATTTGCTAATTCTTAAGGATATTTGAAGCTCATATTCTTTTTATTAGCATTACAGACCATATATTCTGGGCACTGCTAAAAAATTGAACGAAATTTTGCTTATTTCAGTGGGGTCCGAACTCTTTTAATCACGAAATTTCGAGTCACGTTAAAAATAGTTTTCAAAAAATTATATCAAAATAAAATTCAAAAAACAATTCTCCGCAAAAAAATCAATGAAATTTGGAATCTTAACTAGCAAGATGCCCGTTCGTTGCACGGAACATGAAGATGCATTTGTATGAGTAGTTTATCTTGTGGGTGAAAAGATGATATTTTAATGTAATTGCCAGTTGGCTTTGGTTTTTATAAGAGTAGAGAGTAGAGAAATCCTGAAAAAATGATATTTTAATGCAATTGCCGGTTGGCTTTGGTTTAAAAATTTACAGCCCATTTCTTACAACTTATAGCCCATTTTCTGGGGAAGCCCATTTCTTATCCCTCCTCCTCGTCTTGAAAGATTTGCAGCCTAGCAGGGCTGAGAAAAGCAAGTAGGCCTCGGTTTTTGTATTCTACAAAAAATAAGAACTGGGCTAGCCAATTTTAGAAAGAAAAAAATATCAACTGGGCTCGTCATGTGCTTAATAAAAGCGTAAGCGTGGGCTAGACGGGCCACAGCCCCCGCACAGCGCGCAGTTGAGCTCCATCTCTGAAACTGAAAAACAACTGGGTGAGCTGCTGGGTCCCTTGTGTTATCCGCTCGTTGTGTAATTTGATCATTTATTGACTACATTGACAATGGTGTGGAACCTAGTTGTCAAACAATTAGGAGGAAGTATTGTTTTGGCTTGTAATAACGAGGCACCTGCTTGCGAAATGCAATGACCCTGGTGGGTCCCTACTGTCAGCCTCTCCACGTACAATCATCTCCTGATTCCTCTTGGTTGTTGACCATGTTGACAACACCAGACGGCGGCGAGCACAGCGAGCTAACCAAGGCAGAGAACGACGGCAAGGCCTCGGACAGAAACGAACAACAGCCATGAAAGATGCGGGAGTGTAGTGGCAGGTCGAGGGGAGTACGAGGGCAACAACATGCAAGTCAAGCATACAAATGGTACAAAAAGCCCAAGGATTAATTGTTCATCAAATTTCTAGACAAAACCTAGATTGAACATGACAGTAACATCTAACCCAACCACTCTTTTTTGCAGTCACAAACAAATGGATCGGTCTGATCCATAAAATCAACATCCTGTGCAAAAAAATTTATTTTAGGATGTCTACAACTTGCTGTAAATAGAAGCCGAGCACGTTTAGAAGCCCATTTGTCCACCTGAAACATCTTTTTCTTCTGTTCAACATGTTCGTCCGTGAGAAATCTCTTGCTATAAAAATTAAGCCTCATGGACAATAGTAACCTCGCATTCAACAGGAAGAATGTGACAAAGCTTCTGTTTGCCTGGTTGGATGCATATCGTCCCATCGTTATTGTCCTCAAACGAATGTCATGAGAACTGAGAAAATCCTTGTGCTTATTACGCCAACGATTGGTTATATGTTTTTCTCCATGTGGTTCTGCCTAAGTAGACATGAAGATTGAAAACAATTAAGGTCTAAAAAAAGAGTATGTCGAAAGAATGACAGCTGAACAGTTAATTCTAGTGCAATATATACGGGCTTTCAATGTGGATGAAATCATCACCTCTATGTATAAATTCTCTAGAGATCAGAAGCATCACAGCAAGCTAATAATTATGTCCAGCTCAAAACTATACATTCTGATATATATGATCTTGACAGAATCCAGCAGCATTGATAGGCTATCAATGGACGAACTGTTCATTGAGCATATAACATAATATTAGTACCCAAAGTGTACTCCAAGATGATATAGAACTTATGCGCACAAATGAAAAATGCAGCATATGATTACAAATGTGTAGATGATAATATACGGTACCTAAAAAGGTGAGGAGCCAAACACCAACTCCGTGTGATTTTTAAACGGGTCATGAATTACACCCAAGGTCTCCAGTTTGGGCGCAGAGATGACAATTATTTCTGAAGGTGTATAACAATTATCAAGGAGCAACCTTTCAAGTGAAGGGGCATCTTCGATGATGAGCTGCTGTCCTTCAAAACAAATTCCAATGCTTTTAAGGTGAGGCGACTTTATTTGGAGACAACTGATACCGATTTCTATTCCCAGAACAATCAGCAAGCGCTCCAGGGCAGGGCAACTGGAGTGGATGATGCTGTGCAGTGATGCCTCCGACAGATAAACCACCACAAGCGAAAGTTTTTTTTAGCAGTGGGAGTCGAAGCATTTGTACCAGATCGTCTGCTAGATGGCACCGGGGGAAGGTGGCGGTGTGGAGAGAGGAGGAAAACTGCGAGATGGACAATGATGGTGTGGGAATGAATTCTTTGTATGTTCGTGGTATGAAACTTTCGTGGTAATGGTAGAACTCAAACTGCTGGAGTTTTTTGAATTTAGGGGATGTCTGCCAAGCGTCCACCTTGCCGGGTATGGACAGCAGGTAGCTTGTCGGGATGCAGAGGCATTGAACGGGGCCCTGCTGGTGAGAAGAGGCGATGGCTCTGATGAGATCAAATTCAGGAAGGGCAGATATCTGACGACAGTCGAGATTGAGGGGCGCGGTGCGCCATAGAGGGCACCACCGAGTTGAGAGGACTTGTGTGCGACACCAATCCTTGGTGGGGAGAAGCATGATGATCTCCTCAAGGATGACGTCCGGGAGATCACTGATGCGGTCCACCGGAGATTCTACCGGTTCCTCAGATCCGGGTGGGGGGGGGGGCTCGCTGCTTCTCCCCGCGCTACCGGGTGCGGGATCTACAACCGGTGTCGCCGCTGGCGGGAGCCTCATCTTCTTGGTGCTGGGGCCAGCCAACTCCATTTTCCTTGTGGGCGTCACACCAAGCTCACGGGTTTGAGCAGAGTAGCCAGAGACGAGCCTAGTGGCAGTGCGAGTGGGGAAGAAGGAGGGCTGGGGATTTCTGTAGGAGTGGAAGAAGAAGAGCAGGCGTTTTTTGTACAAGTGAGGAAGAAGGTGAGCGGGGTTTTCTGGACGAGTGAGGAAGATTGGGGAGCGGGGGGAACTGGGTGGGGAGACGGAAGCGGGAGTGCGAGCTGTTCGTGTTTATAAGGCACGCTGCACTAACTACTCGCTTTTTCCCAAGAACCACTCTCTTCTTTTGCATTGCTGCATGACTGGCCATGCATGCAGGATGCATGTGCTCGCCGGCCACTGCATGCGCCTGGTTTGTTACTAGGCCTATTTAATAGGGTGGTTATGGAGTAAATTAAGGAGATTTATTTTCTCTGTGTGCATCCACCAAATTAGAGGATGCGGTACTGGATGCAGACACTCACATTAAACTAACATTCAGAAGAACAAAAGTTCAGCGTGTCTATGCATCTCAATGATTCACCATACTATAACCAATATACAAAACTGTGAGAAGGTGTGGAAATAAAGAAAATCAATCAATGCTTCTCTGAGCAAAGGGCCTCCCTGCGCACGCATTAATTTCATGGGCATGCTTGTTTCTTCTCAATGTTGCGAGCACTTTGAGCATGTTGGCAACTCCACAGCTATCTAGCTGCCTTATCTTGCAATTGATGCTGACACATTTGCAGCAAACACATGAGGCAATAGAGATGACTCAACATGGGTCCATATTGTGCAGTTCCCCTGAAATCCTATTCATCGTCCTGAATCTGAAAAGATAGGAAAACAATAGCTATACTTAAACGGTGTTGCAAAACAGTAGCACATATTAATAGCTCGGCATGAAAAACACGATCATCTGGACGAAGGGGATACTGACCTGCCTAAGGAAGATTACATATAATTTCATAAGTCCTTGGTTGATTTCCACCTTCGGCTGCACTGCTTGTTTGCTCCTCCATACATGACAGGATCGTTCCACACGGCATTCAGCAAGTCAACGTATGAATAAGCTAATTTCATCTTGCTGTGGTCATTGTACCTAGTTACGAATGTAGGAATACCTGGAGCACCATGAGGTTAGCTGACAGCAGGTTGATGCAGCCATATAAATTTTGTGCGGTGCTACCAAAATTGAGGTCTATATCCCTTCCCGTTATGAGAATTCTTCTTGAAGTTGGTAGAATGTGACGGCTTGTTCTTTGCATCAAACTTGCCTTTCCCCTGAGATTTGTTCTTGTTGTTTTGGGGCTGGTTGGGCTGGAAGTTCTTCTCGTGTACCATGTGGGCACTAGAAGCTCCCTCGGCGACCCGAGCATGTGTGTCTTTTGCTCTCGCCTTCTCCCCAAAATCAAGAGTGCTAATGAGGTCCAAAACAGAAAACTCATGTCTCTTGTTTTTTAGAGAAGTAGCAAAATCGTTCCACGAAGGTGGAAGATTGGCAATGATGGTCCCAGCAACAAATTTTTCCGGCAACACACACTTAAAGTACTCAAGTTCCTTAGAGAGTGACTGTATCTCATGAGTCTGCTGAACAACAGAGCACTCATCAGTCATCTTATAGTCACAGAATTGCTCCATGATGTACAACTCGTTGCCAGCGCCCGAGGGCCCAAACGTGGCCTCGAGCGCAGCCCACATGTCTTTGCCGCTGTCAAACAACATATACGAATCCACAATGGAATCGTCAAGAACACTCAGCAGGGCGGCTTTGAGGAGGGTATCCATGTTCTAAAAAGGTTCCTGCTTTGTAGGATTAAGATCGCCCTCAGGCTTGCCCTTAGTGGCGTCATAGCAGCACATGATCTGAAACCAATATACTGCTCTTGTGCGCCACCTTTTATATTGCACCCCCTTAAAAGTAGGCGGCTTCAAAAGCGCAGGAAAACAAATTGGAGTAAATTGCCTGTGATCAGGTTTTTGGATTGGATTGTTGAATATATGAGCAATTTAGTATGAGATTTAATCCGAATCAGCAGTAAATAGATCATGACGACAATTGCAAACATCAAAGTAATGATGCGGACTAAACCAGGAGGACAAAATCACATACTGTACAGCGGGAGAAGAACCGATGTGGTTGATGTTGTCACTCATGTCGTTGATGAAGAGGTTACCGAGGTCGGGGAAGAAGGCTGTCGTTGAGGAAGTCGTCGCTGGCAGCAGTCACAGGAGTGTGCTCCCCAAAAACCTGATCGCCCCTCTCCCGTACAGGATCACGAAAGGCAGGGTTCGGAGGACTGCTGTCCCTTCTCGCGGTGCACTCCGGAAGGAGTGCTGGAGAAGAATTGCGTGGCGGCGCTAAGATCTGGAACGGTGCGAAACCATATGAGGCTGGTCGTAGTGGGGAGTAACTTAGAGTAGTAACGCATGTTACTACTCTATGTTACTACCCTTATAGTGGGAAGTGTCAGGCTAGTCACAGTGGGGAGGAACTTAGGAGTAACATCACACACTCCAATACAACTTTGCTTATGTGGCACGTATTTAATGAAGAGAGAGGTGCTTGTGGTAACTAGCTAAGTTACCGGAACATCACACACTCCAAGAAACAATGAGTCTATAACCTAATAAATACATCGTTGCATGATACTACATAGATGTTCCTACCCACTATGGAGGTAGTAACATAGTCTAGGGAAGTGTGTAAGTTACTAGCTTATGTTCTAGCCCATTGTGACCAGCCTCATATGTGTAGTAACATACACATGTTTATTTATTGTCCTGTAGACTCATTTTGCATTGGAAAGCGCTATGTGATGGTAACATATTAGGTTACTCTATTTGCCTCTCTCCTCATTAAGTACTTGCCACATCAACATTTTTGCTTATGTGGCATCTATGTTACTACCTATGTTACTCCCACTATGACCAGCCTGATACAGCGGCGGCTAGGGTAGAGCATGTCAGGTCGGAGTATAATAGTAGGCCTTTGGCCCCCAAACCCCACGTCCAAGTCAATAATAGCTCAAAACAAAGTCAATAATAGCCCCACCAAGGTTTGTCTAAAAAACGGAGTAATTAAGGCGTCCGTTAGTCCCTTTAGTACAAATACAATATCATTAATAATGGCCCCACCTTTTGTCTCACAAAGTAGAGTATGTTGGAGTTCAACCGGCTACACGTTTACAATCCGCTTCTCTTCTCTCTCCTTCAACTAAGAACAAATACTATATTTAAATCCTTATAGCCTGCTTATGTCATCTAATTATAGTACTAGTACTTGCTCTAAAAGTTACTATCCACTGTGTAATCTGAAATGCTGGGCATGCAGCGGGCGGTGCCCTCAGTCGGCGCGCCGCTTCAACGGCGGAAGCAGTGAGAGGTCGCGTCGCCCTGACTTGCCATCAATGTGGAGCGGCGGGCTTAGCTGGCGCCGGGCGGGAAGCACGCGCGGGAGGGGGGAGGGTTTTTTGTTGGGCCAAGAAGGTGAGAAGCCAACTTGGGATCGGTCCAGACGTGGAAATATCATGTGCTCCCATACTCTGCATATGACACTAGTGTATGTTACTACTCCCTCCTTTCCGGTTTACAGAGATGTTTAGAGTAACATAGTAATATGTTACAGTACAAGTTACTCCCCACTATGACCAGCCTTGGCCTCTCCCAGTGCTCCACCATGTATAGCTGCTAAGCCTGCCACGTAGGCATAAAATATGATGTGGCACCAATAAACTAAGCACCTATGCATTGAACACTTGAGTTACTAAGCCATTTAATGCACTTAGCACTTCATCTAAAGAGCATTAATAGTATAGCCAGCTGCTGGCTATAAGCCTACAACCCATCTTATAGTCAACATGTACTACAAAGTGCCTAGGAGCATGTGCTAGAGCTGGCTCTTCACGAAGATCCCGCTTACCTTCTCTCTCCTCTTCTCTTTCCTCCAACTAAGCAGAAATATACTACTGTTTATTCCTTATAGCCCGCTGACTTAGCTCTATTGTACTTGCTCTAAGCACATCTAAGCACTTACTCCTAATTTTCCTCGTGGACCTTGACGGTGTACGTCACCTTGTGTCTCATAATTTTCCTCGTCATCATCTGATTCCTAGAAGATCTCACCCACATCATCATTAGCATGCAGCCGCCTTGATAGACAACGTGCGCAGAAGGAGTAGAGGCGACTGGGGACGCACCACCACCACGTCGTGGGCACTCCGTATGTGCTCGTGTGCGTGCAGCGTGCGTGTTTTTCCATTGGTGCTAGCTCTAAGGCCGAGGCTGCGGTCGTCTTCGTCTCCGACTAGTAGTTGAGCAACAACGGCAAAGAGGTGCTGCAAGAGATGCGTATGCGCTGTTGCATGCGAGCTTCGCCGTAGCACGACGAATCGGATGTCGCCGCGAATGGCGCACGCCTCCATGCAACCGAGTGTGTGCGCATGCATGTGTTATTCATTTGCATTCTGCAACCGAGCGTGTGTGCATGCATGTCTTGTGTACGTGCGTTATGTGCTCCATGTTGTGCGCGTATGTGCATGAGTTGGATCGGATGGAGTTAGTGCGTTCGCTTGTGTACATATTTTAGAGTGTTGATTCACTCATTTTGTTTCGTATGTAGTCCCTTATTGAAATATCTAAAAAGACTTATATTTGGGAATGGGGGGAGTATAAAACATCTTCAACTTAGCATCCTGATGTACCGTTTCTAGTGGTTAGCGAAAAGTTCATATTCTTTTAGTTGTTTATAGGTGGGCAGGCAGCAAAAAACAGGGGAAAACGCGCAAGGTTCCTTGTAGACGCTCCACCGTGAGGTTCCTTGCTCCTCCTCGGTCGTCGGGAATCTATGCTCTTCAACTCTTTTCTTTTACGTGAGCTTTGTTCATCCTTCTCCAACACGCGAGACATCTAGCATCAAGGTGCACGTGTCATGCAAGAAAATGGAGAT
>NC_041387.1:498269528-498274427 GCF_002162155.2 Triticum dicoccoides
TTTCCGTAAGTGAGTCGTGCACTTTGATGGTACCTACGCAATATGTTTTCTCCTCGATGGCATGTGAATGGCACGTGAATAGTGCAAGTACTCAACGACGGAGCACGAGATGGTAGCAATGACATGGTCAGCCCTTTTTTGGAGAGAGTATGTACTACTAGTAAATAACTTTGATGTGTCCCGTCAACTCGCAAAACGACAAGAAGCTTGATTATGCCTTCTCCCTCGCCAACGCGTGCGCGATGGCTCGCAGCACGAGGAGAAACTTTTGCTTACAAGCAGTGGACGTGCAACAGTTCATTTGGTGTCAGATTGCCAGAAGCACTATTGTAGAACCATCGACTTCCGAAAGAGGCGAAGAGCCAAGCGCAAGGTCACCTACTAACCTTAGGCTAGGCGTAGTGGGAGTAACATAAGTAGAGGTACCTCCTTCTTTTTAATTCTAGAAACAACCACACGCGAATATCAAGGTGCTAGTTACGTAGAACAAATTTCCTGCAGTCGGTGCTCAGCACTCCTCTATCTCTCTTCTCAGCCAGCCAGCAGACGCGCGGAGCCCATCGTCTGTTTGCTCACATGCCGTCCCACATGTCAGTGAAAACGCAAGCGGACCCACTGAACCTGCACATCTTTCACCTCGCCGTCCTGGTGATGAAAAACAAATCCAAGAAAGATCTTCGGTGGCCGCTTTTGGAGTTACTCAAGAGTAGTAAGATTCTATTTACAGTGTAACCCAAGATGCACATCTCGTGGTTTCAACTTATCAACTACCACTCTATTTTCTTTCATGACACGACCTGGATGCTGGATGTCCCACGTGTCGGCAAAAGGAGGAAGAACCCGACCAAATCTTCTGTTGTGCTATCGGATTAGACTAGTTGTGCTAACTTAAATTTTTTATTGTGTACTCCCTCCGTTCCAAAATACTTGACTTCCATTTGTCCAAAAATGGATGTGCCTATATACTAAAACATGTCTAGATACATATATATTTTGACAAATAGTAGAACGGAGGGAGTAGAATGGATGCAAGTTTTTGTATTGGGAAGAAGAGTACATCCATATATTGATAGAGCATTGGAGTTGGCCTTACAAGTGGGACCGCAGTTGAGGAAACCGACTATCGGCAAACCCCCACCTCGCCCGCCGCATGATGGCTGACTTAGAGAAACGATGAGGTTGAAGAGATTGCGTTAGCACAGACTCCAAGAAATATGGTATCAGATGGAAGTCGTGCTGGTGGCGTGTGCCGTACTCCTGGACGTGAATGCTTGTTCTGGCCCATGCCACCCTACTACTCCTACTACTTATTAGTACTATATAGTACTACTAGTATCGAGGATTCGAGGTGCTGGTTACGTAGTACAATATGGCTACAGTAAAAACACCCACACGACGAGCGAAGCATGTGAAACTAGTACAAATAGTGTACTACTATTGTTGATGATTGGCCTCATCCAATAACCTATTGCAATGCACGTTTCATCGGAATTAGTTGCCAGGCGCCAACGGGTATATGGGCGCTGCTCGTCCTCATGATCGTGATCATCACCATCGTCATCTCCCCCTTGGTTATAAAAATTTTCAAGTATAGATGGTGGAATTTTCACAGGACCTTGGAAACACAAGAAGAAGGTTAATTAGTAAAGGGAAACTTTCTAACCCGCATGCATGTGGATGAAACAATTATAATTACGGTGGAAGACAAACGTACCGAAATCATAACGATTCCATGCAAAAATAGTGCCACGAGTGGTGGCAGCAAACACAAGAGGCCCTCATATTCAATTGCATCACAGTACTCATCCGTGTACAAAAACTGATTTTTGAGCAATGTCCATCGAGTCAAACCAGCAACGACGGCAACAAGCTTGTCGAAGATAGCAACAACTTCATAGTTGTTGTAATTCCAAGAGCGGGTGGGAACTCGAGAAATTGCTATCTTCCGTAGAAGACAGTCACCATGATTGTATTTGAACGTGCGTACAATACCGGTGTGCTCAACCTCTGGGCAGTCTGCTGAGATTTTTAGAAGTGGAACCCGGTCACGAGTGTACACATTCACAAGTTCCCACTCGCAGTTGGACCCAATGTAAACAACCCAATCTCCATTTGCTCCTGCCCAGGCCTTGCCCTCAAGCGATGGCATCTTAACATCATACGTATCATTATCAAGCGGCATCAACTTGCACAGGGTGAGGCTTCCTCGTGACGGCGCCGGTCATCAGGTTCACGGCGAAGAAGATAGGGGAGATCAAACCGTTCCTTGACTATTGGGTTCCTTGTAATGATGTTATTAGTTGAGTCAAGAATGGGCTTGAACGAACCTGCCATGCTAGCCGAGGTGATGTTGTCGCACCGATCAATGAGTTCCTCCACCACGTCACCTTTTTGATCGGGGCAAGAATAACGGGGTCGTTTCCATCCTGTTCCCTCCATGGAGAAGACGATCAAACAATGGCAGAAGAAAGCGTGAACGGATGAAGGAAAATGGAGGAGGGAGAGGAAGAGCGTGCGACAGCAGTTCCAAATCGAGAGGCAAAGGCGAAGCGTCGGTGGACGGTTGCCAGTTTGCCACGGTCCACGAAGGGGCACCCTGGCCTACACGTCGGTTCGGAAATACTCCTCCTACTCGCCGTCGTCTCACTGATATGTTGGAACGGGACCACATGTCAATGAAACATGGTGTGTAATTTCTCGTGCAAAATGCGACCTGGCCGCGTTGGCCTTAAGTGCCGCATTAGTGTTTTTTTTTGAAAGTTTGCCGCATTAGTTATCGATCTTTATTTTTTTTAACATGCAATCTGAATGGATAGCTCCTGTGGTCATCACACGTGAGCGGATATAGTGATGGTTGATTCGCCCGAGCAACTTTACCGTGGGAATATGGGAGTACCAGCGGATTCAAGGAACAGAGAAATGATGGTTTCTTCGTCCGAGAAACTTACTATGGCGAAGGTGGGGCTCTGTGATTTGACTGCTCACTAATCATTACTATTGGGGTGCAATGACAGGGGTGAATCTTTCCCTGAAGTTGTGTTGTGCACTCAATATTGCTGCATGGCAGGTGGAGCCGGATGAAGGATGTCCAACATGTCGGCGAAACGAAGTTGAATTGTTTCTGGCATTTCTATCAATCCTTCAGGATTTGTTTATATGTACGCATAATTTTGATGAAATTGTACTGTGATGCTATGGAGGTTTCAACTCTGGTTCCCGCGGGAAAAAAAGGTTTCAACTTAGGATTCATGTGTCTTGCCTCGAGATTATCTCGTTACAACATTCCATAAAATACAAATGAAACTACCATGGCTAATGCATCTCAATGGTTCGTAGATCAGCGGTAATATTCACATCACAACTAAAGACAAGGTTGTGAGAAGGTGTACAAATAAAGAAAAAAAATAATTGATCGATGTTGTTCGTAAGCATGGCTCCATTTCCTTGGCACAATGTTCCTTGCTTGGTAGCTAGTTTCACCCAGCTCTGTAGCCAAAAAAGAGGTGTATGAAGGACACCACAATCCGATCATTTTGTGCAGCTCCACTAAAATCGGGCGGACCATCCCTATTTGCAAAGATATCCAGTCAGTGTGATTACAATAATAGTGGAACTAGATGATGAAACATAATACACATAAATAGAAGCCGATCACCTCTACGATCTCTCTTTAGGACTAACTTCTTGTCGGAGAAGATTAGGCACGGAGTTGGGTGAGGAGGATAGCAAAACCAATCTCCCTTTCCGCAGTCCCATAGAAATGTAAAAATGTTGCCCGTGTGACATTTTGGCGGAACTACACAAAACACTCTTCAGAAAAGTGATTTGTGTTGTTCACCAAAAGGTCGCAATAGCAACGAGGTGAAAATGGATATCCCTG
This sequence comes from Triticum dicoccoides, assembly GCF_002162155.2. Classification (NCBI taxonomy): domain Eukaryota; kingdom Viridiplantae; phylum Streptophyta; class Magnoliopsida; order Poales; family Poaceae; genus Triticum; species Triticum dicoccoides. Next base: position 498,273,409 of record NC_041387.1, read on the forward strand.
TTTGCAAAAGGAGGTCGAAGGGAAACAATTACTGCCCAATAACACGAGTTGAAGACACATACGCCGACAAAAAAGAAGCATGTTCCATGTAAAAAGGGAAAGATAGCACATGGTGGTTTATCAAAAATGGTTTGAGGACGAGATTGCAAGATGGAAAGTACGCCGACCGAGATACGATTTAAGCAAACAACTAAAGAAGATCCACATGCAGCAACGTGGGAAGATGGGCAGTGGAGCAAGGCTGGAGGAAGCTGTACCTGAGGGTCATCGGGATGTTACTAGGAGGGCGTCAGCGGTCGGGATCTGCCCATACTGCGGCAGCGAGCAATTGGCGAAGGCCCTACCGCGCCGGAGCTTGGTCAGAGAGAACGACGGGTACCGCAGATCGGGACGAGCTGCCTCAACACCGTCGAACAGAGAGACGATGCACATCCTCCCTGTCCGCCGGTGGACGGGATGCGGCCAGATCACTGACCAACGCTGAGAGAGAGAGGCCACATCGGCCTTGTGTGAGATTGTGTGACGAGACTCATGAGAGACAAACCTATTTTTCTATTTTCCCCACGGTAATCATTTTATATTCTAGGCGTGGTACCCGACCCTCCTTCGAGTAAACAACCGCTACATGCGTCAAATTATCACATGGTCTGCCTTTTCGTACAGAAATGAACTCCACCGTGTACCCGCGCGGGTGTGGCCGGGAATGAGACGTGAGTACGTGCGTCCTGCGTGCACTTCTTCTTTAGGTGTAGGTACGTACGTGGGTGGGTGTGAGAGAGATGATTTGTGTGAAACAAAGGCAATGTGTTGATGATATCTCAATCAGAAAAACGTAACATATGCAATGTGTGTGCAACGGAGTCATGGACATGAGATATCGATAGAATTGAAAACAGGGATGAAGTGTGTGGCTGCGCGATCGATAAAGAGTGCCATCGAATTTGTGTTTGCCCACATCAAAGATACAGGGCGGCTGGCCTAGTGGAATTTGAGATGGCAGAGGTGCAGTTCTTCTCCGT
>NC_041387.1:498274683-498277605 GCF_002162155.2 Triticum dicoccoides
GATCAACTAGTATATGTTTGGGGAAGGAGAGAGACCTAGCTATGTATTGAGGGAGATCGATCGACATCCATGGATATGTGTAGCAGAGGAATAAGGTTGGGAAAAAGACAAAGGTAGAGCGTCGGAGGGTTGGTGGTGGAGTGGCGTCTCACAAATGGTGGGAGAGTCCTGCTAGAAAAATGGAGGGTAGGTGGTGGAGTGGCGTCTCACAAATGGTGGGAGAGTGCTGCTAGACAAACGGAGGGTATGAGTGCAATATCAATAAGAGAGGGCGGCGGATGTCTGTCTGTCTATGCACGTGCGTGTGAGAGACAGGTCGGGAGGTATTCAAGGATGATGAGGGGAGAAGATATGGTTGTGGTAAGCATGCATAACTACATAGGAAGATGAACCGTCATGTGTCCGAGAAAAGGAGAGACATAACTAGCGAGGTAAGTGTATCGGTGCTTGGTGAAAACGAATTATAGTCGACCTGGCTATATGTAGGGAGATCAGTTCATATACACGCCTGCATGTGTTAGAAGCAAATAAGGTACGGAGAGGCAGACAGGGGGAGAGAGTGTGGCTAGGAGGTGGTGCGAGAGGCCTACCATGTCGAGAGGGGAGGAGTGTGCGATCATGTGACTAATGAAAAGAGGGGCGAGAGTGTGCACCTGCATGGAATCGTATTGGACATATGGTGGCATGGATGGCGAGAAGAGAAGAGGGTAAGTATATATGTGTTTGTTGTAGGCACACTTGGCTAGAGAGGTATATCGACTGGTGTCTGCCAAAAAGAAGGAGCCGGGGGCCTACACACACCGCTGGAGGACGACCTAAAGAGAAATAATGAACGTGGGCGATGGAGGGGACGCTAAGGGTGTGTGAGGGGGCGGGTGTGTGAGGGGACACTAAGGGTGTGTGAGGGGGGCGATAGAAAGTTAGCGCTAGCTAGCTACAAATAGAAGAGGATCGTGAAGGTGTAAAAGACGAACAAAGATCATAATTCATTATAAAAAGGTGGATACGGATACTGGAAGAAGATATCATAATGTACAACATTGATTATAATTTGGGCTAATGTGTGGCTTTTGCAACTCAGGTCTAAATACTTGTCATAATGTAGGGGGCGGGGCACTATACTTTGTGTGATAAACACGGTGTACGTATGGAACATGGTTTAAATTATGAATATATAGTTAGTACATCAAATGTACTATTATTTGGAATCAACATCAAGTGTATTCAAAAAATAGAATTCGAGTTCATGTAGTACACATAGTTCATATCTATCTCTATAGTAATCATGTGGTGTGTTATTAAGGTAATACACGAATGATGGTTGAAGTTGGCAACAATCATGATTGTAGATTCTTATTGAAATAGAGAAACGAATTCAAATTTAGTTCGAATTGCAGCGGTAGTATAGACATTTGGAATGCACTAATATGTTGGTATGAGTAGGTTACATGCATTATACAGCAAAGCGAAAAAATTAATCGCACATAAGATGGATTCATACTCCCTCCTTCCATCTATATAGGGCGTAATGAGATTTTTAAGACCGCCTTTGACTATTGACAAGATTAATAGTACATGACATGCACAATGTGAAAATTATATCATTGAAAGAACCTTTCACAGATGAAGTTAACGGTGTGCTTTGTGTAAGTTGCATGTGATATATCATTACTCTAATATTTGGTCAAAGTTAGCATCGAAAAAGGCATTAGGCCCTATATAGATGGAAGGAGGGAGTAGCTTTGAATAGCATTTGTATAGTAAAACGGGGCAAGACTCTCTCTTTGTGTGGTGTGAATAGTTTTATTTTTTTGTTTTCTTTTTGGTTGAGGAAGTGCGAATTGATTTGCTACGTACAAGTACAATATTACTACATGTTAGGATTGTCCCTAAAATTCAACCCGCGTCTTGTTATATCCCAAAAATTCAGATATCGTGCTCCCAAAACTGGCGCCTTCCCAACCCGCACCTTGCTATCCCGAAATTACAACGCGCGCAAAAACTCCCTCCAGCTGCCAAATCCCGACAGGCGAAATCCCCCTTCTAACCCTGAGCCGAAAGGGCCACTAGTTCAAATCGGTGGGGGGTACTTTTGTAACACACCCTACATTTTGGACAAGCACGTCCCTAAGTCATGCTTCACCCCCTCCCATCGCCCCCTTTTCGCCATTCGAAATCCCAGGCCGCCATAACCTCTCTGCTCCAGCCGCAAAACCCCATCCTCCTCCGTCCGCCATGTCACCGCTGCCCAGCCGGAGCCTCTTCCCCGACGACGTCGTCCACCGCAACAGCTCGACGACCCTCGTCCACCTCCCCGGATGAGGATTCGTCGTCCATCTCGCCGTCTTGCCAGTTCAGCCGCCCCGTCCTCCACCTCGAAGGAGCTGCTCCGATGATCGCCTCGTCTATCGCGGCTGCTCCATCCCCACAGCGCCGCCTTAACCTGCTCCACCGGAACCGCAACATCCTCACCGACTCCTCGGACGAAGCCGAGGCCTACTCGGCGCCACCAAAGAGGTTGTACACTCATCGCATCGCACCTTCTCCTTAACTCGACCTCCCGGCACCGACGGTGCTCCATCCCGCACCGCCATGGAGCGGCTACCTTGAAGCCGGCGCCGCGGGCGACATCTCCATGGCGGCTCTCCCCCAATGTGAGGCCCCTTCGGCGGCGGCATCCATACCAGCCGGATCTGCTGCTGCTGCTCCGGCTCTCGCTCGCTACGCTTGCGCTGCTGCTGCTGCTGCTTCGGCTCTTGCTCGCTCGCTCGCGCTGCTGCTGCTGCTCCCACTCTCGCTCGATCTCTCGCTCGCCCAACTGCTGCTGCTGCTCTCCCCCTCGCGCATGCTGCTGCTCTGCTCCGATTAAGCCACAGTTCAGTCGACTGAATCGACTTTTGGGTCAGTCGATTTTCAGGGGTT
>NC_041387.1:498277999-498281018 GCF_002162155.2 Triticum dicoccoides
CGCAGCAGGGACGGGGGCTCGCCGGAGAGGTACCCCACTATCTATCTTAGGGTTCAGGGTGGGGGGGGCTAGAGGGCTGGCCGGGGCAGCGGTGGCGAGTTGTTTCGGGGCGGCGAGGCGGGGCTGGGGCCGGCGGTTCGGCCGGTGGTGGCAGGCGGCTCAGGGTATGTAGGTTGAAGATGAACTGCAGGCCCTCCCTAAACTACATGTCAAGTGTCTCTCTGCTACCATTGCGTTCAGTTTCGACAGTAGCATTCAGATTCCACAGTTAATTTGAGTTTCGACAGTTAAGTTCAGAGTCAACAGTTTTTACCTCATCTATTGTAGTCAGGTGGTTTTTGGTGATGTTAATTTTACATCCATTTTTCATCATCTATTGGAGATGCTATTAGAATCCCACTTGAGATTGACGATGTCTGTCTTGTGGTGCTTTAGCCTTGACGTCTTACGGCTCACCGGAGCTGATCCAACGACAGAATGATCCATCACAACAGAGCAGTGCCCTGGACGCCGTCTACAGATTCCTCAGATCTTCCTCCACACCTCCGACAGCCACCTCTGCCTCAACTACTTCAGCGACCAACCCAATGATGCTGAGGTCGACACGGCTACGGCAAAGAGGTTGTACACTTGTTGCGTCACTTATTACTATACATTCACGTCGATCCATTAGGGCTATTTTGGTTCAACGGAAAAACATAGCAATAGGGAATTTTCCAATGGCACTCTACTATTCAATTATTCATACATTTTGTTGAAAGGAATGAAGCAAAACATCCACCTGGACCTACTTTTCAAAATCCTATGCATGAAAACAAGACCAAGTGCATAAGTGCCAGAATAACATTCTAACTGTACACGCTTTCATATGGTTTCTCTTTATTTTGGCCATGTTTCTTTGCATTCCTTTGCTCTTCCAATTCCTGTAAACCAAACACCCAAGTTGATAGAAATCCCGTGTTTACAAATGCTCTGTTTACCATGTGCATTTTCCTATCCTATTCCGGTGTTTTTCCTATCCCTGCGTTTTAAGAATCATGCAAGCCAAATGAGCCCTTACAGAATTACTTCAGTTACAGGTACGTGTCGAAGGGAACTTTGTGTGGTTTGTCCTGCTCCTGCCGCGACATCGTCCACCTCACCTGAGCTGCTCCATCGAAAGAAGCATCCACCAAACCAAACATCACGACTCCTGACTGTCTTTCGCCGCCTTAGATCTCCTTCCCTGCCACCGGCACACACCCCAATGGCATCACCATCATCGACTCAGCAGATGAACCTGAGGAGTACACGGGTCCACAAGAGAGGTCGCACTCTTTTGTTTCTGCTTATGTTATGCTTTACTTAAACTTACCTGCTACTTTATCGTCCCATTCAGCTCTTGGACTCCCAACTCAGGTCCAAATTCATGTTCAAACTTGAGTTCTAAATTAGTTGTGGGGCACATATCGAGGCAGCAATGAATAGTATGTCTGTCTAATATCTGGTTCACCTAGGGTATGCCTATGTTGCTCATCTTGGGTGGGAAACAAATAGTAAAGCAATCATTATCTGTCTTTTTATCAATTTAAAGCAATCATCAGCCTGCTATCATTATTTTTGGATCCATCCACTCGTTGTTACCATCACTCTAAATTTCTGAATGCTCTCCTTACATAATCTCACCATATTTTTTCGTATGCATCTCAGATATTGTACACAGTCATGCTGAACATGTAGAGAAAATGAGAAGAGTTTTGCGCCGCAATACAATGTCATGCAGACATCGCTCCATGGTGGGTTCAATGGCAAACCCTCCCCACCCCTCTCCAGATTGTAATCCAGAGGAAGATATCTGTTCTGAGGCGGATTCAGACGCCGCTGACCACTCCTATTTACCCCCCAAGGTGTTTGCTCTACCTCGGCATGATGATGTTAGTCATATCATGCATATGTTGCCTTGCAGTGCCTACTTTTGACATCATATATATCATCTGCTTAGTTTAGACATGTTCTGTAATGCCACCTGTTTAGTTTCTATATCATATATGGGAATTATGCAGTCTCATGTCTTTTAGCCAGCCATAATATATGTGAAATGTGCAATGCCACCTGTTTAACCAGGCATCATATATTTGAATGATATCTTGCCCATCCTTTTCTTCATTACATTTCCATTTGTCGACAATGTTTGTACATTAAACTACTCTTCCTGTGAATCAGCCATTTGGGTGGGAGATGGAAAAATCTGGAGTGAAAACAAGGCCTTCAGAGCAGACAGTGCTACATGTCGAAGCAGATCTCTTGTTGGGTCCCGATAGCTCCTCAGAGATGGATTTAGACACAGATGACCAGTCCTATTCCCCTACTGAGGTGTATTCTCTAACTTGGCACGGTTATACTGCTCATATCATGCATACGGTGTCTTGCATTGCATAGTTTAGACATCATATACACAATATTCAACACCATGTTCTTAGTTCAGACATCATATCGAATGCCCTCTGTTTAGCATATAAATCACATATGTGAATTAAATGATGCGATCCTGATTACTTAGATAACATGTAGGTGAATTATGTCATGCGATCCTGTTTTGTTATTCATCATATCTTTGAATTATGTTATGCTATGCTATCCAGTTTAGATACACATCAAATATGTGAAATTATGTCATGCTATCCGTTTTAGTTAAACAATATACATGTCAACTATTTCATGCCCTCTTTTTTCCACACTATCTATTGCATCTATCTCTCATACAATGTCTGTACATTCAACTATGTTTCCTGTTTATCAGCCATTTGAATTGGAGCGGGTGATGCCAGTATCTAGCGCAATAAAAACATGGTCTTTAAATAAAACAGTGCTACCTATTGGTGGAGATAGCACCCCGGTTGTACATGCATAAGAACCAGCCCTACCACACATAACCCAAACTCTCGCAGATTGTACCCCTACTGCGATGGACAGAGAACCAGCTTCACCCAATCTAACCCCAACCCCAGCCGATAGTAACCCAGTTCCTATTGACACAACA
>NC_041387.1:498281028-498337989 GCF_002162155.2 Triticum dicoccoides
ACAGATGACCAGTCCTATTCCCCTACTGAGGTGTATTCTCTAACTTGGCACGGTTATACTGCTCATATCATGCATACGGTGTCTTGCATTGCATAGTTTAGACATCATATACACAATATTCAACACCATGTTCTTAGTTCAGACATCATATCGAATGCCCTCTGTTTAGCATATAAATCACATATGTGAATTAAATGATGCGATCCTGATTACTTAGATAACATGTAGGTGAATTATGTCATGCGATCCTGTTTTGTTATTCATCATATCTTTGAATTATGTTATGCTATGCTATCCAGTTTAGATACACATCAAATATGTGAAATTATGTCATGCTATCCGTTTTAGTTAAACAATATACATGTCAACTATTTCATGCCCTCTTTTTTCCACACTATCTATTGCATCTATCTCTCATACAATGTCTGTACATTCAACTATGTTTCCTGTTTATCAGCCATTTGAATTGGAGCGGGTGATGCCAGTATCTAGCGCAATAAAAACACGGTCTTTAAATAAAACAGTGCTACCTATTGGTGGAGATAGCACCCCGGTTGTACATGCATAAGAACCAGCCCTACCACACATAACCCAAACTCTCGCAGATTGTACCCCTACTGCGATGGACAGAGAACCAGCTTCACCCAATCTAACCCCAACCCCAGCCGATAGTAACCCAGTTCCTATTGACACAACACCATCTCCACCATAGAGCTCCCAAACAAGAGCAGTTAGTAAGGCAGCTCCAGTGCCCAAAGGGCCAGTACTATCATGGCGAACCCCAGCTCCACCAGTTAGTACGCCTATTCCTGTGGAGGAAGCACAACCAGCCAGTCGTAGTTTAGCATCTATCGCATTTGATGTTGTTAAATCGTATGTGTGTATCTTCCTATCTTGGAAATATTATACTGAAGATGAAGGAAAATGCCATTTGCAGGTGTTTGTCCAGGAGTTATGTGTAAGTAATGTTATTCATGGCAATTACTTTGCTTCGTCCCATACATCCTACCTCCATGATGGTTATAATACAACAAATTTTCCCATTTTTCTCTATAGAGAAGGACTGATTTGGAAACTCAGGATGAGGTAACCTGTGCTAATACCTCTGCTATCTTCAAGAATGCTTGGTGGCAGTATCAGAATTACCTGAAGAAAACGTACTTCACCGGCAAAGAAACTCATCATATTCCCTTACGTTCTCCTGAGACACATTTACTGGACGATGACTGGGAACGCCTTGTTCTGTACTGGTCCCGAACCAAGAATGTGGTAAGGTCTATGAGCTCATTTTCTATTTTTAAGTATTATATTCTTGCATCTTACTGTACTCAGTTCATGTAGAACAAGTGCCTAAACCTGAAGAACAACTGTTCTAATTTAAGATTCCATTGCTATCATAGTTCAAAAAAGCATTAGGCGTTAATTGTGCGTTTTGTCACCGCCTTGCACTTTACTGACCAAAGCGCATGCTTATACGCAGTTATGCACAGATTAAGCATAGTTATGCGTAATGCGTTTTGCCAACGCCTAGAGCCTAGGCGCGCTTAAGCGCTCGCTTATGCGCGCCTTTTTTAACTATGATTGCTTTGCTCTTGTATCATTGTATTTACTCATACAAACTTAGTTTTAAATTGAAGGATCCAATGGAAACTCCAATGGCATGACAGGTATGCTCACGCATGTTTCTTTAATAGGTTTGCTCTTATCAATAGCTCTTTTGATTTCAATTTCAATTGTGTATACAGTTGAATTTCATATCATGCACATTACTAGCATCACAGCAGAGCCAATAGTGTTGTTGTACATGTAGACCCGTGGTACCCATTTGAAATCTTGTTGTGCCATGTAGTTTCCCACGCTTTGTATTCTTTCACTGCTGCTTTGTCTTGAACTAATATGATTTGAACCTTGTCTCTATTTTGATTTGGCAAGACAATGCAGTGACCATAGGACATAGATATATGTTTGTTTGATGCTTTTATTATGTACTAGTACTTGGCAATAGAAGACTTGGTAGTTTAATCCTGTCCACCTTACTGATGAACTGGTTCACCGAAATGAGTTTCATATACTAGTACATGCTAAACTTGTTATGTGTTTGCTTGTATCTTCTTTTAGAATGCTGACAGAATATTGGGGAAGAGTTCCTTATTAAGCAATGGTAAAGGAATAATGCAGATAAGGTTCAGGATAGTGACACATCCTTGTTGGTCTCCAACAGAGCTGATAAAACAGCTAAGGAAGACTATCTTGAAGACAACGAGACAACCCCAAAGTCCTGTCTTGGTTTAGTGTTCGAGTTACTGGCCACTACCGCTTGCACAAGCTATTCAAACTCACTGTCTGAATCAGTTCGGTTTCTTGAGTCTCAACTACAAGCTGAAAGACATCGATCAGCTGTGTTGTGACAAGAAGCGGAAGGACTGCGGAAGTCCCTGGAGCATTCAGATGCATACTTTCTGGTGCAACAACAAGCGTTGGAGGATTTTAGCGCCAAACAGGACAAAGATAATCAGCTTGCTAAGCTTATTTCCAGCATGGTGGATACCCAGGATAACATTTCTTGAGCTCTTCTTAAGTTGTTTCAGTTATGCCCTTGTTTTGCTACCGCGTTTATTTGCATTGGTGGCCAATTTTGACGGCCAAGTGTATGTAATATGCTGCTTTGTTCCCTATATTTGCACTGGTGGCGAACTTTGATGCCCAGTGGATGTAATATGTGTAATAGCGGTAATAGGCTAGCCTTAATTGCTTGCTTATTTATTTCCTTATTGTCTTGTTTAGTTGTTTGCTTGTAGTCACTGCAGTTCTTTTTCTGTGTTTTTCTAGTGGCCACAATAACCTATTTTTGGTAACTAGGCCAAAATAATCATGGCAACACACGGACTGTTGTAACCATGGGCCTCCTGCAGGCCGTATGATCCATGGGCCTTCGTTCGGCCGTAGGACCATTGGCCTTCTATACGGGCCGTAGGATCCATCGGCCTTCTATACGGGCCTTAGGGATCAATGGGCCTTCTACGAGCCGTAGGGTCCATGGGCCTTCTACGGGCCATACTATCCATGGGCCTCATATGGGCCGTAGGATCCATGGGCCTTCTACGGGGCGTATCATCATTTCGCCAATCATGGGTCGTACTATTCATGGACCATAACGGGCCGTTAATAGGCCGTAGTTGATAACTCTATGAAAACAGACCAACGGTTTTTTTTTGACATGAAAATGGCCCAACATATTAATGGTCCGCAAACGGGCCGACTATAATGACGGGCTGAATTTGGCCCACAAGCAGAAAATGACAGTAACGGGCCGTATGTAACCGAATGCTGCAAATGAGCCCAAGAATCAATGGGCCCTGAGAAGGCCGAAAGATAACTTGGGCTGGAAATGGCCCAATGGAATAACGGGCCGTTAATGGGTATAAAGTGATACACTGTTCATTACGGGCCAGTTTCACCATGGATCGTTAATGGGCCAAGAGTTACAAAGGTCCTCATATGGGCCGAAAGAAGTCATGGGCCAGACACGGGCCGAAAGTTAAAGCGGCCTGAATCATATTGGACGGCCCAGATGACGCTACTGGGCCTAATTCGGATAGGGTGTAACGGGCCCTGGGTTAGCGGGCTGTAAATGGGCTATATGCGAACATGCCGTTAACAGGCTTTCCGTGGGCCGGCCCGCCACCTTTTGACCAAGTCAAACGGGTCGGCCTTTTCACAGGAATGGGCCTTTGTTGGGCCGTGCCATGTGTCGCCGTATCATAGGCGCCTTCGGTCCAATGAGCGGATGACATATGCCCCAACAGTGAGCCGACACGTGTTTCCTCCAGCCAATGATGATTTTACACGTGGAAAATCCCCATTGGTCGGGGCTGTTAACGGGTTATCGTATGCAAAACCTGACCCGATAGCTTAATGGTGTTCCGTTATGGCGGATGCCACGTGTCGGTCACCCTTGACGAAAGCAGTTCTGTGACGCGTGATTTATCATCATGGAAGTGGACACTTCAGTGATGATAATTGTGTAATGTCATGGAACACTTCTACGACAACACAGGTATGACTATCTTGATTCTGTCATAAATTTGTCATGGATGTACATGCATGACAAAAAACGTGACCTACTGTGACAAACACGTATCATCACGGAAGTGTATTTTTTTGTAGTGCCAACTGCAAGTGGGAACTTGTGAATGTGTACACTCGTCAACGGGTTCCACTTCCAAAAGTCTCAGTAGACTACCCAGAGGTTGAGCACACCGGTATTCTACGCATGTACAAATACGATCATAGTGACTGTCTTCTATAGAACATAGGAATTTGCCGAGTTCCCAACCGCTCTTGGAATTACAAGAACTATGTAGTTGTTGCTATCTTCAACAAGCTTGTTGCTGTCCTTCGTGGTTCGACTGGATGGATATTGCTCAAAAATCACTTTTTGTACACGGATGAGTACTGTGATGCAATTCAATACGAGGGCATTGTGTTTGCTTCCACCACTCATGGCACTATTTTTGCATGGGATCCTCGTAGTTTCAGTACGTTTGTCTTCCACTGTAATTATAATTGTTTCATCCACATGCATGCGGGTTAGCAAGTTTCCCTTTACTAATTAACCTTCTTCTTGTGTTTCCAAGGTCCTGTGAACATTCCACCACCTATACTTGAAAAATTTTATAACCAAGGGGGAGATGACAATGGTGATGATCACGAGCATGAGGACGAGCAGCGCCCATATACTTTGTGGCGCCTGGCAACTAATTCCGATGGATCACCTATTCTTGTGTGTATACAGCCCATTTATGATGTTACTACTAAGGAAGCAGGTGTAGTCTCCCATGGTCGCACTCTACAGAGCTATTCCAACATCCGTTGCATGGTATTCGGGATGGATACTAGTGTGCTAGCGCCAACATCTTCTCCCTGGTAAAAAAATGATAGTCTTGGAGAAAACTCGCTCTTCCTTGGACAAAGCTATCCAATGATGCTGAAAGGTGATCCAACTGTTGTTGACATAACGTTACTAGTACCATTTATGAGAAGCAACTGTATCTATACCTCGGACATTTGGGTGGTTCCCTACCCTGGTACTGATATAGTAGGCCGCTTCAGCCTGGATGACCAGTCCTGCGTTGGTCTCAAGATTGACAATGGATGGCCCGTCCTAGAGAATCACTTGTGGTTCAAAGCCAGCGTTTCCAATGCCAAGGATTGGTTGAGTTGAAGTTCATTTCATTGCTTGTTATTTATTGTGTGATGAAAACTTTAATATTTATAATGTATCCTCGTTGTCGATGTGGGTTGATGACCTGTTGTATGTAATAAAATGATATGCCTGTGATAAACTTACTAAATTTATTAATGGCTTTCGAGTCGCTTCTCTGAGTGAGTGGTGCAACGAGGCAAAAAAATATTTTCCAAGTACATAATTGTACGTGCATTGCAACAGGTTATCGGATGAGGCCAATCAACAATAGTAGTACACTATTTGTACTAGCTTCACATGCTTCGCGCATCGGGGTGTGTTTTTATTGTAGCCATATGTTAACGTGTTCGCTATACGTAACCAGCACCTCAAATCCTCGATACTAGTACTATATAAGTAGTAGGAGTAGTAGGGTGGTATGGGCCAGAACAAGCATTCACATCCAGGAGTACGACACACGCCACCAGCACGACATCCATCTGACACTATATTTCTTGGAGTCTGTGCTAGAGCAATCTCTTCAACATCGTCGTTTCTCTAACTTCAGCCATCGTGTGGCGAGTGAGGTGGGGGTTTGCCGATAGTCAGTTTCCACAACTGCGGTCCCACTTCTAAGGCCAACTACAACGCACGACCCCAAAGGGACCTCCGTTTTGCACGAACTCCAACGATAATTTTGCCTAGAAAAGCAAAACCAAAGAAAACAAGAACCACAAGAATACATTTTAGAAGATATCCAACTTCCATAACTGCTCCTGTAAGTTGGATTAGTGCCTTCTTGATGCATTCATTGTTGATTTGCGGAGGCTCGATCTTGTGTGCTTATTTCTTCTTCGAGTGTAAAGAAGTAGACGTTGCTTCCTCGCATCTAGTATCATGTCTAGCCTCTATTCTAGTAGGAGTATAAAAAAGTGCACTAGTCTCATATCTAGCCTCTATGCTAGCTAAAAGTGCTAGAACATCTACTAAATTGCGCTCTATCAATATATCGATGTACTCTTCTTCCCAATACTAAAACTTGCATCCATTCTATTACACAATAAAAATTTTAAGTTAGCACAACTAATCTAATCCGAGAGCACAACCGAAGATTTGGTCGGGTTCTTCCTCCTTTTGCCGACACGTGGGACATCCAGCATCCAGGTCATGTCATGCAAGAAAATAGAGTGGTAGTTGAAGCCACGTGATGTGCATCTTGGGTTAAACTGTAAATAGAATCTTACTATTCTTGAGGAACTCCTAAAGCGGCCACCGAAGATCTTTATTGGATTTGTTTTTCATCACCAGCACGTCGAGGTGAAAGACGTGCAGGTTCAGTGGGTCCTCTTGCGTTTTCACTGACATGTGGGACCGCATGTGAGCAAACAGACGATGGGCTCCATGCGTTCGTTGGCTGGCTGAGAAGAGAGATAGAGGAGGGCTGAGCACGGACTCCAGGAAATTTGTTCTACATAACCAGCACCTCGATATAGGCTCGATATATTGGGGTGGCATGGGCCCTAACTAGCATTCACATCTAGTAGTACGGTACACGCCACGCACACGAGTCCCATCCAACACCATTTTTCTTAGAGTCCGTGCTACAACCATCTCTTCTCCCTCCTGTTTTCTCAGCCATCGCGCGGTGGGAGGGGTGGGGGTTTGCCGATAGTTGGTTTGCTCAACCGCGGTCCCACTTGTAAGTGAAAATGCAACACCGCACGCATTCCCCCTTGAGCGGTGTGCCGGAACAACCGTGTGGGGGTGCGACGCAAACACGGCAGCCTTTTCCTTTTGAACTCGTAACTTGTAAAATTTGGTTCTGCTCCATGGCGCGACCGATAGATAGAAAATAACGATTTTGCCTAGAGTAATGAGAAGTTTGGTTCTGGCGCCGTTCATGCATGGAGTACGTACGAAAATTATGAAGTTGATGCGAAAGGTAAGAAATTTACTAGTAGTACCATATACTACTACATGTATTAGACGGATAGATAAAAATACATACGGATCCATCAACAACATCCTCACGCCCTAGTGCACCGGGTCACCAACTGACGTGTGAGGAGCAGCGGTGTTGGCGGCGAGCTCAACGTGCTTCTGAACAATGCCGCCCAAGGTTGCCCTACGGTGCAAGAAGGCCAGCGTCCTATCGTCCTCCTCTTGCATGTAGTTGTCCTTGTGGATGATTTGCGTGTAGACGTGGGTGATTATGTCGGTGATGTCTTGCTGCGCCAGGCGCTGCGTGGCGAGCGCGACCTCGAGGTGGACATTCTCCGGCGTGACGGTGGGCAGTCGCAGGGCCACCAGTGCATCGAATAGGTTGTCACCATAGTGGCTGTTGAGGGTGGAGGGCATCGCAGAGCCTGGGCGCGTCGGCTGGAGGTGTACGTCAAAGTCGTCCATGAGCTTCTTGACGACGGTGAACTTGTCGAGGAAACCGACGAGGACCTCGTCGAACAAGGAGACGAAGCTGTCGTCCAAGTGGCCCCTCGCCCTGGCGGACTCAAGCAATACCTGGAGACGTTCCTCGGTGCCGGGCCGCAGGCCGGCGTTGTAGACCATCTGGCACAGCCGGCTGATGCTCGGGCTCATCGCCTCCATGGGTCTAGCTTAGCTTCTAGTCAACTGATCTTGCAATTCAAGTCATCACTCTTGCCCATGGTTAGCGTGCGTAGGTGCGTAGGATTTCGTACTACTCCTCGGCCCTCTACTGCACCTGCCTTTGGTTGTATGATAGGTGGGCCAGCCAGCCGTTGGACCCACGTGTCATTCACCTAAAGGCAGTTGCAGTAAGTCAATGAAGCTGCGTCCCCCTCCGTGCCGATGCGGTATATAGTTATCTCATCGGACCTCTAGTTGGGGCCAAACGAGAGAAGTTTGATGTTTACTGGTTTATTGGTCCCCTTTGCATTTTGCGCCAAGTTTTGACCTTTGATTTAACTAATAAAATGTTAATGCATGTAAACAAAGATGTTGTGTAAGTCACCTTACGAAAACCAAATAATCCCAAAACACTTAAGCACGGTACATTAACTCCCTCCTTGTTTCTTATTTCATGTAATATAAACCAATGAGAGATGTGGGCCGTGCATGCTTTCAATGACTTGAGACTACCAAACATGACATGCAGTGTTTAGTTGATTGCATGTAATTCTATTAGTTAGCAAAAAGACATTAAGTTCTCTAGCCGATAGGAATAAAGCAATACACCATGTATTTGTTTACAGAGGGAGTAGTGCATTTTTTGTGACATGCATTACTAGATATTGCTAGTCAAATACTAAAAGCCAGATGGATGTGGTAGTGCTCCTAAATCCAGACGGTGGTGCTACTAGTACTAGTAGTAGTACTAGCACTGTACTACCCGTTGGTCAAATTATTACGTGCTGCTCCTCACAGTGAAGTGACAAGACCCTGCGCCGGAGATGACACCTGAGTATAGGCGCCGTGTTCGGCATACCATAGTCAGCCTCACCGTCTGCAGTCACTATCATCATGGCTGTAGGGCTAGCCTGCTTACAACTAGCCTTGTTCGACATAATTTCCCGTGCGTAGATGCCCGTGCATTGCACGGAATACCAAGTATGGGGGTGGACGGTGCCGGCAGCGGCCATCATGCCAGATTTTTCCACGGCCTTCTAGATGTGGTGGGGAGGAGATAAGGCTGATTGTGAGAGATAATGAGTTGTTTGTATATAGGGAACAAGTGCAGGCATCTTTTTGCAAAAATGAAGAAGTTTGGTTTGTATGCGTCAGATCTAGATCCGACGGCTATTGGTGAAAGATGGGAGGCACACCATCATCACCAACTCAGGACCTGTTTGATTCACAGGATTTTGAAAACGCATGAATAGGACACGGCAATATTACAAGTTTCAAATTGATATTACAAATGTTAGGAGTAATGCTGCACCTACGAAGAGGGAATTACTAGGAAGTTTACGTAAGAACTTTCGTTACTTTAGGTGGATGCAACATTATTGTACAAACTAAAATCCACCGCCCTGACAAGTCACTAATGGGCAAATAAGTTTTCGAGTCTTTGGCCACTTGATGTTTCAAAAACAAATTCAGCTTCTGCGAAGACTTTGTCATTTAGGCTTAGACGCTTGCGGTGATCAGCACGCCATTCGTTGTTGCGCCAGAGAACGCCAAACCTCATTACCTTGAGCACACTTGCCTCCAGAACAAAGAACCTGGCCAATTTAATCTCAGATGTGCTACCTCGGTAGTCGATCAAATCAATTTCTGTAAGATGGAGATCAAGGCATTCGATGAGATTGTTATATTGCAGCACATTTTTCACTTTCACGTCTTTTTTTATCTGCAAAAGAAGAGAACATATTAGAAAGCTGGCTGTATAAGATTGTCGTGTCATCAAGAGGTACCAATATCATTCGCTCATACGATAGGGTTGGCTGGCAAGTGATATTTTTTCACTCTCTCTCTTTCTCTCTCTTTCTGTTTCCTCTCATTTAACTAGGAGCACGTGAAGAGCTTGGGCATTTGTTGCCTTCCACTATGTGGCCGATGCCATATTTCGCAAAAGTATGCCACATAATATGCATCGATGTCAAATCTACAGATTTTGGCACCGCTCTCGCGATGTGAGAGAGTTGGCACCGCTGCGCACACAGACCCACATGTATAAACAAATCAATCAAACCAACTACACCAGCCTCTCACCATCCTAAACAAGTGTTTTTTATTGCCTCAGTCCTCTCTCTCTCCCATGCAGTGTTTTTTCATTGTTTGAGTTAATTTGGCACCGGAGCAAAGTAGGTGATCCAGATTGGGGCACCAGGTGAGCAATGGAGGGGCATCGATGCCAAATGCATCACAAGTGAATTTGGCACATGTTTTCGCCTACATAGCCCACTTTTGTACTCCCTCCATCCCAAAATTCTTGTCTTAAATTTGTCTAAATACAGATGTATCTAGTTACATTTTAGTGTTAGATACATCCGTATCTAAACAAATGTAAGACAAGAAATTTGGGACGGAGGGAGTACTACCTCGTATTTAGTATAAAATTTTGACCATAGATCTACCTAAGAAAATGCCAATGCATGTCACTAAAATTACACCATTTGAAATTATGTTCAAATCCGAAACCGACGATATAGTTCTTAGTGACATGCATTAACATTTTGTCAGCTCTATGGTCAAATTTTGATACTAAAAAATTGGAAGAGGAAACCAGGTCAGAGGTAGTACTTGCTCTTAGGGTAACCATAGAGTTACTGGAGTAGTCTAAGTTACTTTCGACTATGACTAGCCTAGGCTACTATAGTAGTACAGCATTAAAACGATGCAGGTGATCACATGAGAAAAAAAATACTAAAAACATTTCTTTCGGTGCAGTGCATAGATGCAGTTTTGAACACTACACTTGTCATCGTAATTTGGGAAAATTACGAAAAAATTGAGCTACGTTGTGATTACCATTTACTAATAGGAAAGAAGTTTCACCTCGATGAGTAGCTTCTCCGTGCACGGAAAGCATGTAAGGAATCCAACAACTTGATCCAGATTGGGGCCGATAGATTTTAGTGCCAATATCTTCACTATGTGTATGGACTGGGTCAAGCTTGTGGGAATCATTTTCTGGAAGACGGTCGTAAATACATCAAGAAGAAATTTAAAAATGTGAATTTCAAGAAGACGGAGAAGAAGATGAGTGTTGTACCTGAACGATAATGGATCCAATAAAGAGTTCAGAGAATTTGGCAGACGAGTACACCAATGCTGTCAATTTCGGTGCGTCAATGGCCCTGATTTTTGTTGGACCTTCTAGGTCCGATACAAGCAATCTCTTAAGGAAAGGCAGATTCTCAATGACCATAACGTGGAACAGTTGGAGTGATCTCTTCCTAATTGATGTCCTTTTGCGGGGTCAACAAGACATATAAATCCATCAGAGATTCGTCGAGGCGATGTGGAGGCTAATGAACCCGTGGATCTGCTCAAGACGAAGGTACTCGAGCGTAGTACAGCTGCGGAGCAGTTGCTCCATAGCCTTCTTCGAGATGACAACGTCGAAGAGGTCGAGGTGCTTGAGTTGAGGGAGAAGAAGGGTGGGGGCAGCATTAATCTGGGGAAAATACCAGGAGCTGAAGCTGGCGCGACGCAACGTTGGCGTGAGGTGGAGCGCGGACGGCGGCAGAGAGCGACATCGTCCAGCTTCAAAGCCGAGCTCCTCGAGCTGATCTAGGGAGGCGGATAAGAACCACTCGTCGAACTTGGGTTGGACCTTGCAGTTGGTACTGAACATGCGGATGTCAAGGCGTCTGGCTTGCCCAGCGTGCGATGAAAGGATCTTGGAGACTGCAGCCATGCATTTGCAATCCCCATCGCAGAGGCAGCTGTCGACAGTGAGGTTGAGGGGGACGCGACGCCAGAGGGGGCGCCACGGCCGGGAGAGCAGGGCGGTCCGCACGGCAGATTTGGTGGGGAGGAGGCCGATGATGACGAGCAGCATGTCATCGGGGAGGCTGCTGATGAAGTCCAGGCTCGCCGGATGCGTTTTTGGCTCAAGCCGCTATTGCTTGTTGGCTGCCTCGCCGTCCATCTGAACCGGCGGCGACGCCGGTGTACACGTGTGCTGGGTGTGTGTGGGTGCATCCTTCTGTGCATGCCGCCACATAGTGGTGAATTGTGCGCGAGTGCGTCCTTCACACGCAAGAAGTGTGTCCTCAATGCGCCCTCAATTTACTAGCATGCGGGGTGCTACCCCAAGTAGTTTCAACTTTGTTTCCTTCACTGCGTGTCAGATGGGCCTCTAGTTTACTTATTTTCACCCACTGCCACATGGGCCAGCACACGAAGATACAGAACACGAGCTGACTAGGCAGCATGTGGACTGGTTGACCGGTCAACTAAACAATATATGGAGCTATACGCTGACACAGTGAGCGTATAATCCGTCGATATAGAGAGTTCGAGTGAGAGCGGAGGCCCGTGAGAGATAGCAGAGAGAGAGAGAGAGAAAGAGCTACTCCCTCCATTCGACAATGTAGTTCCAACATTTTTTTAAAGTCAAACTTTTGAAACTTTGACCAAGTTTATAAAGAAATTACTTATATCTACAAACCAAAGATAAATGATAGTATGAAGTAAGTACATGTTGTGATGAAAGATACATGGACAACACACGATAAAAGTAGAGAAAAAGCATGTGTGTCTTATGCAAACATATCACACATGCATCTTCGACAACGGAGGCAAGGTGAGGAGATAGTGTGTGGTTGTTTGGAACCGAGAGAGCAAGACCCCTGGCACATGGCCAAGAGGGGTCTGACAAACAAGGGAGAGAGGTCGAGAGAGACGTACGGAGAAAATGCAGACATGGGGAGGAGAGAGTGTATGTTTGTCATAGAGAGATCCCCTGGAGATCGTGATGGGACTACATGGGTGGGAGATCGAGTGAAAAGGTGTGTGTGCGATAGAAGATGCCCCGAGAGATATCGAGATAGACGTATGGATGGAAGGAGACAATACGTGTGTTCCTGATGGGTAGTAAGAGATAATCATACTTAGGAGGGGGGAGTGCTTGCGCCTATTATGGAGTGATGGATTATGGTACTTAGGGTTGCGTGTCACATGGAGAGAGTACAAGGGCGGAGAGTGTTGGATGGGTCTATATGTATAGCGCGAGCAAGACATGTGTATGTGTGAACCAGGGTGATATAAGGTCAGTTTGGCTTGCGTCCTAAGCATCTTTTGACTGGCCTGGGGTTGTGGCTGGATTTCATGCACGCTTGTTTGGTTGCTACCCTGTGAAAAAGAAAGCCCGCCTGGCCTGGATTCCCTTGCACTTTAATTAGCATGGCTGGACTCCACACACTACAAGTAGCCTAGCCCAGGCGACCAATTTCGAACGCCTGGCCGTGCCTGGTCGTGCGGCCACGAGGCTAACAGCAACCTGGATGGATATTCACATTAAATAATTGCTGCATGGATTGATTGATGGGACGTTGATGCTTTGCCTGGCCCAGGCATGAACCAAACGCTTCAGCACCACACAAGCCTGGCCCGGCAGAAATATTTTACATCTCACGTCCACACCAGGCAGTATTGGCCATCAAGGCATGAGGGTCATGTCACGAACCAAACTGACCAATAAAGTTTGAGAGAGATTGAGGAGCCCCGATAAGGCTGAGTGGTGCGTCAGATGGCTGAGAGGGGGAAAGAGATATTCCATCTGCTCGATAATGCAGGCATGTAATTTTTTAGGAGTCAAACTTTGGAAACTTTGATCAGGTTTACACAAATGTTATTTATATCTACAATACCAAAGATACATCATACAAAACTACATCTCATGGTGAATCTAATGGTATATGTTTGCCGTTCTAGATGTAATTATTTTTCTCCATGTACATGGTCAAACTTTGTGATGTTTGACTTTTCAGTAAATCTATATGCTATGGACCAAGGAGAGTGCCTAAGTCGAGACAGATGAAGTGCATGTGAAGGAGAATGAGTAAGTGTGCAAAAAGAGTATGTGTGTGAAAGAGAAAGTGACAACAAACGATAAATTATAGAGAGAGCGTGTTTTTTCGTTTCTTATGCGAACATATCATGCATGCATCTCCGAGATAGAAAAGCAAGGCGAGGAGATACACGAAGATAGCTAGTGTGTGATTGTTTGCAACATAGAGAGACACCCCTGTAGCACATGTCCAATAGAGGTCTGGCCAACAAGGAACAAAGGTCGAGAGGGACAAATGGAGGACATGGACACATGGGGAGGGAGAGAGGGTGTGTTTGTTATAGAGAGATCCCCTCGAGATCATGAGGGGACTATATGGGTGGGAGATCGAGGGAGGTGCATGCCCGACAGAAAGATGCCCCAAGAGAAATCGAGATAGACCATGCACATGTTTGTGATGGAGAATAAGATTAGCTAGTCATATACATATAGGGGGGACTGCGTGTGCCTACAATTGAGTGAGAGACCATCATACTTGGCTAGCTAGGCATGAGATTGTGTGTGTGTGTGTGCATGTGAGATGGAGAGAGAACGAGGGAGAGAGATAGAGTTTTAGATGGGCCTACCGAGTGCGAGTGAGATATGCAAGTGTATGTGTGACCCAGGTAGATGGAGAGTGAGAGAGAGGGGGAAGAGCTCCAAGACGACAGAGTGGTGCGTGTGAGAGTTACGGGCAATGAGCCAAGGAATTTGTGTGCGTACGATGAGTGCACCCAAGATATCTAGCTTGGACTAGCTAGAGTATCATACATAGTCTACGAGAGAGACCTATAGATGGAGTATATATGCATGCAAACTAGAAAGACCCCCCCCCCACACGCACACAAAAAGAGAGAGAGAGATGGAGAGAAAGGGAGAGGGACCAACAAGGTTTTTGTGTCGGATGCGTGCGACAGAATTGAAGATTATCGGAGAGAGAGAGAGAGAGGGACAGAGAGAGAGAGAGAGAGAGAGAGAGAACAGGAGTCCATGAGAGGGGAAGGTCGCGTTTTATGCATCAAAGACTAATATAAACCATGTTTCGATATAAACTTATTCAAATATTTAAATTGGAGGACATGTTGTCTGCAATCCACACATGAACGGATATATGCATATATCAAACAAGTTCTTTAATTTGACTTTCAGGATGTTCATGGAGTACTATAATACTGTACAACATGCTACTCGATTGAGGTGTTCAATTTTGGATTAAGTTCACTATTTTGACCTAGTGAATGAGCTATTCCATTGAATCGAGATATTTCATTTTGGGTTTGATTCGAGTTTTTGAGTGGGTCAACTATTTGTCATATAGTAAATCGCTAGCAATGAGCATGTAAAACACATTACTCCCGAGCATCATCTCTCCATCTAAAAAAGAAGTGGCAAGCTAATATTTCAAAATTTGATTCGAATCAACTTGGTAAGGTAGACGTGGATGCTTGTTCTCCCAAAATTTGAACGAACCGTTAAACATCCTCTGCTCTGTGGAATTCGCCCGAGCAAATAAATTGGAGACGTGAAATTACCGTCCTATGTGGGACACACATCAATTGGCCCGTTGTACATCGAGGGTAGGTTCGTTACTTCATCCAAGCGCGCCTTCTCCTCGGCCGAAATGACATGTGCCGAATAATTCATAAACCATGGTCGGCAAAACACGCTCTCGTCGCCCGAAATAGCTCGCGCCCACTATTTCAAAACACGCTCTCCTCGCCCAAAATCACTCGCGCCCACTATATTGCAAAACACGCCCTCCTCGCCCGAAATCGCTCCCGCCCACTATTTGGGGAGAAGCAAAGTTACTCTACTATCCCCGACCCTAAGTATACACACCCAAGCCGAGAAGCCTAAAGGCAGGGGTAGAACTGTAACTCCCCCTCACATTTCAGACAAATGCGTCCGTAAGACATGGTTCCACTCCCCTCCCAATTCCCGCCCCCCCATTCATACCTCGTGGGTGCCAAATCACCTTCTCCCTGGGAAGCTCCCTTCTCCCGAGCCGCGAAACCTCAGCGCCTCCTCCATGGCGCTTCCACCACACCAATTTCATAGCCGCCCTCCTCCCTAATGCCGGAGATGCTGTCCATTTGCCGTCGTGCACTGGGCCGTGTGCCTCTTACTCCGTGCTGCTAGAGCTGCCTCGACGACGGCCTCGTGAACCATACCGGAGCCGATTCACCCCCGTCGTTGTTCACGGCACCGGAGCGTCTCCAACTTCGGATCCGTCCAGAGTCCCAACGCAGCTTCCACATAGCCGTCGACCATCGTGACATCATTGTTTCCCTGTCGCCGGTCGCCACCGCAACCGCGCCGGCCTGACCGACTCGGTAGCTGGACCTGCCTACTTCACCATGCCGCCAGATAGGTCGCACCCTCATCTCAAATCACTTTATTTAGGCATTAGTTGTCTAAATTTTTATTCTGGGCCAATCGATTCCCAATGGGAAGCAGCACCCCTCGAGGCGGCAGAGCTCCTAGGCTGCTGGTTGGCTGGTGTCTAACATAAGGGTATGGGGCCGCAAGTTTGCCGTGGAAGCAGCGCTTAGATGGCTATCTTAGAATTGCGTGGGTTGAAGGTACTGCCGCCGCCGGATCTGGATGACGGGGAGTCTTTGTGGATTGGCCCGGGGGCAGCGTAACCACAGCAGTGCGGTGGGGTGGGGAGCGGGGTTTTGGCCGGGGCCACGGACAGCGGAGGCAGGCTACTCTGTTGTTGGTCGCTGCCTCTTCGGGGAAGATTCTGAACAGTGTCAGCCAGGAGGCACAAGACGGCCATCAAGCCATCCGGCGTAGATCGGACAGTACCAAAATAAAATAAAATTGTGTGACCCCAATTTAGTCTTCAGTCAATAGACGTGTGACCACTCTCGTACCTTGCTGTTGATCTCTTAGTGTATTTCTTCAGATCAAAGAGATATGTCATTCTTAACATTATGCGTTATATGCATCTTCAGACACACCGTCTTCCGACTCATCACAGCTGGTCCAACAAGGGAAGCATACACCAGAAGGGAGCTATAGTCCCCACTCAACAGTTCCCTACATCGAATGTACATGCCCGACATGGACAACCACAACAACTGCAGGGCCATCGACAAGTCAGCACGTGATGCTCACTCCTATCGATGGCGGCCAGATAGGTTGTACCCTCATCTTACTTGTGTGCAACATTTATGACTTTGTTATTCATCTAAGCATGGAAAATAGATTATCACATTTCACTATATATTCATGTTGATCTCTTACGGGTCTTGTTCAGGAGTTAACGATGTTCCACAGTTCAGCTAAGATACTTGTTCTTTAGGTAACACTATTCCATAGTTATCATCCATCAACCAATGCTATCCCATAGGCTGGTGATTATAGTATTATACCACTTCTAGTATTACCTATGTTATTCTTTAATACTTTTGTGTGCCATCTAGTTAATCTCGAGTGCAAACAATACATATTCTGTAGCTTTCATCTGTGTTCTCCCTTTAGTTTATGAGACATGTTGCTGCTAGTTAACCCCAGCCCTACTATTTATGTCATCTCCTACAGGCACTCATTACATAAATCTAACTACTAGTTATCTTCCATGCATGTCAGATATAATTGCACACACTGATATATCCACAAGAACCGCATGGAGCAATGTAAAGGCCAATAAACATGATGTCAATGATACCCAATATGATGGAACATGTAAAGGCAGTTCTTCAAAAGACTTGTAGAAAGATGATAAATCCTCTTCACCCCACAAGGTCCTTGCTCTATCTTGGCCTGTGATATGGGTACAACATGCATATAATGTCCCGGAGTGTATCTACTCTGTTGCAATGCCATGTGCTTAGCATGCTGATCATGCATGTAAATATGTCATGCCTTCTAGTTTTTCAGTACCTATTCCATTCATGATAACATGTTTTCAAATTCAAGTACTGTCATTCTACTCTATCGCAATGCCATCTGCTTAATTTGGACATCATGCTTCTGAATATCTTATGCATTGTTATTCATCAGTATGTACTTTATCTGTCTACCATACCATGTTTTTTTACATTGAAGTGATGTTCTAGTGCTCTGTTGCAATGCCATCTTAGTTTCCCAATCATACACATGTATGTTGCCTTAGTTTTTTCTGTACATATTCCGCTAGCATACAGTTTTACATTCAACTAGTGTTTTTTGCTGTGTTGTCCTGTTGTATCCCTAGCTCTTACACCATACTCCCTCCGTCTGGATTACATGTTGCCAAAATGGATAAAAAAGGATGTATCTAGAACTGAAATATGCTTAGACCCATCCATTTTTTTGGATGGATGGAATACATGTTAATATGTCATGCCTTTCTATTCTTTAGTACCTATTCCATCTCTCTGTTGTAGCATGTTTTATAATTAAAGCACAATTCTTCTATACAAGGCATGCAAGGGGAAGACGACTATGTTAGAATCTGAAGGGTTACAAACAAGGCCTTTGCAAAAGATCCAAACGCCAGGAGATAATAAACCAACTACAAATTTTACAGATACTGCTCCAGCACAGAGAAACCCAACTCCTACTAATAATAAGCAAATTCCAGTGGCCAAAGAACTAGTCCGCTCCAGTCCAGCAAAAATATGTCAACTCCATTCTAAGAAGCGTGTGCGTATCCTTCCATCATGAAATTTTATAGCATGCTGATCATATTTTCTACATGTTTCTTACCCATCTCTCTTTTAGAAAATAAGCTTAACAGATAGAAGAATTTCTGCACTGGTATCATATGTGAGGAAAGATTTTTGCAGGAATTCTCTGTGCTCCAATGCAGATGTAAGAACCTGTTGTATATCACTATATTTTTACATCAGCATGTATTTTGTTAATCGACGTGAATCCAATCTTTATCTGATCTAAATTTAGTTGTAGCAAAATATATGATTAAAGGCCACAATGTTGATTTTTGTAAGGAAAACTGCCTGGTAGTTTTGTATCCTGAGCTGCATGAGTGTACTATCTCATATCAGTGGGTTTGAATACTTTGGTTCTGCAATGGGTTTTCAGTGTTTTTTTGCTGTGTTGTCTTGTCGTATCCCTAACTCTTACATCATACTCCCTCCGTCCGGATTACATGTCACAGAAATGGATAAAACTGGATGTATCTAGAACTGAAATACGCCTAGACCCATCCATTTATTTCCGGATGGGGGGAATACATGTCAATATGTCATGCCTTTCTATTCTTCAGTACCTATTCCATCTTTGTTGTAGCATGTTTTATAACTTAAGCACCATTCTTCTATATAAGGCATGCAAGGGGAAGATGGCTATGTTAGAAACTGAAGGGTTACAAACCATGTCTTTGCAAAAGATCCAAACGCCAGGAGATAATAAATCAACTCCATTTTTCATAGATACTGCTCCAGCACAAAGAAACCCAACTCCCAACTCCCACTGATAATAAGCAGATTCCAGTGGCCAAAGAACTAGTCCGCTCCAGTCCAGCAAAAGAATGTCAACTCCATTCTAAGAAGCGTGTGCATATCCTTGCATCATGAAATTTTATAGCATTCTGATCATATTTTCTACATGTTTCTTACCCATCTCTCTTTTAAAAAATAAGGTTAAACGATAGAAGACTTCCTCCATTGGGATCATATTCGAGGAAAATATCTTGCTGGAATTCTCTGTGCTCCAATGCTGATGTAAGTACCGGTTGTATATCACTATATTTTTACATCAGTAGTTTTGCATACTGAGCTGCATGAGTGTACAATCTCATACCACGCACATTACTGAATTGTAGTGCTTCTCTGGTTGCCCATTCATTCATTGTGTCAATGTTCCTTTCGTATTACCTTACATGGCTGATGATAGCTGTGCCATATTGTGTTAATTTGGTGTAGGCTAATTTCCCAAATGTTCGTTGTGTCAATGTTGATTTCGTATTATCTAACTTGGCCAATGATAGCAATGATAGTGTGTTAATTTGGTGCAGGCTGCTGAAGATAAGAAGACAAACTCTGAAAACAGCAAGGCAACCCCATTGTTTCTTTCCAATAAATCTAGGCCAGGTAATATGGCAATAACTCATGATTAATCTATTTGGTTCCCCTCCTAATTTATGTTATGATGCAGTGGTCGAGACACTCTCCACTATCAATAATACAAGCCTACCAAAATTGCCACAATCTGTTCAGTATCCTCTGTCTCGAATGCAACGGAATAAATGTATGTTTGTGAACCAATTAATGGCTGAAGCAATGATGGAAATGGTGGTACAATCAGAGGCGCAGAGTCGTGCGACACAACAACTGATCAATTTTTTCAGAGACAGTGTAGCAAAGCAACAAGAACTTGCCCACATGCTTATAAGCGTCATCTGTGCTGAGGTTGCAGATTGTGACGTTGTAGATGGTTAGGTTCTGCTCATTTATTTGCACTGGCATCAATCTTTGATTGCCAAGGGGATGTAATTTCCTATAATATATGCTGGATGTGCAATGTTATTCCCTGTATGCCATACCTTTGCTTGATCTGTTTCGGTCCTGTTCAGAATTGCTCGTCGTAATGGGCTCAAATTATCTAATTTGGCCTAAAGACATGTACAGACTTTAGTGGGCCCATTAAGGTAATGGGCCGTTACTAGACCGAAAGTTAATGGTCGGCCCTCTTACCTCCCGGGTCATTAACAGGCTGACATCAAAGTGGGCAATAGGTGGGCCCAATTGAATTCACGGGCCGTTAACAAGCCGTTACTAAGTTTGGGCTACATATGGCCCAACTATACTGTAGGCCTTTAGCAGGCCGAAAGAGAAAACGGGCTTGTACTGGACCATGAAGAGCATGGGCCGCTAAGAGGCCGAAAGTCGGGTCGTATTGTAAATGGCCCAACTGTGTTGTGGGCCTTTAGCAGGCATAAAGAGAAACCGGGCTGGTTTTGGACCATGAAGGGCATGTGATACGTCTCCAACATATCTATAATTTTTGATTGTTCCATGCTATTATATTACCCGTGTTGGATGTATATGGGCTTTACTTTACACTTTTATATCATTTTTGTGACAAACCTACTAACCGGAGGCCCAGCCTGAATTGCTGTTGCCTATTTCAGTGTTTCGAAGAAAAGGAATATCAAACTAAGTCCAAACGGAATGAAACTTTCGGGAGCAATCTTTTTGGAACAAACGTGATCCAGAGGACTTAGAGTGGAAGTCAAGAAACAAGCGAGGCGGCAACGAGGGTGCCCGGCGCGGCTCCTACAGGTGGGCGCGCCCCCCACCCTCATGGGCCCCTCGAGCATCCATCGACCTACTTCTTCCTCCTATATATGCCCATGTACCCCGAAAACATCAGAAGCGACCACGAAAAACTATTTCCACCGCCATAACCTTCTGTATCCGCGAGATCCCATCTTGGAGCCTTCGCCGATGCTCCGCCGGAGGACGAACCGATCATGGAGGGCCCCTACCTCCAAGGCCTCTCCGATGAGTTGTGAGTAGTTACCACAGACCTTCGGGTCCATAATTATAAGCTAAATGGCTTCTTCTCTCTCTTTGAATCTCAATACAAAGTTCTCCTTGATCTTCTTGGATGAATTGTGGGTTTATGATCAAGTGTATCTATTCGATGTAGCTATTTTTGCGGTGTGTTTGTCGAGATCCGATGAATTGTGGGTTTATGATCAAGTGTATCTATATGAAATATTTGAATCTCCTCTGAATTCTTTTATGTGTGATTAAGTTATCTTTGCAAGTCTCTTCGAATTATCAATTTGGTTTGGCCTACTAGATTGATCTTTCTTGCAATGGGAGAAGTGCTTAGCTTTGGGTTCAATCTTGCGGTGTCCTTTCCAAGTGACAGAAGGGGCAACAAGGCACATATTGTATTGTTGCCATTGAGGATAAAAATATGGGGTTTATATCATATTGCATGAGTTTATCCCTCTACATCATGTCATCTTTCTTAATGCGTTACTCTGTTCTTTATGAACTTAATACTCTAGATGCATGTTGGATAGCGGTCGATGTGTGGAGTAATAGTAGTAGATGCAAAATCGTTTCGATCTACTTGTCACGGACGTGATGCCTATATACATGATATTGCCTAGATAATCTCATAATTATTCACTTTTCTATCAATTGCTCAACAGTAATTTGTCCACCCACCGTAATAATTATACTATCTTGAGAGAAGCCACTAGTGAAACCTATGGCCCCGGGTCAATCTCTTATCATATAAGCTTTCAATCTACTTTTATTTGAATCTTTACTTTTCCAATCTATATTATAAAATACCAAAAATATATTTATCTTATCATATTATCTCTATCAGATCTCACTTCCGCAAGTGGCCGTGAAGGGATTAAGAACCCCTTTATTGCGTTGGTTGTGAGTTCTTGTTTGTTTAGGTAGGTGCGTGGGACTTGTGAGGAGCCTCCTACTGGATTAATACCTTGGTTCTCAAAAACTGTGGGAAATACTTACGCTACTATTGATGCATCACCCATTCCTCTTCAAGGAAATCCAACACAAGCTCAAGACGTAGCAAGAAGGATTTCTGGCGCCGTTGCCGGGGAGGTCTTCGCTCAAGTCAAGACATACAAAGTACCCATCACAAACTCATCCCCCACTTCACCCTTGCCATTTTATTCGCCCTCTCTTTCCCAATCTCCTTTCTCTTTCGCTTGCCTTTTTGTTTGCTTGTGTGTTGGATTGCTTGTCGCGTTGGCGCAAGACAATACCAAATTGTGTGACTTTTCCAATACCAATGATAATGATTTTCTTAGTACTCCGATTGCTCCTCTTAATGATGTTGAGTCTTGTGAAATCAATGCGGCTTTGCTAAATCTTGTTATGAAAGATCAATTCTCCTGCCTTCCTAGTGAAGATGCCGCTACCCATCTAGATAGCTTTGTTGATTTGTGTGAGATGCAAAAGAATAAAGACAAGGATAATGATATTGTTAAATTGAATTAATTTCCATTTTCACTTAGAGATCATGCTAAAGTTTGGTTTTTGTCTTTACCTAAGATAGTATCGATTCATGGAATAAGTGCAAAGATGCTTTTATCTCTAAGTATTTTCCTCCCGCTAAGATCATCTCTCTTAGGAACGATATTATGAACTTTAAACTACTTGATCATGAGCATGTTGCCCAATCTTGGGAAAGAATGAAATTGATAATTTGCAATTGCCCTACTCATGGTTTGAATTTATGGATGATCATACAAATTTTTTATGCCGGATTGAATTTTGCTTCTAGAAATCTTTTAGATTCCGCCGCGGGAGGCACGTTTATGGAAATCACCTTAGGAGAAGCTACTAAATTCCTTGATAATATTAAGGCTAATTATTCTCAATGGCACACCGAAAGATCTACTAGTAAAAAAGTGCATGCTATAGAAGAAATTAATGTTTTGAGTGGAAAGATGGATGAACTTATGAAATTGTTTGCTACTAAGAATGCTTCTATTGATCCCAATGATATGCCTTTGTCTACTTTGATTGAGAATAATAATGAATCTATGGATGTGAATTTTGTTGTTAGGAATAATTTTGGTAACAATGCTTATAGAGGAAATTTTAACCCTAGACCGTTCCCTAGTAGTTCCTCTAATAATTATGGAAATTCCTACAATAATTCTTATGGAAATTTTAATAAGATGCCCTCAGATTTTGAAAATAGTGTGAAAGAATTTATGGTCTCTCAAAAGAATTGTAATGCCTTGCTTGAAGAAAAATTGCTTAAAGTTCATGGTTTGGCTAGGAATGTTGATAGACTTTCGCTTGTTGTTGATTCTTTGAAACTTAGATCCACTCCTCCTAAGCATGATATCAATGAGTCTCTCAAAGCTATGAGAACTTCCATTGATGAGTGCAAAGAAAGAACCGCTAGATTGCGTGCTAAGAAAATTGGTTTGTGAAGGCGTGTTCTTCTAGTTTCCATGAAAATAATGATGAAGATCTAAAAGTTATTGATGTTTCCCCTACTAAATCTATGTTTTGCAATATGAATCTTAATAATGATGGGACTGGAGATGAGTCAACTTTAGTTAAAAGGCGTCCCAATGATTCGGAGTTCTTAGATCTTATGCTAAATTTGGTAAGGGACTGGAGAGGTCAAGAATTTAAATAGCATTGAACCCACTATATTGGATTTCAAGGAATTTAATTATAATAATTGTTCTTTAGAAGATTGTATTTCTTTGTTGCAATCCGTGTTGAATTCTCCTCATGCTTATAGTCAAAATAAAGCCTTTACCAAACATATTGTTGATGCCTTGATGCAATCTTTTGATGAAAAACTTAATTTGGAAGTTTCTATACCTAGAAAACTTAATGATGAGTGGGAACCTACTATAAAAATTAAAATTAAAGATCATGAGTATTATGCTTTGTGTGATTTGGGTTCTAGTGTTTCCATGATTCTGAAAACTTTATGTGATATTCTAGGTTTCCATGATCTTGATGATTGCTCTTCAAATTTGCACCTTGCAGATTCTACCATTAAGAAGCCTATGGGAAGGATCAATTATGTTCTTATTGTTGCAAATAGGAACTATGTGCCCGTAGATTTTATCGTTCTTGACATAGATTGCAATCTTTCTTGTCCTATTATTCTTGGTAGACCTTTCCTTAGAACGATTGGTGCGATTATTGATATGAAGGAAGGGAATATTAGATTCCAATTTTCATTAAGGAAAGGCATGGAGCACTTTCCAAGAAATAAAGTCAAATTACCTTATGAATCTATCATGCGAGCTACTTATGAATTGAGTGCCAAAGATGGCACTACTTAGATCTATCCTCGCTTTTATGCCTAGCTTGGGGCGTTAAACAATAGCGCTAGTTGGGAGGCAACCCAATTTTACTTTTGTTTTTTGTTTTTGCTTCTGTTTAGCAATACATTTTTCATGTACCTTCTGTTTAGATGTGTTTTCATATTTTAATTAGTGTTTGTGCCAAGTAGAACCTATAGGATAACCTATGGTGATAGTTAATTTGATTCTGCTGAAAAACAGAAACTTTGCATGCACAAATATAATTTTAGTAATTCACAGAAACGTGATTTTTCATTGATTCTTTTTGCTGTACATCAATAGAAAAATTTCCCAGTACTTCCTATTTTGGTAAGATTTTTCGAGTTCCATAAGTATTCGTGAGTTACAGATTGCTACAGACTGTTCTGTTTTTGACAGATTCTGTTTTGCGTGTGTTGTTTGCTTATTTTGATGCATCTATGGCTAGTATGTAGGGGTATGAACTATAGAGAAGTTGGAATACAGTAGGTTTAACTCCAATATAAATAAAGAATGAGTTCATCACAGTACCTTATGTGGTGGTTTTTCTTTCTTGCACTAACGGAGTTTATGAGATTTCCTATTGAGTTTTGTGTTGTGAAGTTTTCATGTTTTGGGTAAAGATTTGATGGACTAATAAGGAGTGGAAAAAGCCTAAGCTTCGGGATGCCTCGGAAGGCATCCCCTCTTTCGTCTTCGTCTATCGGTAACTTTACTTGGAGCTATATTTTTTTGCCACATGATATGTGTTTTGCTTGGAGCATCCTGTATGATATTAGTCTTTGCTTTTTAGTTTACCACAATCATACTTGCTGTACACACCTTTTGGGAGAAACCCACTTGATTGGAATTTATTAGAATACTCTATGTACTTCACTTATATCTTTTGAGCTAGATAGTTTGCTCTATGTGCTTCACTTATATTTTTTTAGAGCACGGCGGTGGCTTTATTTTGAAGAAATTGTTGATCTCTCATGCTTCACTTATATCATTTTGAGAGTTCTTTTGAACAGCATGGTATTTTCTATGGTTATAAATTTGGTCCTAGAATGATGAGCATCCAAGTTGGGTATAATAAGAACTATCATAGAAAGTGCATTAAAAATTATGATCAATTTGATGCTTGATAATGGTTTTGAGATATAAAGGTGGTAATGCTAGAGTCATGCTAGTTGGGTAATTATGAAATTGAGAAATACTTGTGTTGAAGTTGGCAAGTCGCGTAGCATGCACGTATGGTAAAAGGTGTGTGACAAATTTGTTGCATGAGGTGCTCTTTTGATTGTCTTCCTTATGGGTGGCAGTCGGGGACGAGCGATGGTCTTTTCCTACCAATCTATCCCTCTAGGGGCATGCGTAGTAGTACTTTGCTTCGAGGGCTAATAAACATTTGCAATAAGTATATGAGTTCTTTATGACTAATGTGAGTCCATGGATATACGCACACTTACCCTTCCACTTTCTTAGCCTTTATTATGCCGCACAACTTTCGCCGGTATCTTGCACCCATTATCTACCTTCCTCAAAACAGCCACCATACCTACCTATTATGGCATTTCCATAGCCATTCCAAGATATATTGCCATGCAACTTTCCACCGTTCCGTTTATTATGACACACTCCATCGTTGTCATATTGCTCTTTGCATGATCATGTAGTTGACATCGTATTTGTGGCAAGGCCACCTTCATAATTTTTCATACATGTCACTCTTGATTCATTGCATATCCCGGTACACCACCGGAGGCATTCACATAGAATCATATTTTTTTCTAAGTATTGAGTTGTAATTCTTGAGTTGTAAATCAATAAAAGTGTGATGATCTTCATTATTAGAGCATTGTCCGAAGTGAGGAAAGGATGATGAAGACTATGATTCCCCCACAAGTCGGGATGAGACTTCGGACTTTAGAAAAATAAAAGAGGCCAAAGAAGCCCATAAAAAAAGTGGCCAAAGAAGCCCATAAAAAAAGAGGCCAAAGAAGCCCACTGAATAAAAATATATATAAAAAATGAAAAGAGAGAAAAGAGAGAAGGGACAATGCTACTATCTCTTTTCCACACTTGTGCTTCAAAGTAGCACCATGATCTTAATGATAGAGAGTCTCCTATGTTGTCACTTTCATATACTAGTGGGAAATTTTCATTATAGAACTTGGCTGGTATATTCCAATGATGGGCTTCCTCAAAAACGCCTTAGGTTTTCGTGAGCAAGCAAGTTAGATGTACACCCACTTAGTTTCTTTTGTTGAGCTTTCATATATTAATAGCTCTAGTGCATCCATTGCATGGCAATCCCAACTCACTCACATTGATATCTATTAATGGGCATCTCCATAGCCCGTTGATACGCCTAGTTGATGTGAGACTATCTTCTCCCTTTTGTATTCGCAACCATCACCATATACCACCATAGTGCTATGTCCATGGCTTGCGCTCATGTATTGCGTAAGAGTTGAAAAGGCTGAAGCGCGTTAAAAAGTATGAACCAATTGCTCGGCTCGTCATCGGGGTTGTGCATGATGGGAGTATTTGGTGTAATGAAAATGAAGCATGGCCTAACTATATGATTTTGTAGGGATAAGCTTTCTTTGGCTATGCTATTTTGATAAGACATGATTATTTGTTAGTATGCTTCAAGTATTATTATTTTTATGTTTTATAAGCTTTTATTTGAATCATTTGGATCTGAACAATCATGCCACAATAAAGAAAATTACATTGAGAATTATGCTAGGTAGCATTCCACATCAAAAATTCTGTTTTTATCATTTACCTACTCGAGGACGAGCAGGAATTAAGCTTGGGGATGCTTGATATGTCTCCAACGTATCTATAATTTTTGATTGTTCCATGCTATTATATTACCCATTTTGGATGTTTTTGGGCTTTACTTTACACCTTTATATCATTTTTGGGACTAACCTACTAACCGGAGGCCCAGCCCGAATTGCTGTTTTTTTGCCTATTTCAATGTTTCAAAGAAAAGGAATATCAAACGAGTCCAAACAGAATGAAACTTTTGGGAGCAATCTTTTTGGAACAAACGTGATCCAGAGGACTTGGAGTGGAAGTCAAGAAACAAGCGAGGCGGCCACGAGGGTGCCCGGTGCGCCCCCTACAGGTGGGCATGCCCCCCACCCTTGTGGACCCCTCGAGCATCCACCGACCTACTTCTTCCTCCTATATATACCCATGTATCCTGAAAACATCAGAAGAGGCCACAAAAAACTATTTCCACCACCGTAACCTTCTATATCCGCGAGATCCCATCTTGGAGCCTTCGCCGG
This sequence comes from Triticum dicoccoides, assembly GCF_002162155.2. NCBI lineage: Eukaryota > Viridiplantae > Streptophyta > Magnoliopsida > Poales > Poaceae > Triticum > Triticum dicoccoides. Next base: position 498,308,751 of record NC_041387.1, read on the forward strand.
CGCTCCGCCGGAGGGGGAATCGATCACAGAGGGCCTCTACATCATCTCCAAGGCCTCTCCGATGAGTTGTGAGTAGTTACCACAGACCTTCGAGTCCATAGTTATTAGCTAGATGGCTTCTTCTCTCTCTTTGAATCTCAATACAAAGTTCTCCTTGATCTTCTTGGAGATCTATTTTATGTAACTCTTTTTGCGGTGTGTTTGTCGAGATCCGATGAATTGTGGGTTTATGATCAAGTTTATCTATGAGAAATATTTGAATCTCGTCTAAATTCTTTTATGTGTGATTAAGTTATCTTTGCAAGTCTCTTCGAATTATTAGTTTGGTTTGGCCTACTAGATTGATCTTTCTTGCAATGGGAGAAGTGCTTAGCTTTGGGTTAAATCTTGCGGTGTCCTTTCCCAAGTGACAGCTGGGGTAGCAAGGCACATGTTGTATTGTTGACATCGAGGATAAAAAGATGGGGTTTATATCATATTGCATGAGTTTATCCCTCTACATCATGTCATCTTTCTTAATGCGTTACTCTGTTCTTTATGAACTTAATACTCTAGATGCATGCTGGATAGCGGTCGATGTGTGGAGTAATAGTAGTAGATGTAGAATCGTTTCGATCTACTCGTCACGGACATGATGCCTAGATAATCTCATAATTAGTTGCTTTTCTATCACTTGCTCTATAGTAATTATTTCACCCACCGTAATAATTATGCTATCTTGAGAGAAGCCACTAGTGAAACCTATGCCCCCCGGGTCTATCTCTTATCATATAAGCTTTCAATCTACTTTGAGTTTCATCTTTACTTTTCCAATCTATATTATAAAATACCAAAAATATATTTATCTTATCATTTTATCTCTATCAGATCTCACTTTCGCAAGTGGCCGTGAAGGGATTGACAACCCCTTTATTGCGTTGGTTGCGAGTTCTTGTTTGTTTGTGTAGGTGCATGGGACTTGTGAGGAGCCTCCTACTGGATTGATACCTTAGTTCTCAAAAACCGATCGAAATACTTACGCTACTATTGCTGCATCACCCTTTCCTCTTCAAGGAAAACCAACGCAAGCTCAAGACGTAGCAGCATGGGCCGTTAAAAGGCCAAAACTAAGGTCCGACTACAAATGGCCCAACTCATTTATGGTCCGTTAACAGGACGAAAGACACACATGGCCGGGAATTGGCCCAACACTTAAATGGGTCGCTAAAAGGCCAAAACTCAGGTCCGACTACAAATGGCCCAACTGATGTATGGGCCGTCAACAGGCTGAAAGAGACACTGGGCCGGAAATTGGACCAACACTTAAATGGGCCGCTAAAAGGCCGAAACTCAGGTCTGACTACAAATGGCCCATCTGATTTATGGGCCATTAACAGGCTGAAAGACACACCGGGCCGGAAATTAGCCCAACATTTAAATGGGTCGCTAAAAGGCCGAAAGATGTACATACTGAAAATTGGCCCATCCATTGAATGGGTCATTAACAGGCCGAAATCTCATCGTGCCAATATTGAGCCCAAATATACAGCGGGCTGTTAACGGGCTCGAACTGACGATGGGCTGCAATGGTGTCAAATCTTTAACGGGCCGTTTACGGGCCGAATTGGCACATCTCGCATGGGTCGTGGGCTTAAATGGACGTGACACAAGTATGCCTTATATGGGCCGGCCTGCTAATTTTTACTGGGCCGGCCTTTTTCACCGGAATGGGCCACTGTTGGGCCGTGCCACGTGTCGACCTATCATAGGCTCCTCTTGTCCAATGAGTGGATGATATCTGTCCCAATGGCGAGGCAACACGTGTTTCCTGCGGCCAATGATGATTTTACACATGGAAAATCCCCATTGGTCCGGGCTGTTAACGGGTTATCGGTTCCAAAACCTAACCCGATAGCTTAACGGTGTTCCGTTACGGTGGATGCCACATGTAGGTCACCCTTGACGAAAGCACTTCTGTGACGCGTGATTTATCGTCATGGAAGTGGACACTTCCGTGATGATAATTTTGGTAATGTCATGGAACACTTTCTATGACAGCACAGGTGTGACAATATTGATTCTGTCATAAAATCATCATGGATGTACATGCATGACAAAAAACGCGACCTACTCTGACAAATACATATCATTACAGAAGTGTATTTTTTTTGTAGTGTGACTTCTTTCGCCTATATATGTCCATATACCCTAAAAACATCAAGGAGCACAATAGATCGGGAGTTCCGCCGCCGCAAGCCTCTGTAGCCACCAAAAACCAATCGGGACCCTGTTCTCGCACCCTGCCGGAGGGGGGGGGGGAGGATCCCTCACCGGTGGCCATCTTCATCACCCCGGCGCTCTCCATGACGAGGAGGGAGTAGTTAACCCTCGGGGCTGAGGGTATGTACCAGTAGCTATGTGTTTGATCTCTCTCTCCCGTGTTCTTGATTTAGCATGATCTTGATGTATTGCGAGCTTTGCTATTATAGTTGGATCTTATGATGTTTCTCCCCCTCTACTCTCTTGTAATGGATTGAGTTTTACCTTTGAAGTTGTCTTGTCGAATTGAGTCTTTAAGGATTTGAGAAAACTTGATGTATGTCTTGCCGTGCTTATCTGTGGTGACAATGGGATATTCACGTGATCTACTTCTTGTATGTTTTGGTGATCAACTTGCGGGTTCAATGAACTTATGCATAGGGTTTGGCACACGTTTTCATCTTGACTCTCCGGTAGAAACTTTGGGGCACTCTTTGAAGTACTTTGTGTTGGTTGAATAGATGAATCTGAGATTGTGTGATGCATATCGTATAATCATACCCACGGATACTTGAGGTGACAATGGAGTATCTAGGTGACATTAGGGTTTTGGTTGATTTGTGTCTTAAGGTGTCATTCTAGTACAAACTCTATGATAGATCGAACGGAAAGAATAGCTTCGTGTTATTTTACTACAGACTCTTGAATAGATCGATGAGAAAGAATAACTTTGAGGTGGTTTCGTACCCTACCATAATCTCTTCGTTTGTTCTCCACTATTAGTGACTTTGGAGTGACTCTTTGTTGCATGTTGAGGGATAGTTATATGATCCAGTTATGTTATTATTGTTGAGAGAACTTGCACTAGTGAAAGTATGAACCCTAGGCCTTGTTTCCTAGCATTGCAATACCGTTATCGCTCACTTTTATCATTTGTTACCTTGCTCTTTTTATAATTTCAGATTACAAAAACCTATATGTACCATCCATATTGCACTTACAAAAACCTATACAATTTACCATTGTATCGGGTGTGTTGGGGACACAAGACACTCTTTGTTAGTTGGTTGCAGGGTTGTTTGAGAGAGACCATCTTCATCCTACGCCTCCCACGGATTGATAAACCTTAGGTCATCCACTTGAGGGAAATTTGCTACTGTCCTACAAATCTCTGCACTTGGAGGCCCAACAACGTCTATAAGAAGAAGGTTGTGTAGTAGACATCACTCAGCAGGGTGGCTTTGAAGAGGGTATCCATGTTCTCAAAAGCTTCCTGCTGTGTAGGATTAAGATTGCCCTCAGGCTTACCCTTAGTGGCATCATAGCAGTACATGATCTGAAATCGATATACTGCTCTTGTGCGCCACCTTTTATATTGCACCCCCTTAAACGTAGGTGGCTTCAAAAGCGTAGCAAAACCACTTGAAGTAAATTGCCTATAATCAGGTTTTTGGATTGGATTGTTGAATATATGAGCAATATACTATGAGATTTAACCCGAATCAACAGTAAATAGATCATGACGACAATTGCAAAGATGAAAGTAATGATGCAGACTAAACCAGGAGGACAAAATCAGATACTGTACAGCGAGAGCAGAACCGCTATGGTTGATGTTGTCAGTCATGTCATTGATGAAGATGTTACCGAGGTTGGGGAAGAAGGCTATCATTGAGGAAGGCGTCGCTGGTAGCAGTAACAGGAGTGTGCTCCCCAAAAACCTGATCGCCCATCTCCCGTACAAGATCACGAAAAGTGGGGTTCGGAGGATTGATGTCCCTTCTCGCGGTGCACGCCGGAAGGAGAGCTGGAGAAGAATTGCGCGACGATGCTAAGATCTGGAATGGTGCGAAACCATATGATACAACGGCGGCTAGGGTAGTGCATGTCAGGTCGGTCATGCGAGTAAGACCAAGTATAATAGTAGGCCTTTGGCCCAAACTCCATGTCCGAGTCAATAATAGCCCCACCAAGGTTTGTCTAAAAAAGGCTAAGTAATTAAGGCGTCAGTTAATTATTAATTAATGACTTAATAAATTTTCTGACCAACAAAAATATAGACCACGTGGATAGCTTTTGTCCTTAGACAGGCTCATTCCTGAAGAGCGCGCGTTTAGGTTTCCTATTGTCATGCTCATGCAAATTCTAGAATAGATCACATTATAAAGTGGTGCAACTCACACCCACCTAGCAGTATGGGACTAAACTTTAGTCCCACTCACACCACACTTAGAGCATGGTTAATAGTATAGCCAACATTCGGCTATATGAAGCTGACACATCATCTAGAACCAACCTAATAAATAGCAGGCTAGTACAATAGTTAGTCCCTTTAGTATAATACTATATCATTAATAATGGCCCCACCTTTTGTCTCATAAATTATGTTGGAGCTCCTAATACAACCAGCTACAAGTTTACAACCCGCTTATCTACTCTCTCCTGCAACTAAGCACAAATACTATATTTAAATCCTAATATCATGCTTATGTTATCTAATTGTAGTACTTGCTCTAAAATTACTCTCCACTGTGTAGTCTGAAATGCCGGGCGTGCAGCGGGCGGTGCCCTTGGTTGGCACGCCGCTTCAACGGCAGAAGCAGTGAGAGGTCGTGTCACCCTAACTTGCCATCAATGTGGAGCAGCAGTCTCAGCTGGCGCCGGGAGGGAAGCGCACGCAGGAGGGGGGTGGTTGTTGGGCCAAGAAGGTGAGAAGCCAACTTGGGATTGGTCCGGACGGGGAAATATCATGTGCTCCCATACTCACTAGTAGTTTCATGCATATGACACTAGTCTATGTTACTACTCCCTCTGTCGGTGTCAAAACCGGCGGATCTCGGGTAGGGGGTCCCGAACTGTGCGTCTAGGCGGATGGTAACAGGAGAGAAGGGACACGATGTTTTTACCCAGGTTCGGGCCCTCTCGGTGGAGGTAAAACCCTACTCCTGCTTGATTAATATTGATGATATGGGTAGTACAAGAGTTGATCTACCACAAGATCAGAGAGGCTAAACCCTAGAAGCTAGCCTATGGTATGATTGTTGTTCGTCCTAGGGACTAAAACTCTCCGGTTTATATAGACACTTGAGAGGGCTAGGGTTACACAGAGTCGGTTACAATGGGAGGAGATCTTCATATCGTATCGCCAAGCTTGCCTTCCACGCCAAGGAAAGTCCCATCCGGACACGGGACGAAGTCTTCAATCTTGTATCTTCATAGTCCGGGAGTCCGGCCAAAGGTCATAGTCCGGCCATCCGGACACCCCCTAATCCAGGACTCCCTCAGTAGCCCCTGAACCATGCTTCAATGATGACGAGTCTAGCGCACAAATTGTCTTCAGCATTGCAAGGCGGGTTCCTCCTCCGAATACTTCATAGAAGATGTTGAACACAAGGATAATGTCTGGCTTTGCAAAATAAGTTCCACATAACACCGTAGAGAGAATAATATCCGCACCAATCTAATCTGCTGACGTATTCCGCAGCGTGACATCACGCCACGGCCAAGCCTTTATTCGAATCATTTTACTGTTCCACCTCAGCGCGTTTAGCGAGGCGGTTTCCTTGGCACGTCTTGTCAAAGCAGAGATCGTGTCCCCTTATTCCGAGATTCTCATCAGTACGGGCATGGGTAACCCAACCGCGTCATTAACCGCGGTGCTTGGGAGATAAGCGAGTTTTATTAGGCTGGTGGGGGCTTGTAGTTTCGGCTGCCCATATAAGGGGATAAGGATCCACCCTTTCCATTTACGCCTTCTTCCTCCTTTGCTTATCCATCCCTGCGCACTCGAGCTCCAACGCCCAAGTCCGCACTTCCCACCTCAACCTTCTCCAATCATGTCCGGAGCGGGAGGTAGATGGATGGCCTCCTTCGTCACGAAGGGGCAAATCAAAAAGTTGAGGAAGGCCGGATACTTGTCTAACGACATCGCGCACCAGCTTCCAGATGAGGGGCAACTCATCCCCACCCCTAGGCCCCATGAGAGGGTTGTATTCCTCCCCCATTTCCTCCGTGGACTGGGCTTTCCTCTTCACCCTCGTCTGGGGGCTCATGTTCTACTATGGCCTAGACTTCCACGATATGGCCCCGAACTTCATCCTCAACATCTCGGCGTTTATCGTCGTGTGCGAGGCCTTCCTCCGCATCCAGCCACACTTTGGCCTATGGCTGAAGATCTTCAGCGTCAAGCCAAAGGTCGTGGGCGGCCGCCAAGCGGAGTGCGGATGCGCCATGGTGGGCAAGATAGCCAACGTTACATGGCTCGAGGGCGCCTTCGTAGAGACCATCAAAGGGTGGCAATCAGGGTGGTTCTATATCACCGAGCCGCGTGACCCTGAATGGGCAGCGGCCCCCGAATTCCGATCTGGCATCCCCACACGGCTCACATCTTCGAAAGAGACGGGCCTGTTGTGGGGTAATTCGGCAGAAGTGACCGGACTCCAAACCTGCATCAAGGACCTGATCGGCAGGAAGGTTAAACTGTTCACCGTAGTCCAGGTCATGCTCTTCCGCTAGATTCTCCCGTGTCAACGACGGTCTTTCAACTTGTGGGAGTTCGACCCGGCCCAGCACCAGACTCTGTCCCGGCTCTTCGACACAAAGCACGAGGATGCCTGGAAGGTGCTATTCAAGAGCTCTGAGGTCTCCCATCCCGTCACCGAGGATCGCGGATTCTGCGCCAAGCACCAAGCCAGCGTGGTGAGCTTAATTTTCCCATTACGGGGTATTTGTTTTACATAGTTTGACTCTATGCGGGATCTAAACTCCCGTCCCATTCAACAGGACTGGCAGAAGAAGGCCGGGCAGATCAACTGTCCGGCTCCTTTGCCCGAAGACCCAACGGATGCTCGTCTGACCAAGATGCTGGTTCCGGCACCTCGCGTGGTGCCGGAGAAGAAGGCCAAGAAGAAGGCCACGGGGACTCGAAAGAGCTCCCGACGCCTGGTGGTGTCGGATTCATTGCCAGACAACCCCAAAGCACCCTCCGCCTCTGAATACGAGGAGGAGGAGGAAGAAGAAGCCTCTCCCCCTCCAGCGGGGGGAGGAAAGAAAAGGAAGGCCGCCCCAAGTGGGGAGGCCGGAGGGTCCAAGAGGGGGAAGACCTTTCTACCGTACTACGCCTCCGATGCCAAAGACGGCGGGGAGGAATGGCCATCCAGGGTCAAGCCCCTGGCAAAATTGTAAGTGTCTGGATACCAGGATAACTTATGGCGCTCCTCTATTATTCGGTATTTTCTGACGCCGAATTCAATCATGCAGTCCACCCAAGGCTCAGCCCGGTGATTCGTCGAGCGGCTCCCTGGATTCGTCGGATGTGAATAGTGCTTCACTACCGACGGCTTCCTCCCTGCTCCCTGAGGAAGATGCCGAGGTGGAGTCCCAAAAGGGATTAAACCAGGAGGACATGGTCCTGGAGGCGCCGTAAGGCGACCTCCCGGACTCCAGGCCCAAAGGGGGTAAAGCCCTAGAGGGATCTAAGTCCGGCCCTGGGTCGGACACTGCTCCGGAACCATCAGCGGTTCTAGAGTCTGACAGGCGGCGCCTTCATAAGAATGGCAAGCCTACGACGCCGGCGACCTCCGTCCACCCGGAGGCGCCGGACAATTTGCTGGAGGTGCTTAACGGTGCCTCCATCGACGAGGAACACCGCACTGTTATGAGTGCGGTGATTCAGAAGGTTCAGTCCGCCAAGAGCGGGCTGACAGAAGCCTGTACAAGCCTGTTAACAGGCTTTGAGGTATGTATTCAAAACATATAAAAATGTTACCGCATAGACAGTAGCCCCTGATGTTCAGTTTGGTGTTCGGAAAGAAAAACCGAGCTGAGGATCTAAAAAGATATTACACAGGAGTCTAACATAAATATGTCAATATGGGAATGTAGGCTACGCTGCTGACCTCTGCCGCACTGACTGCGGAGGTCAATGCATTGAAGGAAAGTCTCGAGCGGTCTGAGAACGAGCTCGGCCATGCCAAGAAGCAGCTCGAGGACAAGGACGGTATGTAATACCGTATATAAATGTATATAGAAATACCTGGTTGCAAATAATGACAGGACCAACATGAATGTTGCAGGGGCCACGACCGAGGTGGCGACCCTGAAGGAGGCGTTGTCCAAGGCCGAAAACAGTCGGCCTTGGAGCGCACCGAGCAAGAGAAGCAGGAGGCGCGGGTGGCGGAGGTGCGGCAAGAGCTCCAGGCTCTTGTGGAAAAACACGAGAGTTTGGAGCGTGACTCACAGACTCGAGAGTCCGAGCTTGCCTTGGCTCTTGAGAGTTCCAAAACCGCTAAGGCCAAAGCCCAGAAGGCCCTCCAGGAGATCAAGGCGATAAAGAAAATAGTGGCGGGTAAGGCATTCTTTATGCAAAGCAAGCATGTAAAAGTGAATTATCTGTTACTTACCCGAATCCGGAGCTCTCCAGGAGCGTTCGCCGATCTGCCCTATAGTGTATCTGATGCTTCCACATTCTACCGAGCCGAGGAGGGGAGCTCGACGAAAAAGGTGTTCTGGTCTCAATATGCTGAGGCCGGACAGCCGGTGCCCCTGAGCGACCAGCTGAAGCAGCTGGTCGAGCTCCACAAGGTGGCCGAACAGGCCATGAAGGGCCTCATAGTTCGGCTATGGCCTAGAGAAGCCATGCCTGGGAGTTACTTTGGTCTGGTGCGACGGCTGGTGGACGCTTGTCCGTGGATTGAAGTCATCAAGTGCTCCATCTGTATTGAAGGTGCCCGTCGGGCCCTCGCCCGTGCTAAAGTGCACTGGGGCAAGCTGTACGCTGAGAAGCTATTGACGGACGTGCCACCGCCGGGCAAGGAGTATCGCACGCCCGAGATATATTATAAGGGCGTCCTGAAGGGTGCCCGCCTTATAGCGGGTTAATGCTCCAAAGATGTAATTTTTGAGTAGACTCGCATCTGTTGTCCTGTACGCTGAAAACTTTGTTCATATGCACTAAGCAACGCTTGTTAATTTAAAATATTACCTTCTGTGCGGCCGTCTATCAAATTTGAGAGATGCAAGTCATCGGCTTCTACCCCCATGCCATGAGTGCTGGGGTGTTCGGGATAAACCTGAGCGCTCTTGTTCCCATTCTTGGGTCCATCTAGGGAGGCGCTCAGCACAACGAACAAGGCCATAGGACTTATAATGCTTTATCACTCTCACTTAGCCATAGAATTCTATAATTTTAAATTTCGGCGAAGCCCCTAGTATTCGGAAGACCGAGTTCGGGGCGCTATCCACGCCTAGGCCGGATAAATCCGGCTCCTCGCTCTAAGCGGCATAAGTATTTAAGGACTCGAAAAACCTCGCGAACAACGACCGGTCTCTTGCACTATCATGACAGTCAGTTTTAGCTTTCTCTACTGAGGTGTTAAACCAGCTCAACTGGGGCACAATCGCAGTAGTTCTCACAGTGCTACCTTAGCCAACATTGTGGAACGTAAGGTACCAAAACATGGGAGCCGGGAAAACCCAACTATTGACCCAAGACATGATTCGGAGCCGATGCATATAGTGTTATAAGTTCGGGGTGCCGCACTCATGAGAGTGTTCAGTCTTCTCACACCGTGTTATGGGGTGCTTAAGCCCCTGGTGTATTGGCCGTACCAAAGTGTACGGTTGCATAATGTCATGACTGAACATATTTGTATAAAAATAGATGAATACAATAATAGATAAGAGCTATGTATTGTTTATTAAAAAGGGTTGATATGAAAGCAGAACGATACAAATAGTGCGGTAAGCAAGAGATGGGATTATTTGACATGTCCCCCCTCCAGGGGCAAGCTGCGGGACTTTAAGTAAAACAGGTATTTAGCTCATTATAGAGACCACCTGGACATTTGACATGGCTTGTTCTCTCCCTGGCTATTGCATCGTGTGTTCGGCGAGTGTATTGCCGGACAGGCCTTCCGAATAGTTGGGTCCTGAAGGTATATAAAAAAAGAAACGACAGAATAGGGAGCCCCTTAGTGCGGTTGAGACGCATTCTGGGCGTGCCATAGTTGTGCCCCTCCCCTTATGCCCATGGTATTTCCAAAGCGTAATTATGTACGTGTGGTACCGATATCACCATCTGGCGAGGGCTGGGGTTGGGGCCGCACTGCTATGCTTGCTAGGAACGTGCCAGCCGGCTTGGTTGTAGGTTACTTCGGGCGCGCTTGACATTGTCTGGACGTTTAACACTCGGATTGGAGAGCTGCCTTGAGAGGCTGCTCTGTACTTCCGCCGCCAGGGCCGCTGTTTGCTCCTCCGTTTGGAGAGAGCGTTCGGTGTTTCCATTTATCGTAATGACCCCACGAGGACCTGGCATCTTGAGCTTGAGATATGCGTAGTGCGGCACCGCATTGAATTTTGCGAATGCGGTTCGTCCGAGTAGGGCATGATAGCCACTGCGGAACGGGACTATGTCGAAGATTAACTCTTCGCTTCGGAAATTATCCGGGGATCCGAAGACCACTTCAAGTGTAACCGAGCATGTACAGCTGGCTTCTACACCTGGTATGACGCCTTTAAAGGTTGTCTTTGTGGGTTTAATCCTTGACGGATCTATACCCATTTTTCGCACTGTATCATGATAAAGCAGGTTCAGGCTGCTGCCGCTGTCCATGAGGACTCTAGTGAGGTGAAATACGTCAATGATTGGGTCTAGTACCAATGCGCAGAATCCGCCGTGACGGATGCTAGTGGGGTGGTCCCTTCAATCAAAAGTGATCGGGCAGGAGGACCATGGGTTGAACTTTGGGGTGATTGGCTCCAACACATAGACGTCCTTGAGAGCACGCTTCCGCTCCCTTTTGGGGATGTGGGTTGCGTATATCATGTTCACCGTCCGCACTTGCGGGGGGAAGCCCTTCTATCCTCTGTTGTTCGGCGGCCGGGGATCCTCCTCGTCATCGCTACGCAGCCCCTTGTCTTTGGTTTCGGCACTTAACTTGCCTGCCTGCTTGAACACCCAACAATCCCTGTTGGTGTGGTTGGCTGGTTATTCGGGGGTGCCGTGTATCTGGCACGAGCGATCAAGTATCCGGTCTAAACTGGATGGGCCCGGAGGGTTTCTTTTGAATGGCTTCTTCCGCTGATCGGGTTTAGAGACTCTGAATCCGGCATTAACTGTCGTATCCACAGTATTGTCGCTGTTAATGCGGCGCTTGTGCTTGTTGCGACGTGACCTGCCATTGTTGTCCTTGGTATCTAAATTGCCAGGGCTCTTGGTTATGTTATTGCTATGAGCTAGCCAGCTGTCTTCTCCCGCGCAAAAGTGGGTCATGAGTGTCGTGAGGGCTGCCATAGATTTCGGCTTTTCCTGTCCTAGGTGCCGGGCAAGCCATTCGTCTCGGATGTTGTGCCTGAAGGTTGCAAGGGCCTCGGCGTCCGGACAGTCGACTATTTGATTTTTCTTGGTTAGGAACCGTGTCCAGAATTGTCTGGCCGATTCCTCTGGCTGCTGGATTATGTGGCTTAGGTCATCGGCGTCTAGTGGTCGCACATAAGTGCCCTGGAAGTCATCGAGGAATGCGGATTCCAGGTCCTCCCAGCAACTAATTGACTCTGTCGGCAGGCTGTTAAGCCAATGCCGAGCTGATCCTTTAAGCTTGAGCAGGAGGTATTTGATGGCGTGTAGATCATCACCACGGGCCATGTGGATATGAAGGAGATAATCCTCGATCCATACCACGGGATCTGTTGTGCCATCGTATGATTCGATGTTTATGGGTTTAAAACCCTCGGGGATTTGATGATCCATTACTTCGTCTATGAAGCATAGTGGGTGTGCGGCACCCCTGTACTGGGCTATATCGCGATGTAGCTCGGATGAGCTTTGTCTGTTGTATTCGGCCTGGCCGTATTTATCGTATCCGGCGTGACGGTTATCGTCACGTGTCGTAGGGCGCCCACGCGATCCGTAGATCGATCTTGTTTGCCTTTCCTTATCCTCCAATATGTCTCGCAAGTCTGCTGCGTTTCCCCGCGCTCTTGTATTCTTGGAGCGGCGCCGGGGGTGCGGCTTGGGTTGAGGGTCGAAAGGCCTCTCTGTCGCGGCCACGGGGTGGCTGATCGGGCGCATCGTACGCTGGTGATGTAGATTTAGTTGCTTCCTCCTCTAGTTGGGGTAGCAGCCTGCGCTTTGGGTAACTCTTGGAGGGGCGCTCGAGTTTATACTCTTCGGCCGCTAGGACTTCAATCCATCCGTCGTCTAGGAAATCTTGGTCAGCTCTAAGCTGCTGCTGTTTTTTTTGAGGCTGCTCGCCGTGGCCATAAGCCTGCGTTTGAAACGCTCTTGTTTGACGGGATCCTCTGGCATGACGAATTCGTCGTCGTCGAGGCTTGCCTCGTCTTCGGAGGGAGGCATATAATTGTCGTCCTCGACCTCCCTGTCTGCCGCTCTCTCATGAGGGCTGGCTTCTCCGTCCTCCTGTGCTGAATCCTGCTGGAGGGGGTTGTCTTCGGTACTGTCCGGGGTGTTGATGTCTCCGGTGCTGGACTCGCCGTTTTTGCTTTGGCGGGATTTAGAGCGGCGCCGCTGACGTCGGTGCTTGGGTTGCTTCTTGGAGGGGTCGTCCTCCGTTTTTCCATCGCCATCCCCTGCTTTGGGGGTGTCCACCATGTTTATGTCATATGACGAGGTGGCCTTCCAGTGCCCTATAGGTGCTGGTTCTTGGTCGTCTCCTTCATCGGCGTCCATACCGTCGATGTCTTCGGAGTCGAAGTCGAGCATGTTTGTTAGATCGTCGATAGTGGCTACAAAGTGGGTGGTGGGTGGGTTTCGAATTTCTTCGTCGTCCGCGTCCCAACCACGCTGACCATAGTCCGACCAGGGCTCTCCTGACAAAGAGAGAGACGTTAGTGAATTCAGGATATCACCAAAGGGCGAGTGCTGAAAGACGTCCGCGGCGGTGAACTCCATGATCGGAGCCCAATCAGGTTCGATCGGAAGGGGTGCGTAAGATTTGGAGTCCGGAACGGAGTATGGAACCTTGGAGTCACGGGCCTTGCAAAGGACTAGGCTGGTATTCGGCTCTATCGCTGTAGAGACTGCGGCTCCTGGGGCAGCGTCCAACCGTCCGTCCCCGACTGGCGCAGTCAGCTCTGAGCTAACGGTCGAAGCGGACACCTGAGCGGCGCTCTGGGCGCTGTCCGGCGGCAGAGCTAGATCATGCCTATCGTGACAGTGCGGCGTGCTCGGCCGTGGCTTGAATCCGTCGAAGATCAAGTCCTCGCGGATGTCAGCCATGTAGTTTAAGCTTCCAAACCTGACCTGATGGCCAGGGGCGTAGCTTTCGATCTGCTCCAGATGGCCAAGCGAATTGGCCCGCAGTGCGAAGCCGCCGAATACGAAGATCTGTCCGGGGAGGAAAGTCTCACCCTGGACCGCGTCGTGGTTGATGATCGAAGAAGCCATCGGGCCTAAAGGTGATGACACAGAGGAACTCTCAATGAAAGCACCAATATCGGTGTCAAAACCGGCGGATCTCAGGTAGGGGGTCCCGAACTGTGCGTCTAGGCGGATGGTAACAGGAGACAAGGGACACGATGTTTTTACCCAGGTTTGGGCCCTCTCGGTGGAGGTAAAACCCTACTCCTGGTTGATTAATATTGATGATATGGGTAGTACAAGAGTTGATCTACCATGAGATGAGAGAGGCTAAACCCTAGAAGCTAGCCTATGGTATGATTGTTGTTCGTCCTACGGACTAAAACTCTCCGGTTTATATATGCACCGGAGAGGGCTAGGGTTATACAGAGTCGGTTACAATGGGAGGAGATCTTCATATCGTATCGCCAAGCTTGCCTTCCATGCCAAGGAAAGTCCCATCCGGACATGGGACGAAGTCTTCAATCTTGTATCTTCATAGTCCAGGAGTCCGGCCAAAGGTCATAGTCCGGCCATCCGGACACCCCCTAATCCAGGACTCCCTCACCCTCCTTTCTGGTTTATAGAGAGGTTTAGAGTAACATAGTAATATGTTACAGTATAGGTTACTCCCCACTATGACCAGCCTTGGCCTCTCCCAGTGCTCCACCATGTATAGCTGCTAAGCCTGCCACGTAGGCATAAAATATGATGTGGCAAGTTAATTAAGAAGAGAGAGACTAGTTTGGTGACCCCAGGAAGAAACGGTGGAAATACAGTTTTGAGTCTATAGCTAATTAAGTGAAGCAAGCTTAGTAACAACAAACTAAGCACCTATCCATTGGAGACTTGAGTTGCTAAGCCATTTAATGCACTTAGCACCTCATCTAAGCACATCTAAGCACCTAGCACTTAGCACCCCCTTGACCCTGGACCTTGAGGGTGTACGTCACCTTGTGTCAAGATTTGAGATGCCACGTGTACCAGATGAATGACTCCAAGCTCAACCACCATGATGCAAGAGGTGCAAGCCAAGAAACACTGTTGGAGACACCCCCCTCAGACTAGACACAATGGTAGTAACATATGTGTGGTAACATGCAACACTTCATTTACTAGGCTATAGACACATCTTGCCTTGATATTTGTGATGTTACTAATTTCCTCTCTTTCTTCATTTATTGCTTGCCACATCATCTACTTTATCTAGACATGTGTTATTACTACCTATGTTACTCCCACTGTGGGTAGTCTCATAATTTTCCTGGTCATCATCTGAGTCCTAGAAGATCTCACCCACATCATCATTAGGCATGCATCCGCCTTGATAGACAACATGCGCAGAAGGAGTAGAGGCGACTGGGGATGCACCATGCACTCCGTACGTACTCGTGTGCGTGCAGTGTGCGTGCTTTTCCATGGTGCTAGCTCTAAGGCCGAGGCTGCGGTCGTCTTCGTCTCCAACTAGTCGTTGAGCAACGACGACAAAGAGGTGCTGCAAGAGATGTGTAGGCGCCGTTGTGTGTGAGCTTCACCGTAGCAAGATGAACCGGACGTCACCGCAGATGGCGCACGCCTCCATGCAGCCGAGTGAGTGCGCATACATGTGTTATTCACGTGCATTCTATGGCCGAGTGTGTGTGCATGCTTGTGTTGTGTACGTGTGTTGTGTGCTCCATGCTGTGCGCGTATGTGCATGAGTTGGATCGGCATGAGATAGTGTGTTGGCGTGTGTACATGCGTGGCTGGATGCGTCCTGTACATGAGTGGCTTCTTGCGTGGTTATCAATATAAACTGTAAAACATCTTCAACTAAGCATCCTGATGTATCGTCTCTAGTGGTTAGCGAAGAGTTCATGTTCTTTTATTTTTTTATAGGTGGGTAGGCGGAAAAAAATAGGGGAAAATACGCAAGGTTCCTTGAAGACGCTCCACCGCGAGGTTCCTTGCTCCTTCTCGGTCGCCGGGAATCTATGTTCGTCAACTCATCTTTTTACGCGAGCTTTGTTCATCCTTTTGCCAACACGCGAGACATCTAGCATCAAGGTGCATGTGTCATGCAAGAAAATGGAGATAATCAGATAAGCAGTGTGTACGTGAGTCCTGCACTTTGATGGCACCTACTACGTAATATTTTTTCTCCTCGATGGTACGTGAATAGTGCACGTACTCAACAAGGGAGCTCGGGATGGTAGACATGACATGGTCAGCCCTTTTTTAGAGAGAGTACGTACTAAATAACTTTGATGGGTCTCGTAAACTCGCAAAAACAACGAGAAGCCTGCTTACTACGCCTTCTCCCTCGCCAACGCGTGCGCGGTGGCTCGCAGCACGAGGAGAAACTTTTGCTTACAAGCAATGGACGTGCAGGAGTTCATTTGGTGTTAGATTGCCAGAAGTACTACTGTAGAACCATCATTATTGTTCGACTTCCGAAAGAGGCGAAGATCAAAGCGCAAGGTCACCTACTAACCTTAGGCTAAGCATAGTGGGAGTAACATAAGTAGGGGTACCTCCTTTTTTTAGAAACAAGCACACACGAATATTGGACGGTAGCAGCACAAGAACTGAATCAAAAATCGAAACCAACCAATGAACTACTACTACTGGTGAGTGTTTTCTAGTACGTATCATGTACTCCGTCTATCCATGTATATATGGCTTAATGCGTTTTCCGAGACTAACTTTGGCCCTGTTTGGATCCATGGGTTAGAGTTAGTTTGAGCTAGTTTGGGCTCAAATAGCCCTAAAGTATCCAAGCATGAGGGTTAAATTGGAGCAAGTTGCACCGAACCCACCGAAAAAAAACTATCCCACCCAAGAGGTGCTAATTGGAGATAGTTCTCATTGGGCCCACTGAAAAATCACTTTTCTCTCTCCATCAAGTGCATTTATTGTCAATCTAACCCTGTCACCCAAACACCTCTTTGGCTACAGTTAGTTCAGGGTTAGTCATGAGTTAGTCTAACCTCTAGCTAAGTTAGAGTATCCAAACAGGAGCAGTATAGGACATGCAAGTTGCTCAAAGCATACAGTCAAATTCATACATGAAAGGATCTTTTTTTAAACGGAACATGAAAGGATCTTCGAATGATATAATTTTCAAATTATATAAAATCTTATCAATAGTCAAAGGCATCCTCGAATAATACATTAGGACCTATATAAAATCTTATCAATAGTTAAAACCATGTGTTCTAAACGATTTCAAAACAAGAAACTGGACCCACTCATGGCACGACACGCCTGTCTCGTTTGGTCCGTCGGTCAAAGCACTTCCTCTTCTTGGCATAACAATAGAGTACAATTTTTTTTAGATTGCTCTTGGCATGTCACTAACTTGTGATGAGTTAACCAACCTCAATAGACAGCAAAAACACCAGCCCGCCACACTTTGAGAGAGACGAGGAGCAAGAAGCAATACGGGCTGCTGGATTACTAGAGCTAGGTGTCGCACGGAAGCCAAGAAATATGGTGATAGCGTGGGTTAGCCATGTATTATGATGTACCTACACTGGGCTGCCGTGTTTCGTACTCTTCCAGTCCACTATGGAGATGATTGGTTGATTTTATATCGCTGAATAATATAAAATATTATGAGTGCGGATGCTCCACCATGAGGTTCCTTGCTCCTTCTCGGTCGTCAGGAATCTATGTTCTCCCACTCTGTTTTTTTACATGAGCTTTGTTCATCCTTTTGCCAACACGCGAGACATCTAGCATCAAGGTGCACGTGTCATGCAAGAAAATGGAGATAATCAGATAAGCAGTGCGTAAGTGAGTCATGCACTTCGATGGCACCTACTACACAATATTTTTTCTCCTCGATGGCACGTGAATAGTGAACGTACTCAACGATGGAGCAGGGGATGGTAGCCATGACATGGTCAGCCCATTTTTGGAAGAGTACGTACTAAATAACTTTGATGTGTCCCGTCAACTCACAGAATGACGAGAAGCTTGCTTCGCATGCGCGGTAGCTCGCAGCACAAGGAGAAACTTTTGCTTACAAGCCGCCTGCCCACCTATAGAACCGCCTCACGCTGGCCAATTCCTCTCCAAACACTTAGGGAGATGGTTGAACCGAACAAGTCTAACTTGCTCCAGTTTAACCCTCATGTTTGGATACTTTAGGGCTATTTGAGCCCCAACTAGCTCAAACTAACTCTAACCCATGGATCCAAGCAGGGCCAAAGTTAGTCTCAGAAAATGCATTAAGCCCTCTATACATGGACAGACGGAGTACATGATACGTACTAGCAAACGTTCACCATTAGTAGTAGTTCATTGGTTGGTTTCGATTTTTGATTCAGTTGATTGTGCTGCTACCGCCAATATTCATGTGTGGTTTTTTCTAGAGTAAAGAAAAGGAGGTACTAGTACTTACTGTGGGAAAGGTGAAGTGATGTTTGCTTCGCCCGAGCAACTTATTACTCTCGGAATATGGGAGTACCAGCGGATTCAAGGAACAAAGAAATTATGGTTGCTTCGTCCGAGCAACTTACTGTGGCGAAGGTGGGGTTCTGTGATTTGAATGCTCACTAGTCATGACTGCTGCAGCGCAACAACCGGGGTGAATCTTTCCCTGCAGTTGTGCACTCAATATTGCTGCTTGGTAGGTGGAGCCGGATGAAGATAGTCCCACATGTCGGCGAAACGAAGTTGAATTGTTTTTGACATTGCTATCAATCCTTCAGGATTTGTTTATATGTACGCATAATTTTAATGAAATTGTACTGTGATGCTATGAAGGTTTCAACTTTGGTTCCCGCAGAAAAAAAAACGGTTTTAACTTAGGATTCATGTCTCTTGCCTCAAGATTATCTCGTTACAACATTCCATCAAATACAAATGAAACTACCATGGCTGCTAATGCATCTCAATGGCTCGCAGATCAGCGCCAATATTCACATCACAACCAAAGACAAAGTCGTGAGAAGGTGTACAAATAAACAAAAAAATATAATTAATCGATATTGTTCATAGGCATGGCTCCATTTCCTTGGCACAGTGTTCATTGCTTGGCAGCTAGTTTCACCCAGCTCTGTAGCCAAAAAAGAGGTGTATGGAGGACACCACAATCCAATCATTTTGTGCAGCTCCACTAAAATCGAGCGGACCATCCCTGTTTGCAAAGATATCCAGTCAGTGTGATTGCAATAATAGTGGAACTAGATGATGAAACATAACACACACAAATAGAAGCCGATCACCTCTACAATCTCTCTTTAGGACTAACTACTTGTTGGAGAAGATTAGGCATGGAGTTGGATGAGGAGGATAGCAAAACCACTCTCCCTTTCTACAGTCCCACATAAATGTAAAAATGTTGCCCGTGTGACATTTTGGCGGAACTACACAAAATACTCTTAAGAAAAAAGTGATTTGTGCAGTTCACCAAAAGGTCGCAATAGCAACGAGGTGGAAATGGATAGCCCTGTTTGCAAAAGGAGGTAGAAAGGAAACAATTACTACCCAATAACATGAGTTGAAGACACATACGCCGACCCAAAAGAAGCATATTCCATGTAATAAGGGAAAGATAACACATGGTGGTTTATCAAAAATTGTTTGAGGATGAGATTGCAAGATGGAAAGTACGCCGGCCGAGATACGTTTTAAGCAAACAACTAAAGAAGATCCACATGTAGCAACGTGGGAAGATGGGCAGTGGAGCAAGGCCGGACGAAGTTGTACCTGAGGGTCGTAGGGATGTTACTAGGAGGGCGTCGGCGGCCGGGATCTGCCCCAACTGCGGCAGCGAGTAAGTGGTGAAGGCCCTACCATGCCGAAACTTGGTCAGAGAGAACGGCGGGTACCGCAGATCGGGACGTGTTGCCTCAACACCATGGAACGGAGAAATGATGCACATCCTCCCTTTCCATCGGTGGACGGGATGCGGCCGGATCACTGACCAATGGTGAGAGAGAGAGGCCACCGCCGCCTTTTGTGAGATGGTGTGACGAGAGACAAACCCATTTTCCATTTCCCCCATGGCAATCGTTTTATATTCTGCATGTTCCATTGAGGAATATATAACTTTATTTAATACTAACACGTCAAGTCGAACTTTGTTCCGTCTAGGCGTGTTACCTGACCCTCCTTCGAGTAAACAAACGCTATACGCGTCAAATTATCACGTGGGCTGCCTTTTTGTACAAAAACAAACTCCACCGTGTACCCACGCGGGTGTGGCCGGGAACGAGACATGAGTACGTGCGTCCTGCGTGCACCTCTTCTTTAGGTGCAGCTACATACGTGGGTGGGTGTGAGAGAGATGATTTGTGCAAAACAGAGGCAATGTGTCGATGATATCTCAAACAAAAAAAGGGAACATATGCAATGTGTGTGAAACGGAGCCATGGACGTGAGATGTCGATAGAATTGAAAATAGGGATGAAGTGTGTGGCTGCGCGATCGATAAAGTGTGCCATCGAATTTGTGTGTTTGCCCATGTCAACGATACATGCCGGTTGGCCTACTGGAATTCGAGAGGGCAGCGGTGCAGTTTTTCTCTATGGCATGGATACCTACCTACAATGTTCGACTATCGGTTTGTGTGTGGGGGGTGGGGAGGGGCAGAGACCGATCGACTAGTATATGTGTGGGGAAGGACAGAGACCTAGCTATGTGCAGAGATCGTTCTCTGCCCCTCCCCCCCCCCCACTATCGGTGTGTGCTAAGGTAATACAGGAATGATGGTTGAATTTGGCAACAATCATGATTATAGATTCTTATTGAAATTCAAATTCAGTTCGAATTGCAATGGTAGTATAGACATTTGGAATGCACTAAAATGTTGGTATGAGTAGGTTACATGCATTATACAACCAGCGAAAAAAATTAATTGGACATAACATGGATTCATACTCCCTCCTTCCATCTATATAGGGCCTAATGCATTTTTAAGACCTCCTTTGACTATTGACAAGATTAATAGTACATGACATGCACAATGTGAAAATTATATCATTGAAAGCTCCTTTCACACACGAATTTAACACTGTGCTTTGTGTAAGTTGCGTGTCATATATTATTGCTCTAAAATTTGGTCAAAGTTAGCCTTGAAAAACGCATTAGGCCCTATATAGATGGAAGGAGGGAGTAGCTTTGAATAGCATTTGTATAGTAAAACAGGAGAAGACTCTCCCTTTGTGTGGTGTGAATAGTTTTATTTTTTTCATTTTTTTCGTTGAGGGAAGTGCGAATTGATTTGCTACGTACAAGTACAATATTACACATTAGGCTTGTCCCTAAAATTCAAACCGCACCTTGCTATCCCAAAAATAACAACACGCGCGAAAACTTCCTCCAGCTACCAAATCCGACATGCGAAATCCCCCTTATAACCCTGAGCCGAAAGGGCCGCTAGTTCAAATTGGTGGGGGTACTTTTGTAACACACCCTACATTTTGTACAAGCGCGTCCCTAAGTTATGGTTCCCCCTCCCATCGCCTCCTTTTTGCCATTCAAAATCCCAGGCCGCTACAACCTCTCTGCTCCAGCCGCGAAACCCCATTCTCGTCCATCCGCCACCTCACCACTGCCCAGCCGTAGCCTCTTCCCGACGATGTCGTCCACCGCAACAGCTCGATGTCCCTCATCCACCTCCCCAGATAAGGATCCCTCGTCCATCTCGTCGTCCCGCCGGTTCAGCCGCTTCGTCCTCCACCTACAAGGAACTGCTTCGACGATCGCCTCGTCTATCGCGGCTGCTCCATCCCCACAGCGCCGCCTTAACCTGATCCACCGGAACCACAACATCCTCACCGACTCCTTGGATGAAGCCGATGCCTACTCGACGCCACCAAAGAGGTTGTACACTCATCGCATCGCACCTTCTCCTTAACTCAACCTCCCGGTGCCGATGGTGCTCCATCTCACACCCCCATGGAGCGGCTACCTCGAAGCCGGCGCCGCAGGTGACGTCTCCACGGCGGCTCTCCCCCAGTGCGAGGCCCCTTCGGTGGTAGCGTCCATACCAGCCGGGTCTGTTGCTGCTACTCTGGCTCTCGCTCGCTCGCTCACGCAGCTGCTCCGGCTTCGCTTCTCGCTCGCTCGCTCGTGCTGCTGCTGCTGCTCTCTAATACATCTCTGTTGTATCTATAATTTTTGATTGTTCCATGCCAATATTCTTCAACTTGCATATACTTTTGGCAACTTTTTATACTATTTTTGGGACTAACATATTGATCCAGTGCCCAGTGCTAGTTCCTGTTTGTTGCATGTTTTATGTTTCGCAGAAAACCAATATCAAATGGAGTCCAAACGGGATAAAAATGGACGGAGAATTATTTTGGAATATTTGGGATTTTCCGGAGGAAGAAACAACGTGAAACGATGTCCGAGGTGGCCACGAGACAGGGGGGTGTGCCCTCCCCTTGGGCACGCCCTCGACTCTCGTGGGCCACCCGTAAGGCGGTTGACGCTCTTCTTTTGCCGAAAGAAAGCTAATTTTATGAGAAAAATCTGGGCGAAAGATTCACCCCAATCAAAGTTACGGATCTCCAGATATAAAAGAAACGGTGAAGGGGCAGAATCAGAGAACGCAGAAACAGAGAGATAGATCCAATCTCGAAGGGGCTCTCGCCCCTACCAAGCCATGGGAGCCAAGGAGCAGAGGGGAAACCCTTCTCCCATCTAGGGAGGAGGTCAAGGAAGAAGAAGAAGAAGAATAAGGGGGCCTCTCTCCCCCTTGCTTCCGGTGGCGCCCGAGCACTGCCGGGGGCCATCATCATCACCGCGATCCTCACCAACACCTCCGCCATCTTCACCAACATCTCCATCACCTTACCCCATCTATATCCAGCGGTCCACTCTCCCGCAACCCGCTGTACCCTCTACTTGAACATGGTGCTTTATGCTTCATATTATTTTCCAATGATGTGTTACCATCCTATGATGTGTGAGTAGATTTTCGTTGTCCTATCGGTGATTGATGAATTGCTATGATTGGTTTGAGTTGCATGTTTTATTATTGGTGCTGTCCTATTGTGCCCTCCATGTCGCGCAAGCGTGAGGGATTCCCGCTGTAGGGTATTGCAATGCGTTCATGATTCGCTTATAGTGGGTTGCATGAGTGACTGAAACACAAACCCGAGTAAGGGGATTGTTGCATATGGGATAAAGGGGAATTGATAATTTAATGCTATGGTTGGGTTTTACCTTAATGATCTTTAGTAGTTGCGGATGCTTGCTATAGTTCCAATGATAAGTGCATATGATCCAAGAAGAGAAAGTATGTTAGCTTATGTCTCTCCCTCAAATAGAATTGCAATAGTGATTACCGGTCTAGTAACATAGTCAATTGCTTAGGGACAATTTCACAACTCCTACCACCACTTTTCCACACTCGTTATATTTACTTTATTTGCATCTTTATTTAAACAGCCCCTAGCTTTTATTTACATGCTCTTTATTATCTTGCAAACCTATCCTATCACACCTACAAAGTACTTCTAGTTTCATACTTGTTCTAGGTAAAGCGAACGCCAAGCATGCATAGAGTTGTATCAGTGGTCGATAGAACTTGAGGGAATATTTATTCTACCTTTAGCTCCTCGTTGGTTTCGACACTCTTACTTATCGAAAACTGTTGCGATCCCCTACACTTGTGGGTTATCAAGACCTTTCTCTGGCGCCGTTGCCGGGGAGTCATAGCGTGGGGTGAATATTCTCGTGTGTGCTTGTTTGCTTTATCACTAAGTAATTTTTATTTGTTGTTCTTAGTTGTTCTCTATCTTTAGTTATGGATATGGAACACAAAATACCAAAAAAATTAGATGTACTTGCTACTCATGTAGATGGGGTAACTCCTAAAACCCCCGATTCTCATTATGTGAAAGATATTAAGTACTACTTTGATAATCCTGAGAAAACCCCATTCAACTTTATAATGGGAGACACGTTGGATCAACATGAATACTTTATTGATTGTCGCTCGACACAAAAAGGGAAACTATTATGGGATCAATTTATTATGTTGCGTTGGTATGCCCGGGATCTATTCTTGAGATATGATATTACTTGTTGCTCTAGGATGAAGGCTCCACACCTTCCCTTTTCATGCAAATTTAATGATTATGAAACCTTAGCTTCTTATGCTAATGGTATATATGATTACTATGATGTGGAACAAATAAAAGAATTTGTTGCTTTTAAGGCTGCTTATGAAATTGAATTTTTGTTTGAAAAGTATGAAGCTCTTGATGATGATGGTGTTTATAGGCCTGAAAATCTTGCTATACTTAGATATTGCTATGAAAATTATGAATACAATCACTATATTAATGCTTTTATGAAGAAAGTCAATGCTGTCCAAAAAGAGACTAATATTTTGCAGGAAGCTATGGAAGAAGAAATTGATGAAATAGTGAGCTCATTGGATAAAAAGATGATGAGGAGAGCAAAGAACAAAAGGGGGAAGAGAAGATTAGGTAGCCGTGCCCACCTTCTAATGAGAGTAACCCTCCAACTCATACATTATTTAATTCCCCTTCGTGCTTACCGAAGGATGATTGCTATGATGATTGCTATGATCCCTTGAAATTGTTTGAAATATCCCTTTTTGTTGATGCTTGCTATGATTGTGGCCAAGATGCCAATATGAATTATGCTTATGGAGATGAACTTGCTATAGTTCCTTATGTTAAACATGAAATTGTTGCTATTGCACACATGCATGATAGTCCTATTATCTTTTTGAATTCTCCCAACTACACTATATCGGAGAAGTTTGTGCTTGTTAAGGATTATATTGATGGGTTGCCTTTTACCATTCCACATGATGATTTTGACGAATGTAATATGCATGTGCTTGCTGCTCCTACTTGCAATTATTATGAGAGAGGAACTACATCTCCGCCTCTTTATGTTTCCAACACGATAGAATTGCAAGAACTGCTTATACTATGCATTGGCCTTTACTTTGTGTGCATGAATTGTTCTTTTATGACATGCCGATGCATAGGAAGAGAGTTAGACTTCGTTGTTGCATGATATATGTTACTTTGTGCTCACTACTAAATTACAAATCATTGTTAATTAAAATTGGCTTTGATATACCTTGGGATCCGGGTGGATCCATTACTTGAGCACTATATGCCTAGCTTAATGGCTTTAAATAAAGAGCTGCCAGGGAGACAACATGGAAGTTTTAGAGAGTCATTTATTTCTGTTGAGTGCTTTCATATAGTTTAAAAACAAAAAATAAAGAGGGGAAGCTAAAAACTTTTCAAAAAGGAAAGTGAAAGTGAGCGAGACAAGCATTGTTGAAGTGGGAGAGCTCCTTGAACTTTGTTCATGCTCACAGAAACTTCGTGAATCTTAATTACAGAAACTTTTCGTCAAAAATAATTATCCCCTTGTAAAATTCCATTGTTTTACAAAAATGATGTTCCAAGGTTTTCCTTTAGGAAGTTTACAATGCTTGTTGGTTTGTACGGTGCAGGACAGAAACTTTGGCTGTAGTGCGCGATTTTACATTTTTAACTGGAATGTTAAATGCTTCTCATTCCTTTTGCACTGTCTTTCTGTACAACTTTTTTTATTTTTACTATTTTTGGTAGAATTGTTAGGGTGCCATAAGTATAGTGAATGTTCAGATTGCTACAGACTGTTCTGTTTTTGACAGATTCTATTTTTGATGCATAGTTTGCTTGTTTTGATGAATCTATCAATTTCTATTAGTGGATTAAGCCATGAAAAAGTTATACTACAGTAGACACAATGAAAAAAAATATGAATTGGTTTGCTACAGTACTTAGAGTGGTGATTTGCTTTATTATACTAACGGATCTTACCGAGTTTTCTGTTG
The DNA here is from genome assembly GCF_002162155.2 of Triticum dicoccoides. Classification (NCBI taxonomy): domain Eukaryota; kingdom Viridiplantae; phylum Streptophyta; class Magnoliopsida; order Poales; family Poaceae; genus Triticum; species Triticum dicoccoides. The sequence continues at coordinate 498,334,160 of NC_041387.1, forward strand.
AAGTTTTGTGTGGATGAAGTGTCTAAACGAGGAGGTCTCGATATGAGGAAAAGGAAGAGAGGCAAGAGATCAAGCTTGGGGATGCCCAAGGCACCCCAAGTAAATATTCAAGGAGACTCAAGCGTCTAAGCTTGGGGATGCCTCGGAAGGCATCCCCTCTTTCTTCAACAAGTATCGGTATGTTTTCGTATTCGTTTCGTTCATGCGATATGTGCAAGTCTTGGAGCGTCTTTTGCATTTAGTTTTAATTTTTCTTTTTATGCACCATGCTGGTATGAGATAGTCCTTGGTTGATTTATACAACACTCTTTGCACTTCACTTAAATCTTTTGAGTATGGCTTTATAGAATGCTTCATGTGCTTCACTTATATCATTTGAAATCTGGATTGCCTATTTCTCTTCACATAGACAACCGCCATTTGTAGAATGCTCTTTTGCTTCACTTATATTTGTTAGAGCGGGGGCATATCTTTTGCAGAAAGAATTAAACTCTCTTGCTTCACTTATATCTATTTAGAGAGATGACAGGAATTGGTCATTCACATGGTTAGTCATAAAATCCTACATAAACATGTAGATCGCTGAATATGATATGTTTGATTCCGTGCAATAGTTTTGCGATATAAAGATGGTGATATTAGAGTTATGCTAGTGGGTGGTTGTGGATTGTAGAGACACTTGTGTTGAGGTTTGCAAGTCCTGTAGCATGCACGCATGGTAACCGCTGTGTGACAAATTTGAAGCATAGGGTGTTTCTTTGATTGTCCTCCTTATGAGTGGCAGTCAGGGACGAGCGATGGTCTTTTCCTACCAATCTATCCCCCTAGGGGCATGCGTAGTAGTACTATGCTTCGAGGGCTAATAAACTTTTGCAATAAGTATATGAGTTCTTTATGACTAATGTGAGTCCATGGATTATACGCACTTTTACCTTTCCATCATTGTTAGCCTCTTCGGTACCGTGCATTGCCCTTTCTCACCTTGAGAGTTGGTGCAAACTTCGCTGGTGCATCCAAACCCCGTGATACGATACACTCTATCACACATAAGCCTCATTATATCTTCCTCAAAACAGCCACCATACCTACCTATCATGGCATTTCCATAGCCATTCCGAGATATATTGCCATGCAACTTCCATCATCATCATATACATGACTTGAGCATTTATTGTCATATTCCTTTGCATGATCGTAAGATAGCTAGCATGATGTTTTCATGGCTTGTCCGTTTTTTGATGTCATTGCTACGCTAGATCGTTGCACATCCTGGTACACCGCCGGAGGCATTCATATAGAGTCATATCTTTGTTCTAGTATCGAGTTGTAATATTGAGTTGTAAGTAAATAAAAGTGTGATGATCATCATTATAGAGCATTGCCCCATAAAAAAGGAAAGGTCAAAGAAGCCTATATAAAAAAGGGAGGCAAAGAAGCCCACCCAAAAGAAAAAAAGAAAAAAAGAGAGAGAAAAAAGAAAAAAAAAGAAAAAAAGGGCAATGTTACTATCCTTTTTCCACACTTGTGCTTCAAGATAGCACCATGTTCTTCATATAGATTGTCTCCTATGTTGTCACTTTCATATACTAGTGGGAATTTTCATTATATAACTTGGCTAGTATATTCCAACTATGGGCTTCCTCAAATGCCCTAGGTCTTCATGAGCAAGCAAGTTGGATGCACACCCACTTAGTTTCTTTTGTTGAGATTTCATACATTTATCGCTCTTAGTGCATCCGTTGCATGGAAATCCCTACTCCTCACATTGACATCAATTGATGGGCATCTCCATAGCCCGTTGATTAGCCGCGACAATGTGAGACTTTCTACTTTTGTGTCTTCTCCACATAACCTCCATCATTATATTCTATTCCACCTATAGTGCTATATCCATGGCTTGCGCTCATGTATTGCGTGAGGGTTGAAAAAGCTGAAGTGCATAAAAAAGTATGGACCAATTGCTCGACTCGTCATTGGGGTTGTGCATGATGGGAGCATTTTTGTGTGACGAAAATGAAGCATGGACAAACTATATGATTTTGTAGGGATAAGCTTGCTTTGGCCTTGTTGTTTTGAAAAGACATGATTGCTTTATTGGTACACTTGGAGTATTATCGTTTTTATGTCAAATGATAGACTATTGCTTTGAATCACTCATGTCTTAATATTCATTACATGATTAGACATATGATCAAGATTATGCTAGGTAGCATTCCACATAAAAAATTATCTTTTTATCATTTACCTACTCGAGGATGAACAGGAATTAAGCTTGGGGATGCTGATACGTCTCTGTCGTATCTATAATTTTTGATTGTTCCATGCCAATATTCTTCAACTTTCATATACTTTTGTTGCATGTTTTATGTTTCGCAGAAATCTAATATCAAACGGAGTCCAAACGGGATAAAACGGACGGAGAATTATTTTGGAATATTTGGGATTTTTCGGAGGAAGAATCAACGCGAAACGGTGTCCGAGGTGGCCACGAGACAAGGGGGCGTGCCCTCCCCCCTGGGCGCGCCCTGGACTCTCGTGGGCCACCCATCAGGCGGTTGATGCTCTTCTTTTGCCGCAAGAAAGCTAATTTTACGAGAAAAATCTGGGCGAAAGATTCATCCCAATCGGAGTTACGGATCTCCAGATATAAAAGAAACGGTGAAGGGATAGAATCAGAGAACGCAGAAACAGAGAGATAGATCCAATCTCGGAGGGGCTCTCGCCCCTCCCAAGCCATGGGAGCCAAGTACCAGAGGGGAAACCCTTCTCCCATCTAGAGATTCGGTCAAGGAAGAAGAAGAAGAAGGGGGCCTCTCTCGCCCTTGCTTCTGGTGGCGCCGGAGCGCTGCCGGGGGCCATCATCATCACCGCGATCTTCACCAACACCTCCGCCATCTTCACCAACATCTCCATCACCTTCCCCCATCTATATCCAGCGGTCCACTCTCCCGCAACCCGCTGTACCCTCTACTTGAACATGGTGCTTTATGCTTCATATTATTTTCCAATGATGTGTTGCCATCCTATGATGTTTGAGTAGATTTTCGTTGTCCTATCAGTGATTGATGAATTGCTATGATGGGTTTGAGTTGCATGTTTTATTATTGGTGTTGTCCTATTGTGCCCTCCGTGTCGCGCAAGCATGAGGGATTCCCGCTGTAGGGTGTTGCAATGCGTTCATGATTCGCTTATAGTGGGTTGCGTGAGTGACTGAAACACAAACCCAAGTAAGGGGATTGTTGCGTTTGGGATAAAGCGGACTTGATACTTTAATGCTATGGTTGGGTTTTACCTTAATGATCTTTAGTAGTTGCGGATGCTTGCTAGAGTTCCAATCATAAGTGCATATGATCCAAGAAGAGAAAGTATGTTAGCTTATGCCTCTCCCTCAAATAGAATTGCAATAGTGATTATCGGTCTAGTAACATAGTCAATTGCTTAGGGACAATTTCACAACTCCTACCACCACTTTTCCACACTCGTTATATTTACTTTATTTGCATCTTTATTTAAACAGCCCCTAGCTTTGATTTACATGCTCTTTATTATCTTGCAAACCTATCCTATCACACCTACAAAGTACTTCTAGTTTCATACTTGTTCTAGGTAAAGCGAACGCCAAGCGTGCGTAGAGTTGTATCGGTGGTTGATAGAACTTGAGGGAATATTTATTCTACCTTTAGCTCCTCGTTGGGTTCAACAGTCTTACTTATCGAAAACTGTTGCGATCCCCTACACTTGTGGGTTATCACTCTCCCCCTCGCTCGTGTTGCTGCTCTGCTCCGATTTAGCTACACTTCAGTTGACTGAATCGACTTTTGGGTGAGTCG
>NC_041387.1:498338375-498396010 GCF_002162155.2 Triticum dicoccoides
ACCCCACTATCTATCTTAGGGTTCAGGGTGGGGGATGGGAGGCTAGAGGGTTGGCTGGGGCGGCTGGGCAGCGGCGGACCGACGGTGGGGAGTTGTTTCAGGGCGGCGAGGCGGCACGGGGGTGGGGTGGGGGGGTTCGGGCGGTGGTGGCTGGCGGCTCAGGGGGGTGCAGGTTGAAGATGACCTGCACGCCCTCCCTAAACTACATGTCTAGTGCCTCTCTGCTACCATTGCTTTTAGTTTCGATAGTAACATTCAGATTCCACAGTAAATTTCAGATTCGACAGTTAAGTTCAGAGTCAACAGTTTTTACCTTATCTATTGTAGTCAGGTGGTTTTTGGTGATGTAAATTTTACATCTATTTTACATCATCTATTGGAGATGCTATTAGAATCCCACTTGGTATTAACGATGTCTGTCATGTGCTGCTTTAGCCTTGATGTCTTACGGCTCACCGGAGCTACTCCAACGACAGAATGATCCATCACAACAGAGCAGTGCCCTAGACGCTGTCTATATTCCTCAGATCTTCCTCCACACCTCCGACAGCCACCTCTGCCTCAACTTCTTCAGTGACCAACCCAATGATGATGACATCGATACGGCTACGGCAAAGAGGTTGTACACTTGTTGCATCACTTATTACTCTACATTCATGTCGATCCATTAGGGCTATTTCAATTCAACGGAAAAACATAGCAATAGGGAATTTTCCTATGACACCCTACTATTCAATTATTCATGCATTTTGTTGAAAGGAATGGAGCAAAACTTCCACCTGGACCCACTTTTCAAAACCCTATGCATGAAAACAAGACCAAGTGCATTAGTGCATAATAACATTCTAACTGTATACGCTTTCATATGGTTTCACTTTATTTTGGCCATGTTTCTTTGCATTCCTCTGCTCTTCAATTCCTGTGAACCAAACACCCAAGTTGACAGAAATCCTATGTTTAGAAATCCTCTGTTTACCATGTGCATTCCTATCCTATTCCGGTGTTTTTCCTATCCCTGCATTTTTAGAATCATGCAGGCCAAATGAGCCCTTACAGAATTACTTCAGTTACAGGTAGGTGTTGAAGGGAACTTTGTGTGGTTTGTCCTGCTCCTGCCGCGACATCGTCCACCTCACCTGAGCTGCATCGACAGAAGCATCCACCAAACCATACACCACGACTCCTGGTCGTCTTTCGCCGCCTTAGATCTCCTTCCCTGCCACCGGCACCCACCGCAATGGCATTACCATCATTGACTCAGCAGATGAACCTGAGGAGTACACGGGTCCACAAGAGAGGTCGCACTCTTTTGTTTCTGCTTATGTTATGCATTGCTTAAAATTACTTGCTACTTTATCATCCTATTCACCTCTTACACTCCAAGTCAGGTCCAAATTAATGTTCAAACTTGAGTTCTAAATTAGTTGTGGGGCACATATTGAAGCAGCAATGAATAACATCTCTGTCTAATATCTGGTTCAACTAGGGTATGCCTATGTTGTTCATCTTGGGTGGGAAACAAATAGTAAATCAATCATCATCTATCTTTTTATCAAATTAAAGCAATCATCAGCCTGCTATCATTATTTTTTGATCCATCCACTGGTTGTTACCATCACTCTAAATTTCTGCATGCTCTCCTTACATAATCTCACCATATTTTTTTCGTATGCATGTCAGAAATTATATGCAGTCATGTTAAACATGTAGAGAAAAGGAGAAGAGTTTTGCGCGGTAATACAATGTCATGCAGACATCGCTCCCTGGTGGGTTCTATGGCAAGCCCTCCCCCCTCTCTAGATTGTAATCCAGAGGAAGATATCTGTTCTGAGGCGGATTCGGACGCAGCTGACCACTCCTATGTACCCCCCAAGGTGTTTGCTCTACCTAGGCATGATGATGTTAGTCATATCATGCATATGTTGCCTTGCAGTGCCTACTTTTGACATCATACATGTCATCTTCTTAGTTTAGACATGTTCTGTAATGCCACCTGTTTAGTTTCTATATCATATATGGGAATTATGCAGTCTCATGTCTTTTAGCCAGCCATGATATATGTGAAATGTGCAATGCCATCCTGTTTAACCAGGCATCATATATTTGAATGATATCTTGACCATCCTATTATTCATTACATTTCCATTTGTCGATAATGTTTGTACATTAAACTACTCTTCCTATGAATCAGCCATTTCGGTGGGAGATGGAAAAATCTGGAGTGAAAACAAGGCCTTTAGAGCAGATAGTGCTACCCGTCGAAGCAGATATCTTGTTGGGCCCCGATAGCTCCTCAGAGATGGATTCAGAAACAGATGACCAATCCTATTCCCCCACCGAGGTGTATGCTCTAACTTGGCACGGTTATACTGCTCATATCATGCATATCGTGTCTTGCATTGCATAGTGTAGACATCATATACACAATATTCAACACCATGTTCTTAGTTCAGACATCATATCGAATGCCCTCTATTTAGCATATAAATCACATATGTGAATTAAATCATGTGATCCTAATTACTTAGATAACATGTAGGTGAATTATGTTATGCGATCCTGTTTAGTTATTCAGCATATCTTTGAATTATGTTATGCTATGCTACCCAGTTTAGATAGACATCATATATGCGAAATTATGTCATGCTATCCGTTTTAGTTAAACAATATACATGTCAACTATTTCATGCCCTCTTTTTTCCACACTATCTATTGCATCTGTCTCTCATACAATTTATGTACATTCAACTATGTTTCCTGTTTATCAGCCATTTGAATTGGAGAGGGTGATGCCAGTATCTAGCAGAGTAAAAACACAGTCTTCAAATAAAACAGTGCTACCTCTTGGTGGAGATAGCACTCGGTTGTACATGCACGAGAACCAGCCCTACCACACATAACCCAGACTCTCGCAGATTGTACCCCTACTGCGATGGACAAAGAACAAACCTCACCCTATCTAACCCCAACCCCAGCAGATAGTAACCCAGTTCCTGTTGACACAGCACCATCTCTACCACACAGCTCCCAAACAAGAGCAGTTAGTAAGGCAGCTCCAGTGCCCAAAGGGCCAGTACTACCACAGCGAACCCCGACTCCACTAGTTAGTATGCCTATTCTTGTGGAGGAAGCACAACAAGCCAGTCGTAGTTTAACATCTATCGCATTCGATGTTGTTAAATCCTATGTGCGTATCTTCCCATCTTGGAAATATTATACTGAAGATGAAGGAAAATGCCAGTTGCAGGTGTTTGTCCAGGAGTTATGTGTAAGTAATGTTATTCATGGCAATTACTTTGCTTTGTCCCATACATCCTACCTCCATGATGGTTATAATACAACAAACTTTCCCATTTTTCTCTATAGAGAAGGATCGATTTGGAAACTCTGGATGAGGTAACCTATGCTAATACCTCTGCTATCTTCAAGAATGCTTGGTGGCAGTATCGGAATTACTTGAATAAAATGTACTTCACCGGCAAACTCATCAAATTCCCTTACGTTCTCCCGAGACACATTAACTGGACGATGACTAGGAACGCCTTGTTCTGTACTGGTCCCGAACCAAGAATGTGGTAAGGTCTATGAGCTCATTTTCTATTTTTTAAGTACTATATTCTGGCGTCTTACTATACTATGTTCATGCAGAACAAGTGCCTAAACCTGAAGAACAACTGTTTTAATTTAAGATTCCATTGCTATCGTGCATACTACTTTGCTCTTGTATCACTGTATTTACTCATACAAACTTATTTTTAAATTGAAGGATCTAATCGAAACTCCAATGGCACAACACGTATGTTCACGCATGTTTCTTTAACAGGTTAGCTCTTATCAATAGCTCTATTGATTTCAATTTCAATTGTGTATACAGTTGACTTCTCATATCATGCACATTACTAGCATCACAACAGAGCCAATAGTGTTGTTGTACATGTAGACCCATGGTACCCATTTGAAATCTTGTTGTGTCGTGTAGTTTCCCACGCTTTGTATTATTTCACTGCTGCTTTGTCTTGAACTGATATGATTTGAACCGTGTCTCTATTTTGATTTGGCAAGACAATGCAGTGACCATAGGACATAGATATATGTTTGTTTGATGCTTTTATTGTGTACTAGTACTTGGCAATAGAAGACTTGGTAGTTTAATCCTGTCCACCTTACTAATGAACTGGTTCACTGAAATGAGTTTCATATACTAGTACATGCTAAACATGTTATGTGTCTGCTTGTTTCTTCTTTTAGAATGCTGACAAAATATTGTTGAAGAGTGCCTTATTAAGCAATGGTAAAGTAAGTAATGCAAATAAGGTTCAGGATAGTGAGACATCCTTGTTGGTCTCCAACAAAGCTGATACAACAACTAAGGAAGACTATCTTGAAGACAGTGAGACAACCCCAAAGTCCTGTCTTGGTTTAGTGTACGAGTTACTGGCCACTACCGCTTGCACAAGCTATTCAAGCTCACTGCCTGAATTAGTTCGGTTTCTTCAGTCTCAACTACAAGCTAAAAGACATCGATCAGCTGTGCTGCGACAAGAAGGAGAAGGACTACGGAAGCCCCTGGAGCATTCATATGCATACTTTGTGGTGAAACAACAAGCCTTGGAGGATTTTAGCGCCAAACAGGACAAAGCTAATCATCTTGCTAAGCTTATTGCCAGCATGGTGGATACCCAGGATAATGTTTCTTGAGCTCTTCTGAAGTTTTTTCAGTTATGCTCTTGTTCTGCTGCCGCGTTTATTTGCACTGGTGGCCTATTTTGACAGCCAGTGTATGTAATATGCAGCTTTATTCCCTATATTTGCACTGGTGGCGAACTTTGATGCCAAGTGGATGTAATATGTGTAATAGCGGTAATAGGCTAGCGTTAGATGCTTGCTTATTTATTTCCTTATTGGCTTGTTTAGTAGTTTGCTTATAGTCACTGCAGTTCATTTTCTGCGTTTTTCTAGTGGCCACAATAACCTATTTTTGGTAACTAGGCCACAATAATCATGGCAACACATGGACTGTTGTAACCATGGGCCTCCTGCGGGCTGTATGATCCATGGGCCTTCTATGGGCCATAGGATCCATTGGTCTTCTATACGGGCCATAGGATCCATGGGCCTTCTACGAGCCGTAGGATCCATGGGCCTTCTACGGGCCATAGGATCCATGGACTTTCTATGGGCCGTATGATCCATGGGCCTTCTACGGGCCACAGGATCCATTGGTCTTCTACGGGCCGTAGGATCCATGGGCCTTCTACGGGGCATATAATCATTGTGCCAATCATGGGTTGTACTATTCATGGAACATAACGGACCGTTAATAGGCCGTATTTGATAACTCTATGAAAACAGCCCAATGGTTTTTTTACATGAAAACAACCCAGCGGATTAACGGGCCACAAACGGGCCGAATGTAACCACGGGCTGAATTTGGCCCACAAACGGAACAGGCCAGTAACGGACCATAACTAACCAAATTATAGAAATGAGCCCAAGAATAAATGGGCCCTTAGAAGGCCAAAATTTAACACGGGCTGGAAATGGCGGAAAAAATAATCGGTTGTTAATGGGTATAAAGTGATACACTGTTCATTATGGGCCAGTTTCATCTCGGGCCTTTAATGGGACCAGAGTTACGAAGGGCCTCAAATGGGCCGAAAGACATCATGGGCCATACATGGGCCAGAAGTTACAATGGGGTGGAATCATATTGGATGGCCCAGATGAAGCTAGTGGGCTTAATTCCGATAGGCCGTAACGGGCCGGGTGTTAGTGGGCCGTAAATGGGCGATATACGAACAAGCCGTTAACCGGCTTTCCGTGGGCCGGCCCGTTACCTTTTGACCAAGTCAAAGGGGCGGCCTTTTCACCGAAATGGGCCTCTGTTGGGACATGTCACGTGTCGATGTATCATAGGTGCCTCCTGCCCAATGAGTGGATGACATATTGTCCACCGAGGAGCAGACACGTGTTTCCTCCGGCCAATGAGAATTTTACACGTGGAAAATCCCCATTGGTCTGGGCTATTAACGGGTTATCGGATCCAAAGCCAGACCCGATAGCTTAAGACGAGCCGTTACGGTGGATGCCACATGTTGTTCACCTTTGAAGAAAAGCACTTCTATGACACACGATTTATCGTCATGGAAGTGGACATTTCCGTGATGATAATTTTGGTAATGTCATGGAACACTTCTATGACAGCACAACTATGGCTATCTTGATTCTGTCATAAAATCGTCATGGATATACATGCATGACAGAAAACATGACCTACTGTGACAAACACATATCATGACGGAAGTGTATTTTTTTGTAGTGTATGATACTTTGTACAGTCAGTAGGGAAGCGTTGTTCTACTCATTTATAACCATCAGAATAGAAAATGTAAAATCTGAAGTTGTGTGAAACAATGGGACGAGCTAGTGGGGAAACAAAACTTTAACGACCAACCGTGTGAGAAGATTTTGTGAAAATTTCATTGGTTCGTAACAATCACATATGCACACATTAGTGCAGTCCAAAGGGAGACATATTTCTACTCATCTACTATCGTCGAAACAGAAAATGTAAAACACAAAATTCGCATGAAACAACAAGACGTAGCTAGTGGTGAAAGCTAATTTCAAACGGTGTACTGTGTGCAAAGATTTGCCAAAATTCGTCGGTTCATAACATGCACACATGAAACATTTGTGTGGTTGAGTAGGAGATGTTGATCAACTCATCTATGGTTGGCGAAACAGAAAACACGATCAGGTCATAGACTAGGGGCACGTTCTCCTGAGCCGATCTTCCATGAATCCAGTGATTAGTATAGAACATGCAACAAAGACCATTCCCGCTAGGTTGTAGATGCGCGGAACATGGCACTAGCGTCGGGGTCGAAGGGCAGGTGAAGGTTTTTCCATGGTCTCGTCACGTTCGTGCGCTGTAGCCACAACCAGCGCACTCGGAGCGGGATCCCGACTTGGTGCAAATCAGGCACGTCCAAACCACCGTAGGATAAAGGCCGACACACCCATGACCAAGCGAAGAGGCACTGACCGTGTCTGGCATCCTTCCTAGCAATCCATAGGAAGCTTCGGATGATCCGGTTGTCATGGTCGAGGATACCCTTGTTTAGAGCCATTGCCATGAGGACAAGTGTGGGCATAGCGCACAAGACATGGCGCACATAGGCCAAGTGCTCACCGCGGGAGAGCATAGAGCCTTGCCATGTAGATAACCTACGACCAGGCTTATAAAGCAGTGGCTTGACCGCAGATTTGGGCACCTTGCGAACAGACAAGGGTAGACCCAAGTAGGTGGTGGGGAAGGACCCGATCGAGCAATGCATGAGCTGCGCGGCGGTGGCTTGTTGCTTTGGAGAGCAGCATATCAGGATCGCAATGCACTTGCCAAAGTTGGTCCGCATGCCAGAGGTGTCACAAAAGAGGCGAAAGATCTCTCTAATGGCATGCAAGTCATTGCGATCAGGATGACAGAAGACAACCACATCATCCGCGTATAGCGAGATGCTGGAAGCAGCATGCCTCTTCGTGAGGCGCTGGAGGACTCCGTGCGATGCCGCCTGGATGATGAGGGAGTTATCAAGATCTTTTTTATCATATCTTTTATTCTTAAAAGGTCGGTTATCAAGATCAACAACAGGTTCTATTTCTACATCATTATCACATTCTTTATCCTTATCTGGTTGAGCATCGTCATGAACATCATTATCATTATCATTATCACTAGGTGAACGTTCATTACCAGATTGTGTCTAGGCATCAAAAATAGAAACATCATTACTATTCTCATGAGGTTTTTCTATCACAAGTTCACTAGAAGCATGCAAACTTCTATCATTTTTCTTTTTCTTCTTAGATGAACTAGGTGTATCAATATTAATTCTCTGAGAATCTTGCTCAATTGTTTTAGGATGACCTTCAGGATGTAGTGGCTCCTGAGTCATTCTACCTCCCCTAGTCATTACTCTAACATCATGATCATTCATTTTATCATTCTTCTCTTTAAGAAAATCATTTTGAGACTTAGAAACTTGTTCTAACTGATTATGGACACCAGATGCATGTTTTCCTGAACCTTTGACATCATTAGCAATTCTGAACATTAAGTCACTCAAACAATGAATCATGATACCATTGCCTTTCAGTTGATTCTTAACATAAATATTAAAATGCTCTTGCTTAACAATGTAGTTATTGAATTCATCCAATCATTGGCTAGTAGATTTATTATAAGGAATATCACCTTCATCAAATCTATAAAGAGAATTTACCTTTACTACCTGTGTCAGGATATCGAGTCCATGTATTTTTGGGGAACATAGCATGCAATTTCAAAAAAATTCCTACGATCATGCAAGATCTATCTAGGAGATGCATAGCAACGAGGGGGGAGAGTGTGTCAACGTACCCTCGTGGACCATAAGCGGAAGTGTTTATCACACGGTTGACGTAGTCGTACTCTTTGCGATTCGATCATGATCCAACCGATCTAGTGCTGAACGGACGTCACCTCTGAGTTTAGCACACGTGCGGCTCGATGACGTCTCCTCCTTCATGATCCAGCAAGCAGGAGAGGAGAAGTAGATGGGATCACAACCAACATGACGGCATTGTGGTGATGGTGGTGGTGGAGCACCGACAGTGCTTTGCTAAGCGTCGCCGGGACGAGGCGGTGGAACTATGAAGTAGCGGGAGAGAGAGGGGCACCAAGGGCTTGGCGTGTCCTCATGGGGTGCCCCTCCCCTCTATATATAGGTGGAGGGGTGTGGAAAACAGCCCCTGCAAGCCCTAGGGCACAGCTAACGGGGAGAGGACTTGGACTCCAAGTCCAATCCTATTCCTACTAGGACTACTTCCTTATTTGCCTTTCCTAGCCACATGGGCTTTTGAGGACTTGGTGCGCCTAGCCCAATAAGGCCAGGGAACCTCCCCGCAGCCCATGATACCCTTGGGTTGAGGTGAACCAACTTGTGGACTCCCAGATCCCTCAGGAATCCTCCGGAACCTTCTGGAAGCTTCCCGGCACAATACCAAAAAAACTGCACCTTTTTTCGAAACCCAAAATATGACTTCCTATATATAAATCTTTACCTCTCGACCATTCCAAGACTCCTCGTGACATCTAGATTCTCATTTGGGACTCTGAACAACATTTGGTTACCACTCATCAAATATCCCAATACTACTCTAGCGTCAACAAACATTAAGCGTGCAACCCTGCTGGTTCGAGAACTATATAGACATGACCGAGACACCTCTCCGGTCAATAACCAATAGCGGAACCTGGATGCCCATATTCTCTCCTACATATTCTACGAAGATCTTTATCGGTCGAACTGCAATGTCAATATAGTTATTCCCTTTGTCATTGATATGTTACTTGCCCGAGATTCGATCGTCGTATCTTCATACCTAGTTCAATCTCGTTACCGGCAAGTCTATTTACTCATTTTTTAATGCATTGTCCCGCAACTAACTCATTTGTCACATTGCTTGCAAGGCTTCATATGATGTGCATTACCGAAAGGGCCCAGTGATACCTCTAAGATACTCAGAGTGACAAATCCTAATCTTGATCTAGGCCAAACCAACAAACACCTTCGGAGATACCTGTAGGGCATCTTTATAATCACCCAGTTACGTTGTGATGTTTGATAGTACACAAGGCATTCCTCCAGTGTCCGGGAGTTGCATAATCTCATAGTCGGAGGAACACTACTGCAGGATGCTGCTAACGCGACACTACGATCAGAGACCCTTCGAGAAACTATGTGTGATGCAATAATCGCAAACGTGGTGTTAGAGAACTGTCAAAAATCTCAAAACATTAGCGATGAAGGATGCATCAAACACGGTTCATATTTTAGTTGCGTGTGCACTGCAGGGCATATGATTCAGTTCAATTAACGGTTTTCCATGAGGAGGAACAAAAGAAACGGGGGGCCAGATGAAGGCATGTGCGATACACATCATACGGTTCACTCGTATGAACTGTTTGTGATTAGGCAACACAAAAGAAACGGTCATCCAGATCAAGGTGTGTGTGCGATATACATCATGCAGTTCACTCGGATGAACTGTTTGTGTTGAGACAAGAGAACAGAAATGGTTCAATATAACAAGATGTGTGTGATATGTGGAAAACAGGTCTATAATCAGAAATGTGAGGGAATACCAATAACAAAACAGATGATTCCTGTTAACAAGCCGTCTGTGTTGTGAGCAAGTGATTGCTGGTATACAATTGTCAGTGATTGATGAAATCATCACCGACAGGTTCCTTTATTTAGTCCGTGTGTGATGTGATTTGCTCTGCCTACAGAGCATCAACAAATATACTTAAAAAGACAACATTGCATAACCAAATTAAGCATACAATTAGACAAGTGGGTACAGAGATAACATTTTCACACACCAAAGTAAGAAATTACATGCATACAAAACTAGGAGAAATGAGGATCTAATCATCTATTTCTTGTTGCGATGACGCTTGCCATTGCTCTGCTTCCGGCTGGATCCCTGGCCGTTTTGGGGAAGGATGCACTTCCTCATGTCAATGATCCACCTATACATGTTGTAGCACGTGTACGCCTCCTTGTCCATGTACCGGACGTGATCTTTGTCGAGTTTCTCCATCCAGGCGGAGTGCTAGGCATGTTTGTCGTTGTTGCAGAAATCCTACATGTCTCTGTAGTAGGGGTCGATGATGGCCTCAGCGAGATGAACCCGTGAGTCCTTTTCATTCTCTTTGCTGCCCCAGATCTTTTATTGGCCCTGGATGTCGACAAGATTCTGGCAGGCGATGCCCAAATTCTTGAGCACCTTGACATCGTTGGTGATGTCGACCGTAGCGAACATGTAGTGGGGGTTGTTGACAAACCTGGCGAAATGCTTGCAAGGCCTTGTGGCCAGGCAGTAGTGGTAGACGAGGACATGGTGGCCAACGCACATCTGGGCAACGACGGCCTTGGGTCGAGACCCGGCACGAGCGCGGGTGTGATCGATGTCGAACCCGACCACCTTGTACTTCTCGTGGGCAAGCAACAACTCCATGATGCGGATGGAGTGCTCCACCCAGACCGGGTGGTTGGTGTACACCACCGAGAGCTCCCCAAACCTTCGGTGGGTATCCACCATGACATGGATGGTGAACTGCTGCTCGTCGTCGGCAGCCGCTCGGAGCGCCATTGGAGCCATGCATGATACTCTCTAAGAATTTGTCGTGGTGGGTGTGCTTCTTGCAATGGTGGGGCGCGATCGAAAGGTTGAAGAGACACAAGGGTTAAATATCCGCTGTAACAAATGGGGGCCAGCTTGACAACACCGCACTGCAGTGAAGATTCTAGTGCACGCTTGACAACACCGCAACGCAGTTTGACCATGCGTCGGCTCGAAGAGGCGCCAAATGTATCGTCAGCGAGCCTGTTCCCGCGCTACCGCACAAGATTCCCGCCCGACTTGGTTTGCCACACGTCGGCTAGAAGAGGGACAAATCATGGGCATTTATTGGCAAAAAGCTTTGTAAAAACAAAGTGTGTGGAATGACTTCGGTCGTAAGTTTACCCGTGGGTGATGTGGTCAAAGTTACACAGAAGGGTGATGATGGACACTCGAGTGCGATAATTAATTCTGTGCTCTACAGGGCACACGATGGAAGAAACCAACTATGCACAATAATGTCCAAGATCGTAGTCGAGTTAGCTATACAGATCATGTGTTGTTTGATCGACAAGATAAATAGATTCGAGAATGGTTAATAAAATCAAATCTAAGAGCATTGCATATTAAGTTCAGAATAGTGCTACCAATATACGAGTCTCATACGATGCCATTTCAACAATTGTACCACAAAGGCTCGAAATATTACAAGGTTCAAATTCCAGAGTTATATGGCTCAAATTCAAAGATTACATGGTTCAAATTGATATTAGAAATGAAATTGAGCTCATCAGCTGCAAATGCTCGCGCTGATCCGCTGAACATGGATATCAGAGAGGTTCAAACTAATATTACCACTTCTAAGTCTGGTTTCGAAACCTCACAACTTTTGCAAAGGGGCCAGCCACTTAGAAGTCATGTATGGGGTTGACACGACGAGTTCCGATTACTTTGTCATCTAAAGTTCCAAAATGAAATTCAACATTTTTGGAGCCTATTCCATTCTGCCGTAGGCACCGGCGCTGATCAACAATCCATTCATTTTTCCGAAATAAATGTAGGGCAAACCTCATTACCTTCAGTATCCTTTCTCTGACAACAAAGAACCTAGCGAATATAATCTCCGGTAAGGTCCCTCGGTAGGAGTTCAAAGTAATTTCTCAAAGATGCAGATCTAGGCATTCGACTTGATTGTTATATTGCATCACATTATCTACCACATGGCCTAATCTCATCTGCAAAAGAAGAATGCGTGTTAGTGCCTAGATGCAGTTTTAAACACTACTACAGGCCTATTTGGTTTGCAGGATTTGTAAAATGCACTAACATGCCATCTTTGATCTGGCATGATTAACATGGGCATTAACATGCCATGTTCCATCTTCACAAGATGTTGGAGTGGATGAAAAGTTCCCTAAGAAAATTAGTACAAATGAATCCAAAGGAGAAATGCATATGGATTTTAACCATATGGATCAAGCATTGTCATTGTAAACTTGGAAAAGGAGACATGTATGTACTGAAATCCTCCAAAAGAATCCTTCAGAAATCCTAGTACATTGTCATTGTAAACTTGGAAAAAGGTGTCACAAATTGAATTCCCTTATGGTTAACATTTAATAGGAAAGGAACATCACCTCGATATATAGCTTCTCCATGCACAGAAAGCATCTCAGGAAAGTGAAAACTTGCTCCAGGTTGGGGCCGATAGATTCTAGTGCCAAGATCTTCATTGTGCGCAGTTTCTCGATCAGGCTTGTCGGAATCATTTTTGCAATCGGGCTTGTCGAAATCATTTTCTAAATGACAGACGAACAAACATCTTCAAAATTAGAAATAATGTTAATTTGGTGAAGGAGAGGTAGAAGGCGGTATTGTACCTGAACGGGTGCGGATCCAATAACAAGTTCGGAGTATTTGTCAGACGAGTAGCCCATCACTGTCAATTTTGGCGTAGAAATGACATTGCTTCTTGTTGGACCTACGTGATCAAGTAGAAGTAAACTCTCAAGTGCAGGTGTGTCCTCAATGACCATACCATGGTACACATCTTGTGAGGTCTGCCTGCCGAACCAGCAACACACATAAATAGTCCAAAGAGTCATGGAGGTGATGTGGAATGTACTCAACCCATTGATCGCCTGAAGATGAAGGTACTCGAGTGCAGTACAGCCATAGAGCAGGTGCTCCATGTCACCATTTGAGAGGCAGACGGCAATGAGCTTGAGGTGCTTCAGTCGTGGTAGAAAAAGAGAAGGCACGTCATTAAGGGGGGGGATGGCAGTTCCTGAACTTGGTGAAGTGCAGCGTGGGCGCGAGGCGGAGCACGGACGTTGGCAGCGAGCGCATATATCCATCATCAAAAGTGAGCTCCTCGAGCTGATCTAGGGTGGGGGATCCGAAGCAGTCATCAAGCTTGGCTCGGTCCCTGCAGTTGGAACAAAACTTGCCCATTCTAAGGCCTCTGGTTGGTCTAGGGTGACTGCCAAGGATCTTGGAGAATGCATCCAAGCTTTTGCGATAGCCATGCAGAACTTGTGGGTGTCGATGAGGTCGAGAGGGGTGAAGTTCCATAGGGGGTGCCACCACCGGGAAAGGAGGGTTGCCCATGCCCCACATTTGATTGGGAGGAGGGAGATGATGACTATCAACATATAATCGGGGAGGCTGCTGATGAAGTCTATGCCTGCTGGAGTCGCTTGCGGTTCTAGGTCGCCCGCCTCCGCTTGTTGGCAGGCCCATTCTCCACCTCTAGAGTCTCCTTGTCAGCGGTGCTTTCTGATATAAATGAGAGTACATGGAATATTTAGTTAAAACAGGGCAATAGAAAAGTGTATTGGTAACTAGATGTTATTAGGTAGGAATATAGTAAGAAAAGGGAATAACAATTGGTTGCTTAAATACTACACAATTGATTTAACATTGTTGGGTAAGTCAACATGCACATAGTTGAAAAGAAAACTTACTTTAAACAAACTCAGGACAGATGATTTTGTCAAGGAAGTTAGCATACACTACTACAGGATGCTGCTAATGCGACACTACAATCAGAGATCCTTCGAGTAACTATGTGCGATGCAATAATCGCAAACGATGGTGTCAAAGAACCGTCAAAAATCTCCAAAACGTTTGCGATGACAGATGCATCAAACACGGTTCAGATTTTAGTTGCGTGTGCGATGCAGGGCATATGGTTCAGTTCAATTAACTGTTTGCGATGAGGAGTAACAAAAGAAACAGGCAACCAGAAGAAGGCGTGTGCACTACACAGCATACGGTTCACTAGGATGAACTTTTTGTGATTAGGCAACACAAAAGAAACGGTCATCCAGATCAAGGTGTGCGATATACAACATGCCGTTCACTCGGATGAACTGTTTGTGTTGAGACAAGCAAACATAAACGGTTCAATATAACAAGATGTGTGTGATACGCGACAAATAGGTTTGTAATCAGAAATGTGTGCGAAGACCGATAATAACACAGACGATTGCTTCTAATAAGACGTGTGTGATATGCCGTGGCTACACAACATGTATTGGCCATTGGGGGACGGGAGGCCATCAGGATACACCATAAGGATGCGAAGAGGCATCCTACATCAGCAAGGACTAGCTGTACCACCAGTAGCTCATGTAACGGAACTCTCAAGTTAAGTGTGATTAGGCTGGAGCAGCCATCAGATGGGTGATTGGATGGGAAGTTGTGTTGATGTTAAATTAACTGATAGGATGGGTCTTTTCTGTCAAATGACTGAAATGACCCATTCTCTCAGCTAATTTAACCTCGAGGTCCTTGTTTTTTATTTTTATTTTATTTTTTAACATATGTTAAAAAGGTCTACCGCATTACTTTTTGACAATGTGTATACGTGGCATACAGTTGATCCACCCGACCTGTTTGTGATGGAATAAGCCGAGTGTTGTGGGCAAACGCTTGCTAGTGTACAACCGTTTGCGATTGATGAATTCATCCGACAGGTTCCCTATTGTGGTGCGTGTTCATCTCATCATGTGTACGTGTCCTTCCGTCCTTCTCTCACATGTCTTGTCACACCGCTGCCTCAGACGTTCGAGCGCAAGCTTGAGCAGCGCGCGGGGGTGTTCTTTTGGCCAAACAGTGCTGAGCCCGTTCCCGCCAACCGCGCAGGTTCCCGCGCAAGCTTCCCGCCCGACTCGGCGAAATCCCCCAAAATCCCAATGCTTATCAGCCTACTATATAAACCCTCATGTCCGGTGAGTCCTGCGTCGCATTTTTCCCTCCCTCCCTGTAGCTTATCTCGTCTGCTTCTCCCAAAATCGGCAATGGCACCGGACCGTCATCGTCACTCAGCCACTCCGCCGTCATCAAAGCACAGCTCCAGCTGGGAGGCTACACCACGGCGGCGGCGCAGTCCCCGGCATAATATAGGGCGCACGGCGTCCCAGTTGGGTGTGCACGGAACATGCACCACATGCTTGACCACCGGTGCCCGTCGGCAGCTGTTGTCGCCCACTGTTGCCGCCACAGCTCTGTTGAAAGCCAAGGCCATCACCCACTCCGCCGTTGTGGCCATCACTCGCTCCACCGCCGTGGCCATCACCCCACTACCGGCCACCGTGGCCATCACCCGCTCCGCCACCATGGCCAGAAGGTGGGAGGTGGTGGTCGTGGCCGCCACCCCATCATCGTCTGTCGTGGCCTTTAGCCCACCGTCGACCGCCGGGATCATCACCCCCTCCGCCACCACCGCCCGCAGGAGGGAGGCGGAGGTGGAGGCCCGCACGTGCAGCAGCGACCTTGCGCACTACATTGAGTTCCTGTGGGAGGAGGAGCAGCGCCTCGTCGAGCATGCAAAGAGCCTTACCGCTGCCGTGGCCACGGCACACGCCGACGTAGAGGCGAGGAATAAGGAGATCTATGAGGAGAACCACCAGAGGGCATCCGAGGTGAGCGTCGCTGAATGTGCAGCAGCGGCAGGCACCGTATTGCAGTTGTCCAGTTCGTCGGTAGCCTCCTCCTCCTCTTCCTCTTACTGAGCGCGCTCAGCAGAGGAGAGGTTGTCGGAAGTAGTACAAAGCCCCTCCGTAGTAGTATTTAGGGGCAATTTTGTTCAGTTCATCTGACTATAGATGTGGTGGAACTGTACAACGTAATTAAAATTAGTTAGTATATATAGTTGAACTAGCTATTCCAGTACATGGTTGGCAACAATAGGGGAAAAGTTTGGTCGGTTCAGCTGTAAACTTGAACTGTTTGTATAAATTAAGCACGACTGCTTAATCTATGAATGAAGTCTATGCTTAATTACTGAATTTTAGTTGCAAAAATTAGATAGTGCTAGTGATTTTTAGCTGCATATTTTGACAAATCGCAGTGTTACAAGGATTGACAAATGGCAATGTTACTAGATCAACAAATGTCAATCTTTCCAGTTTCACAAATGGCAATTTACCCAATATGACAGGTGCAAATCTTACCAAATTGTCTGTACGTGGTTGCACACAGGCCATCTGAAAAAACCGTTTGCGTTGAAGGGAGGTAGAAATACTGTTTGCCAAATTTTCTCTTGGCTTAGTGCCGAAGTCTCGCTTTGCATGCCTTATTCAATCTGAACCGTTTGCGTTGAAGAGATGCACACATCCTACGTAGCGAATTTTCCCTTGGCTTACTGCAGAAGACCATAGCTCTCACTTTACATACAGGTGTTCTATCTAAAACGTTTGCGATGAAGAGCTGAACAAATCCTGCTTGGCACATTCTTCCTTGGCTTACTAGGGAAGCTGTTAGTGTACATACGAGTGTTCTATCTAAAACGTTTGCGATGTTAGAGTGGCAGCTAGTTGTTTCAAAATGCCTTTGTCGACTATTATTCGAGTGCGCCTTCTCTCAAAATGGACACGAAAATTACCACAACATGTCGGGTGCTATTCCATGATAGCATGCCAAGTTTCATGAATTTCAGATGAGTTTTGGATTTACTAGAATTTAAAAATAAAGTGTCTCAACATTTTGCCGAAGTCAATAGTGCTGGTGTTTGAAATTCATTCCCATTTCTTGCATGGGACCTAAGCATACACCCGAGGACACAGATTTGTTTTTCAACCAATTTATATGCACTGGAGCTTGTGCATGTAGTTCAAATTTGAATTATGCACATAAAAAGCCTAAAAACCCTAGTTAATATATAAAAATGTCCAAACAAACCCCAAAAAATTCCAAAATTGAACACAACACTCGTGTTGTTCTATGTTGACACTAGAAATTTTTTCATAGCAATAACAGGCAACGGGTATCGTTTCATCCCCAAAGGTGGCACGTTCCCTACCGAAACCATCATGCTGGTTGTGAGAAGCTCTGGTTTGTGAGAAGCTTATACCAAACCTGCCCTAAATGGGACAACAAATTTACCATGGCATGTCGGGTGCCATTCCATGATAGCATGCCAGGTTTCATGAATTTCAGACGAGTTTTGGATTTACTAGAATTTAAAACCCAAGAATCTAGATGTCTGCGGCCGAGTGACAGTGGCAGGGTGTTTGACATTCATTCTCATTTCTAGCATGGAACCAAAGCATGCAACCAATGACACATATTTGAATTTTTAACCAATTTATATGCATTAGAGCATGTGCATGTAGTTCAAATTAGAATTATGCACATAAATGCATTGAAAACTCAATTAATGCATAAGAAATGTGCTAACGAACCCCAAAAATTCCAAAATTTAACACAACACTCATGTTGTTCTATGTTGACACTAGAGAAAAAAAATTAAATCAAGAAGAGGCAACGACTATCGTTTCGTCCAGAAAGGTGAAACGTTCCCTACCGAAACCAACAGGCCTGTTGTGAGAAGCTCTGGTTTGTGAGAAGCTTATACCCAAACCTGCCCCAAATGGGACAAAAAAACTACGACGGCATGTTGATGCCGCTCCATGATAGCATGCCATGTTTCATGAATTACAGACGAGTTTTGGATTTACTAGAATTAAAAAATTAGGTATCTCAATGTTTGTGGTTGAGTGACGGTGGCAGGGTGTTTGACATTCATTCCCATTTCTTGCATGGGACCTAAGCATGCAACCAAGGAGACAGATTTGAATTTTCAACCAATTTATATGCATTAGAGCATGTGCATGTAGTTCAAATTTGAATTATGCACATAAATGCATAGAAAGGTCAATTAATGCATAAAAATGTCCTACGAAGCCCGAAAAATTCCAAAATTTAACACAACACCCCTGTTGATCTATATGTTGACACTAGAGCAAAAGTTGAAATCAAGAAGAGGCAATGCATATCGTTTCATCCAGAAAGGTGAAACGTTCCCTACCGTAACCATGAGGCTTGTTGCGAGAAGCTCTCGTTTCAGAGAAGCTTATACCCCAACCTGCTCCAAATGGGATAATATTTTTACCACTGCATGTTGCTACCGTTCCATGATAGCATGTCAAGTTTCATGAATTTCAGACGAGTTTTCGATTTACTAGAATTTTAAAACCATGTATCTCAATGTTAGCAGCCTAGCGACGATGGAAAAGGTGTTTGACATTCATTCCCATTTCTTGCATGGGACCTAAGGTTGCAACCAAGGACACGCATTTGATTTTTCAACCCGTTTATATGCACTGGAGCATGTGCATGTACTTCAAATTTGAATTATGCACATGAATGCATAGAAAACTCAGTTAATGTATACATATGTCAATGCGAACCCCGAAATATCCCAAAAAATTGCGAAAACTCATGTTATTCTATGTTGACACGAGAATTTTTTTGAAAGTAAGAAGATGCAACAAATATTGTTTCGGACCCCAAGGTGGCACGTTCCCTACCGAAACCATCATGCTTGTTGTGAGAGAAGCTCTGGTTTGCGAGAAGCTTATACCATAACCTGGCCCAAATGGGACAATATTTTTTTACCCCAGAATCTTGATGTCGTTCCATGATAGCATGCCAAGGTTCATGAACTTCAGATGAGTTTGGTATTTACTAGAATTAAAAAATCAAGCACCTCAACATTTGTCGGAGAGCCACGGTGCCGTGATGTTTGAAATTCACGCCCATTTCTTGAATGGGACGTAAGCATCAACCCATGGACACATATATCATTTTACAGCCCATTTTGGTGCACCGGAGCATGTGCACGTGATTTAATTTTGAATTGTGCACCTGAAATGCCTAGAAAACCAAGTTACCATATAAAAATGTCCAAACGAACCCTGAATAATACCAAATTTTTTGACGACACACCTATAGTTGCATGTTCATTACAGATACAAGTTCTAGCAATTCAAACACCATCCTTTGCAGCTGTGACCCCATTATGTAATTCAAATCAAGATGAAAAATCTAGATCCCACACAGTTTATTATCACCAACCGTCTGAGATGCAGTACAAAATATCCTGGAGCACCGTTGGTGTATAGTACGCCTATGGCTTACGCGAAAAGGTTCGTCGGCTATAGTCCACAGCCGGCGTGTCAAGCACACTAGCTCGCTCCCCAAATATCATATCACTGTTCAATCGTCGCCAGTGAAAGATGGGGACGTGGACCCGCGTCCCGAGTTCAACTTCGGCGGCCCACTCCAGCAAGATCGCGGCCATAGCCGCCAGGCGCGTGCTAACAAACTTCATGAGAGCAACCAGAATCTGCGACCGGGCAGCCAGCCCAAACGACCGATCTTGCTTCTCAGGCGACTGCAGCAACATCTGCCTCGGGGAAAGCAACTGGCGAGAGCGGCACAACAGCTGTCGGTTCCGCAGCGGCGACCTTAGCCCTGATGGAGGCCGTCCCGGACCATGTCGAGGCTACCCACGCCCAGCTCGTGGCGGTCATTGTCGGTGTCAAAACCAGCGGATCTCGGGTAGGGGGTTCCGATCTGTGCGTCTTAGGCTGATGGTAACAGGAAGCAAGGGACACAATGTTTACCCAGGTTCGGGCCCTCTCAATGGAGGTAAAACCCTACTTCCTGCTTGATTAATATTGAAGATGTGGAATACAAGAGTAGATCTACCACGAGATCATAGAGGCTAAACACTAAGAGCTAGCCTATGATGGTATGATTGTAATTGTGATCGGCCTTCTAAGGACCATGCCCTCCGGTTTATATAGACACCGGAGAGCTAGGATTTACATGGAGTCGGTTACAAGGAAGGAAACATAATATTCGGATCGCCAAGCTTGTCTTCCATTCAAAGGAGAGTCCCATCCGGACACGAGCCAAAGTCTTGAGTCTTGTATCTTGACGCTTCTATAGTCCGGACGATGAATATAGTCCGGCTGTCCGGATACCCCCTTATCCAGGACTCCCTCAGTATCCCCTGAACCAGGCTTTAATGACGATGAGTCTTGCACACAGTCTTGTCTTCGGCATTGCAAGGCGGGTTCCTCCTCCAAATACTCCAAGGTTATCATCGAACATGTAGGTCGTGTCCGGATCTGCAAAATGATCTTCACATACCACCGTAGAGAGAATGATGCTTCAGTTGACAACTTTTAGACGACGTGACATGCCATTAGAGACAGGTCATTATTCGAACCGTTTTTTCACAACCAGCCACAGCATGCATTGTGAGGCGGTTTTCTTGACACGTCTTGTCAAAGCAGAGATCATGTGCCCTTATCACGTGATTCTCATCAATATGGGTATGGGTAATCCCCCCGTGCCATCAATCATGGCGTTTGGGAAGTAAGCGATTCTCAATAGGCTAGTGGGGAGGCGCACCGCTTTCGTCACCTCTATAAAGGGATAAGAGTTCCTCATTTTTACCCACGCCTCCTTCCCCCCTCGCATACTCTTGCCCCTTCGAGCTCCAGCGCCCTAGTCCAGGTTTTCTCCACACAGTTAGTCATGTCCGGAGCAGGAGGCAAGTGGGTGGCTTCCACTGCGACGGAGAAGAAGATCACGAATCTCCGGGCGGCCGGATACTTGGTCGCAGACATAGCGCACCGGCTACTAGATGAGGGGCAGGTCATTCCAACTCCAGGACCCCATGAGAGGGTCGTGTTCCTTGCCCACTTCGTCAGTGGACTGGGGTTTCCACTCCACCCCTTCGTCCGCGGGCTCATGTTCTACTACGGGCTAGACTTTCATGATCTAGCTCCGAACTTCGTCCTCAACATCTCGGCGTTCATTGTCGTGTGCGAGGCTTTCCTCTGCATCAAGCCTCATTTCGGCTTGTGGCCCCAAACCTTTTGCATGAAGCCAAAGATTGTGAGCGGCCAGCAAGCAGAGTGCGGAGGAGCCATGGTGGGCAAAATGCCTAATGTCACCTAGCCTGACGGCTCCTTTGCGGAAACCATGAAGGGGTGGCAATCGGGGTGGTTCTACATCACCGAGCCACGTGACGCCAACTGGGCGCCGGCCCCCGAGTTCCGATCTGGAACCCCTATGCGGCTTACCTCCTGGGAACAGAAGGGCCTGTTATGGGGCGAATCTGCAGAGCTGACCAGACTCATCAACTACGTCAAGGGCATGAAGGAAAGAACATCAAGCTCATCAACGTGATCCAAGTCATGCTCATTTGCCTTATTCTGCCGTGCCAAAGGCGGGCATCCACTATGTGGGAATTTGTCCCGGCCAAACACCGGACGCTCCAGAGGCTCTATGGCATGAAGCACAAGAACGCATGGAAGGCGTTGTTCAAGGCCACCGAAGTACCTCCTCTCATAACCGAGGACCGAGGGCGCCACGCCGCACGGCAACCTACCCAGGTGAGTTCTCAGGCCGCCACCAGGTCTGGTTCTTCCCAATGTACTCATGGGTAATTCCTAAGTGATTGTGTATATTTGTTTAGGAGTATGTGGAGACAACAGAGCAGATCGACAGTCCGGCTCCATTGCCAGAAAGCCTAGCCAATGATCTTTTGACGAAGATGCTGGTCCCGTTGCCCTATAAGGGGCCGAAGAAGAAGGCCGATAAGAAGGCCCCGGGGACCCGAAAGGGTCTCCGAAGTAAGGTTGCGCAAGCCTTGTCCGAAGATGACGAGGCGCACTCCTCCCCCGAAGGGGAAGAAGAAGAAGAAGAAGAGGCCGCCCCGTCCGGAAAGGATGGGGGGCCTGAGACGGCGAACCAGGGGGAATGGAGAGGCCCCCGGCGTAAGGCCGTCATACCCTTGTCGTCTGATAACGACGAGGCAGATTCCTCCCGCGGAGGTGGGGAGGAACAAGGAGAAACACCACCTTCCCGTGTCGGGGGAGGGAAGAAGAGGAAGGCCACCCCGGTGAGGGAGACTGGGACGTCCAAGAAGGGAAAGGCATCCCTTCCGGACAACTCCGCCACCACCGCCGATAGCGAGGAAGGGTGGCTGCCCAGGAAGAAGCCCCTTGTGCGATCGTAAGTATCCGCACTCAATCATAATTTTTGCTTCATAATTTTGTTTATAATGCCGAACTTGTATGCAGCCGGGCCAGGGCCCATCCGGGAGTGTCGTCTTCGGACGGGTGCTTGAGTGAGTCAGCAATGAACTCACTCCCGACGGCCACGTCTCCTCGTCATGTGGACGACACGGAGGTGTTGTCCCGAAGGCTCTCGATGATGGAGGAGGTGGCCCTGGAGGCGCCTCAAGGCGGCGTCCCAGGCGTCGAACTCGTGGGGTTCAGGGTCCCCGTGGATCGTGTCAATGAGAGCCACGGCAAGCCGGGCTCTCAGCCAAACACTATTCTGGAGCCTTCAGTGGTTCCAAACTTAGGCGGGCAGCCCCTCGTTATGCAGGGAGGGCCGTCTGTATCAAGGACTTCCGTTGCGCCCCAGGCGCCGGATTGTCTGCTGGAAGCGCTTCGAGGCGCTTCCCAAGATGAAGAGCACCGTACTCTCATGAGTGCAATGATTCAGAAGGTTTCGTCCTCCATGAGTGGACTAACCGAAGCCTGCACCAGCCTCCTAACAGGCTTTGAGGTAAGCAGTAAAAATATATGAAGTTGCCACCCGATAGGTAGTAGCCCCTAATACTCTGTTTGGTGTTCGGAAAGAAAAACCAAACGGAGGGTCAATTATAATCAGGAGGAGTCTGACAATAAGTTTGATTTGAAATAAACAGGTTGTGCTTCTGGCCGCTACTGCTTGCACGGCCGAAATCGCCGGCCTAACGCAAGACTTAGAGCGGGCGTAGGGAGAGATCGGCCTCACGAGGAGGCAGCTCGAGGAGAGCAAAGGTGAATGATTGCCCTCTCTCATATAATGAAGAGTAAATAAAATTTGATTATGCTAACGATGAGACATCATGATATGGTAACAGAGGCCACCAACGAAGTGGCGTCTCTCAAGAAGGCGTTGTCCAAGGCCGAACACAAAGCGGCCTTGGAACTCAAGGAGTGCAAAAAGAAAGAGGCCCGAGTGGGCGAGGTACAAGAAGAGCTCCAGGAGCTCGACAAGAAGCTCGAGTCTGCGGAGCGGGAGCTTAAAGCAAAGGAGGCCGAGCTTGCGAAGGCCCTTACAAATACAAAAGATGCCAAGTCCGAAGCCGAGAGGGCTCACCAAGAGATCCAGGAGGCCAAGAAAATAGCGGCGGGTAAGAAATTTTTTGTGCAAAGCAAACATGTGGAGGAGGCGTTTCTTTTACTTACTCGAACCCAGAGCTTTCCAGGGGTATTCGCAGACCTGCCGCGCAGCGTATCAGATGCCGCGGAGTTCTACCGTGCCCAGTAGGGGAGCTCAATGGAGAAGTTTTCCTGGTCCTAGTATGCTGGGGCTGAACATACAACACCTCTGAGTGACCAACTGAAGCAGTTGGATGAACTCCACAAGGCGGCCGATGTGGCTATGAAAGATATCATAGTCCGGATATGGCCTGGCAAGCTTCTGCCCACCACCTACTTCGGATGGTGGATTCCTGAACGCGACTGGAAGTCATCAAGCGATCCGTTTGCATTGAGGGTGCCCGTCGGGCCCTTTCCCGCGCCAAGGTGCATTGGGGCAAGCTGGATCCGGAGAAGCTGGTGAAGGACGGGCCGCCGGAGGGCAAGCCGTATCGCGTCCCCGAGAAGTATTATGATCGCGTTATGAAGGGTGCTTGCCTCGTGGCCGATGAATGTACCAAAGACATAATTTTTGAATGAATTCACTTCTGTCATGTTTGTAATTTAAAGATGAAGCTACTTGCGCTATGTAAAGCTTTTGTGATTTAAAATATTACCTTCTGTGCGGCTGTTTATCAAATTCTGAAAGTAGGCCAGTCGTCGGCTTCCGCCCCCATGTAACTAGTACTGGGGTGTTCATGGAAAACCCGGACACTCTTTATCCAAATGTTTGGTCCCTTAAGGAGGTGTCTAGCGCAGTGAACCAGGCAATCAGACTATACGGCTTTATAACCTTCACTTAGCCATAGAAGTCTATGATTTTAAATTTTGGCGAAGCCCCTAGAATCCGGAAGGCCGAATTGGGGCGCTATACACGCCTATATCGGACAAAGCCGAATTATCGCCTAAAGCGGAAAAAATCTTTAAGGATTTTAAGACCTCTCGAACAGCGACCAGCTCTCGCCACATCATGCTAGACAGTTTTGTGCTTTCTCTACTGAGGTGCTCGTCCGGAAAAACTAGGGCACAATCGCAGTAGTTCTCCCTACGCTACCTTAGCCGAATTAATGGAACGTAAGGCACCAAAACAAGGGAGCCGGGCTATCCCAATTGTAACCCAAGACATGATTCGGAGCTGATGCATATAATGCTATAAGTTCGGGGTGCCGCACTGTTGAAAGTGTTCGGACTTGTCTTGACGTATTATGGGGCGCTATAAGAAGCCCCTGGCAAACTCAACGTACCAAAGTGTACGAATGCAAAATCAAATAGACATTTATAAAAAATGCAAAAAATAAAAAATAATAAGCTGACGCTGTATATTGTCTCCCATTGAGAAATTATACGTTTAAGCGTATGTTTAAAATGAATGCATTACACAGAGATAAATAGGATTATTTGACATATCCTATCCAGGAGCAGGCTACGTACAGATACATAAAGCAGGAACAACGATCGTGAATAGATTCCACCTGGGTGTTTCCTGGTGTGCCTGAAGCCTGTTACCTCCTGGGTTTCCTCTCCTTTGTAAGTCCGACAATCCGGCTCTTCTGGAGAAGCAGCACTAAAGCGATGTCCTTAAGGGTAAAAGGAAAGGTTACGAGGCAATACCGTACTGTTGACTAAGCCACTGCTACGCCTCCGCCTGTTCCCATGGTATTTTGAGTGCGTAATTGTGTACGCGTGGCACGAATGCTGCTTGGGTGGGACTTGGGCGGAGGCCGGACTGCTAGTCATGCTCTTGACGTGCCTGCTGATCCTGTTGCGGGGTGTTCCGCCCTCGCTTGACGGAGCCTAAGGTTGTCGTCGCCGGATTGGTGGTTTGCCGGAGGAGGCCGCATTGTACTTCGGCCGCAAGGGCCGCAGTGTGTTCTCTTTACAGAGAGAGCGGTCCATATTCTCGTTGACTATTATGACCCCGTGCAGGCCTGGAATCTTGAGTTTGAGGTATGCATAGTGCGGTACCACATTGAATCTAGCAAATGCGGTTCGGCCGAGCAGTGCGTGGTAACCACTGCGGAAAGGGACGATATCAAAGATTAGCTCTTCGCTTCGGAAGTTATCCGGAGATCCGAAGACCACTTCCAATGTTATAGAGCCCGTACAGCGGGCCTCTACTCCAGGAATGACACCCTTAAAGGTGGTCTTGGTGGGCTTAATCCTTGAAGGATCGATGCCCATTTTGCGCACTGTGTCCTGATAAAGCAGGTTCAGGCTGCTGCCTCCGTCCATAAGGACTCTTGTGAGGTCTAATCCGTCTATAATCGGGTCTAAAACCAATGCGGCTGAGCTGCCGTGACGGATTCTAGTAGGATGATCCCAACGATTAAAGGTAATCGGACAAGCTGACCATGGGTTGAATTTGGGGACGACTGGCTCCATCGCATATATGTCCCGTAGTGCTCGCTTCCGTTCCCGCTTGGGGATATGGGTGGCGTAGATCATGTTGACTGTTTTCACCTGGGGGGATTTCTTCTGCCCCCCCCCCCATGTTCGGACGCTGGGGCTCATCGTCATCGTCACTGTGCAGCCCCTTGTCCTTGTTTTTGGTGTTTATTTTGCCGGCCTATTTAAATACCTAGCAGTCTCTGTTGGTGTGGTTGGCTGGCTTGTCCGGGGTGCCATGAATTTGGCACGAGCGCTCCAGTATACGGTCCAGACTGGACGGTCCTCGATTGTTACGCTTGAATGGCTTCTTCCACTGACCGGATTTGGATCCGCTGAATCCGGCATTAACCACTGTATCCTCGGTGTTGTCGTCGTTGTTCCGTCGCTTGTGTCTATTGCGTAGTGACTTGCCATTATTGCCCCAGACATCTGAAGTTCCAGAATGTGACGTAGTGCTACTGCGAGCCAACCATCTGTCCCCGCCCGCGCAAAAGCGGGTCATTAGTGTCGTAAGAGCTGCCATGGACTTGGGTTTTTCCTGGCCGAGGTGTCTGGCGAGCCACTCGTCACAAATATTATGCTTGAAAGCCGCTAGGGCTTCAGCGTCCGGACAGTCGACTATTTGGTTCTTTTTAGTTAGGAACCGAGTCCGGAATTTCCTGGCTGATTCTCCGGGCTGTTGAGTAATGTGGCTCAAGTCATCGGCATCCGGAGGTCGCACATATGTGCCCTGGAAGTTGTCAAGAAATGCGTCTTCCAGATTTTCCCAACTGCCAATGGAATTTGAGGGCAGGCTATTTCTCCAGTGCCGGGGAGGTCCTTTGAGCTTAAGGGGAAGATACTTGATGGCATGTAGATCATCTCCGCGGGCCATGTGAATGTGGAGAAGGAAATCCTCGATCCATACCGCGGGGTCTGTGGTGCCATCGTATGATTCGATGTTTACGGGTTTAAACCCTTCTAGGAATTCATGATCCATCACTTCATCAGTGAAGCAGAGGGGGTGTGCGGCGCATCTATGTCAGGCTATGTCACGGTGCAGTACTGCTACGTCTGACTGGTTGTATTCGGCACGGCCGGATTTTCTGTTAGTGTATCCGGTATGACGGTCATCGTCATGTGCTTTGGTGCGCCCCTGTGATCCGTAGATCGATCTTGGTTATCCTGCGGTGTTATCCAGTTTATCGCGCAGGTCCTGAGTATTGCCCCGGGCCGTAGTAAACCGGCGCGGGGTTACACGCTGGTATTTCGACTGATATGCCACTTTGTCCCAACCTCGAGGCGGTCGGTCAGCCGTGGGGCGCTCAAGTCCGTATTCCTCGGCTGCCAGGAGATCTCTCCATCTGTCTGTGAGCAGATCTTGATCAGCTTGGAGCTGCTGCTGCTTCTTCTTCAGGCTTCTCGCAGTGGCAATAAGCCAGCGCTTGAAGCGCTCCTGCTCTGCGGGGTCTTCGGGTACGCCTAACTCGTCATCGCCGAGGCTAATCTCGTTTTCGGAGAGGGGCATGTAGTTGTCCTCCTCCGGATACCCGTTCGTCGCCTGTTCATCTGGGCTGTCATGCCCGTCTTCCTGTTCGGCCTGCTCAAAGGCGGGCTGTTCGGGGTTGTATTCATCGTCGGCACCGTACGTATTATTATCGTCTCCAGTGCCAGTATTGCCTTGGCGGGGCTTGGAGCGGCACTGGCGACGCCCATGCTTTGCTTTCTTCTTGCAGGGGTTATCCTCCGTTGCCTCATTGCCATTGGTTTCTCTCGGAGTGTCCACCATATATATATCATATGAAGAGGTGGTTGTCCACCGCCCTGTGAGCGGTGGCTGCTGTATGTGTCCTGCATCATCGTCCATACCGTCGATGTCTTCGAAGTCAAAGTCGAGCACGTCGGTTAAATCATCGATCGTGGCGACGAAGTGGGTGGTGGGTGGGCAGCGAATTCCTTCGTCGCCTGCTTCGCACTCAAGCCGGACATAGTTCGGCTCAGAGCCTCCTGACGGAGAGAGAAACTTTAATGAGTTAAGCATGTCACCAAAAGGCGAGTGCTAAAAGATGTCCGCAGCGGTAAACTCCATCACCAGAGCCCAACCTGGCTCGGTTGGCTCGAGAGTGTGCGGGCCAGGGCCATCGGCCGGATAAGAGTCCGGGGGGCCAAGGCCACAGGCCTCCATAGAGGTGAGACCTGTGTTAGGCTCCACCACCGATGAGTGTGCGTCCTGCAGGGTGGGGTCCAGCCCTCTGTCCATAGGCAACGCAACCTCCCCTAGAGTTTGATTGGGGGCTGCTTCGGGGATGATGTCCCGGGCACTGTCCGACAGCAGGTCTAGGCCGTGCTTGTCGTGGCTGTCCGGCGCTCCTGGCGTAGGCTCGAATCCGTCGAAGATCAAGTCTCCGTGGATATATGCCGTGTAGTTCAAGTTTCCGAACCTGATCTAGTAGCCAGGGGCGAAGCTGTCCATCTGCTCCAACTGGCCAAGCGAATTGGCCGGCAGTGCGAAGCCACCAAACACAAATATCTGTCCAAGGAGAAAAGTCTCACCCTGGACCGTGTTTTTGATGATTGTAGACGCCATCAAGCCTCGAAGCGACGACACAGAGGAACTCTCAATGAAAGCACCAATGTCGGTGTCAAAACCGGCGGATCTCAGGTAGGGGTCCCGATCTGTGCGTCTTAGGCTGATGGTAACAGGAAGCAATGGACACAATGTTTACCCAGGTACGGGCCCTCTCGATGGAGGTAAAACCCTACTTCCTGCTTGATTAATATTGAAAATATGTGGAATACAAGAGTAGATCTACCATGAGATCATAGAGGCTAAACCCTAAGAGCTAGCCTATGATGGTATGATTGTAATTGTGATCGGCCTTCTAAGGACCATGCCCTCCGGTTTATATATACACTAGAGAGCTAGGGTTTACATGGAGTCAGTTACAAGGAAGGAAACATAATATCCAGATCGCCAAGCTTGTCTTCCACGCAAAGGAGAGTCCCATCCGAACACGAGCCGAAGTCTTGAGTCTTGTATCTTGGCGCTTCTATAGTCCGGACGATGAATATAGTCCGGCCGTCCGGATACCCTATTATCCAGGACTCCCTCAGTCATCGCACAAATCAAAAGACACTTATCCGACAAAGGTCGACAACCCATGACCGAAGAGTTGGCAATCGCCGAGAGCATTTGAGTAGCCCTCTGTTCCTGCGTGGCATACCTTGCCATGATGGAGCCTGTCAAAGCCTAGATGGCGGCCGCCCACGCCCAGCTCGTGGCAGCCTTTTCCAAAGAGATGGCGGCCACTGATGGCGAGATGCTTGCCGAGTATGGTGCGATGGATGCCATGGAGCCCCTTCCCTAGTCGACCGTCGGGCGCGAGCTGGACATGGAGGAGGTGGCAGAGATCGACGAGCACCAGCCGTAATAGTACTCTTTGTTTTGTTTAATTAAGAGCGCCGGTCTTTAGTTTGTTAGAGTAATGTTTAGGCCAGCTAGCTTTGTTTAATTGCTGAACTTGCTCGATTAAGAAGTGTGGGTGTGCTATAGTCTCCTTTGTGTACCCAAGTTATACGACGACGTGGATGAGCATTGTAACCAGGGAAATTGGAACCAAAATTTTTGACGTTCAAACTCATCGCACACGGGTTAAGCTATCTGAATTGTTTGTGATGTTCACATATTGTACACAGTTCCGAATAAGGGACCCTGTCCGATGTTCACATATTTTCGACTTCCGCGGAAATATCTACCCCCACCCCCTCCCTCTTACCAAAAGCCACATTTCACATATTTGAAACCTTCACTCCTTCCTTGCAGTGCCGCCCCCCTCGCTGGCGACCTTCCTTCACTGTGCTCGAACTCGCCTATCCAGGCACGTAAACCACACCCGCCCCCCATCCACCTCATCCTTCCACATCCCACATGCCCCGACCGCCGGCGCGAGCATGACACCTTCCACCCAAATCACCGACCCCTCCACCAAATAAGCGCCGCCCTACGCCATGGTGCACATAGTATAGCTAGGATCTCAAGGAGCATTTGGTAGCGGAGAACCAAATCGTGGCCGCACACGTGGATGAGGTTGCGATGGCTTCCATTCGTGTCGACCCCTAGGTCTTGGAGTAGAACCTTGCCATTTGCTAGCTATGCTGGTTAAGCATGCTCAGTTTACCCGTTGCGTGTGCCGCTCCTACCTTTCCTTAACAAATTCTAGTGAATTATGCTATCTACTTTTACCTTGCAATCTGTTGCTCTATTGTATATGTTCTACATGTCGTGCAATGTGGTGCTCACTTATTAACTGTTTGGTTAATTAGTTGTCATATTCAGTTAACTGTTTGGTTCAATTCTGCAAATGTGATGTTCAATTCTTCAGGGTGCAATTTTGTATTGTCTTAGATGTGAGAAATAAATCGATTTTTTCTTTACAAAATACATGAGAAACAAATCCAATTGCTATATTTCCAAGTTGTCAAGCATGCTTGGTTTGGTTAACTGTTTGATCTTCTAGTATGTTATACATTGTCCAATGTGGTGCACACTTATCGTTTGGTTCATTTTTTGTGGTGTTTAGTTAACTGTTTGGTTCCATTCTGCAATGCGATGTTCAATTGTTGTGGGTGCATTCTGTTATTGTATACTATGAGAGAAATAAATTGAATTTGGCTATACTAAATACATGAGAAACTAATACAATTGCTATATTTCCAAGTTGTTAAGCATGCTTTGTTTGGTTAACTGTCTGATCTTCTGTTAGGAGTATGTTATATTGTGCAATGTGGTGCTCAGTTAATGTTTGGTTCATTTGTTGTGTTGTTTAGTTAACTGCTTGATTCAGTTCTGCAATGCAATGTTCAACTGCCATGGGTATAATTTTGTATTGTTGTGCATGTGAGGAATAATCGAATTTGGTTGCACTTAATACATGGGAAACATATAGAATTGCTATATTTCCTAGTTCTTAATGATGCTTGGTTTGGATAAATAGGTTTTCCATGTGGCTTGAATTAATCTGATGAATCTGCAATGTGCTTATTTTCGATCAACATATTTTACTGATAGAATGCGAACCCTTAATTAACCTAATGACTAACTACCTTATATGTGTTGCAGGGAAAGAATATAATGGGAAGTGCTGAGGTTTACAATCGAGGTTAGCACGTGCGTGGTTCATTGTCGAATAGCACATTATTGTGCAATTGCAAGAACCATTCTAATACTTAGGTTTTTAACAATTTGGTCTTGCACATGTAGGTCCTGCTATCAGAGGTTTTGACCCATTGTTCGACCCTTTTTGCATATGGGGAAATGAGTTGTCCATGAATATCAATCAAGTCAAGAAACTCGAAAAAATTGTTAGGATAAAGAAATTGGTGACAAAAAACAACAAGATCTTTGTCTGCACAATGAAGAAGACATCAGTTCACTACAGGATGGTACTAACTATCATACATTGTCTTTTTTATTCCTTTGCCCCATTTCCAATATAGAGAAGATATTTATGCACATCCTTGTTTTCAGGCCTTTCCAAAACAGTTCACTGATGATTACCTCTCAAACCACATGTATGGAGAGGAGGCGAGGAAGGTATTCATACAACACCCATGGTTCAATATTGAAGTGTTCCTGAAGAGGACGAAGGATGGACGGTTAATCATCCACAGGCACTGGCCTAAAGTGGCAAAGACCTTAAACATCAATGAAGGCTCAATATTCGCCTTCCACTTCAGCAGTTTTCCCGATGAGATGCACCTGTCTATATACCGTCTATGATGCTAATTTCGAATGGTTCTAGATGTTGCATGTGAAACTTGGTGCACGTGCAGTTGTGTAATGGGGTAGCTCAGTGCTCAAGCTATATCATGTTGTTCTCTGATGTATTTCAATTATGAGATCCTGCTTCCT
Organism: Triticum dicoccoides; assembly: GCF_002162155.2. Classification (NCBI taxonomy): domain Eukaryota; kingdom Viridiplantae; phylum Streptophyta; class Magnoliopsida; order Poales; family Poaceae; genus Triticum; species Triticum dicoccoides. Next base: position 498,370,329 of record NC_041387.1, read on the forward strand.
TAATATGGGAATGAAATATATTATGTTTTAATATGAATGTCAATTATATAAATAAATGGATTATTAATAATAGGGCAATTAGCCTGCTAATGGCGAATTAGCCTGCTATCTCTTGAGCATGCGTTGGTTTTCCCTTGAAGAGGAAAGGGTGATGCAGCAAAGTAGCATAGGTATTTCCCTCAGTTTTTGAGAACCAAGGTATCAATCCAGTAGGAGGCTACACTCAAATCCCTCATACCTGCACAAACAAATAAGAACCTTGCAAACAACTCGATAAAGGGGTTGTCAATCCCTTCGCGGCCACTTGCAAAAGTGAGATCTGATAGAGATAACAAGGTAAATATTTTTGGTATTTTTATGATATAGATTGGAAAGTAAAGATTGCAAAATAAAATAGATCGGAAACTTATATGATGGAAAATAGACCCGGGGGCCATAGGTTTCACTGGTGGCTTCTCTTAAGATAGCAAGTATTACAGTGGGTGAACAAATTACTGTCGAGCAATTGATAGAAAAGTGCATAGTTATGAGAATATCTAGACATGATCATGTATATAGGCATCACGTCCGCGACAAGTAGATCGAAACGATTCTGCATCTACTACTATTACTCCAATCATCGACCGCTATCCAGCATGCATCTAGAGTATTAAGTTCATAAGAATAGAGTAACACATTAGGCAAGATGACATGATGTAGAGGGATAAACTCAAGCAATATGATATAAACCCCATATTTTATCCTCGATGGCAACAATACAATACGTGCCTTGTTGTCCCTGCTGTCACTGGGAAAGGACACCGCAAGATTGAACCCAAATATAAGCACTTCTCCCATTGCAAGAAAGATCAATCTAGTAGGCCAAACCAATCCGATAATTCAAAGAGACTTGCAAAGATAACAAATCATACATAAAAGAATTCAAAGGAGATTCAAATATTGTTCATAGATAATCTTGATCATAAACCCACAATTCATCGGATCTCGACAAACACACTGCAAAAAGAATTACATCGAATAGATCTCCAAGAAGATCGAGGAGAACTTTCTATTAAGATACAAAGAGAGACAAGAAGCCATCTAGATAATAATTATGGACCCAAAGGTCTGAGGTAAACTAGGCACACATCATCGGAGAGGCTATGGTGTTGATGTAGAAGCCCTCCGTGTTTGATTCCCCCTCCGGCGGAGCGCCGGAAATGGCCCCAAGATGGGATCTCACGGGTACAGAAGGTTGCGGCGGTGTAAATAGGGTTTCGTGGTGCTCTCCGATGTTTTCAGGGTATATGAGTATATATAGGCAAAAGAAGTCGGTCAGGGGAGCCACGAGGGGCCCACGAGGGTGGGGGGTGCGCCTACCCCCCTGGGCGCGCCTCCCTGCCTCATAGCCACCTCGTTGCCTCCTTGACGTCCACTCCAAGTCTCCTGGATTGCGTTTGTTCCAAACACGACTCTCCCGAAGGTTTCATTCTGTTTGGACTCCGTTTGATATTCCTTTTCTACGAAACACTAAAATAGGAAAAAAAATAGCAATTTGGACTGGGCCTCCGATTAATAGGTTAGTCCCAAAAATAGTATAAAAGTGTATAATAAAGCCCATTAAAATCCAAAAGAGATAATATAATAGCATGGAACAATCAAAAATTATAGTTACCTTGGAGACGTATCATAGCCTGCTAATTGGTTTTTGCTATTGCAAATGGTTATTGAGAAAATACCGTTTGCGATGACCTAAGGCAACACACACAGTTTCTAGGAATAAACCATGTTGGATCAATGAGCAATCACACATTACATTCTCTTCAAAATTGTTTGCATTAGGCCACCTTGCGCAGACGTTTACCACATAAAATATGTGTGTGATGGATAGCCTTTGCCACACAGTTTCTTCTAAGCACCGTGTGTGATGCATTCAATAACGCAAACCATAACTTTTTTTAATATTGTGTGCGATGGGAATGCCATCACAAACGATTTAACGGGGAAAATTGTGTGTGATGTACCTACAAACAGAAACGTTTTCCTTGTATCGACTGTGTGGATGTATATACGAATGGAAACGTTTCGCGGGTACTGACTGTGTGGGATGTACTTACAATCGGAAATGATTTCGCCTATTTAATTGTATTTTTAGCACTACTGTACATATAACCGTCGCCAGTCGCACACGATCTCATTTTGCCGAGCGTGTGTGTCAGGAGGGCATATCCCCGACGGTTTCTGGGTCGTGTGGGAAGCACCCCCTAATCGCCCACACTCACTAGGCGACGGTTCCAAATGCCATCGCGGAAAGGGGTTTAAAACCGTTTGTATAGCACCGATGTGTACCAGTGATATATCTCATGAACATGCCCTTTTATGTGCAGTCCAATTTTAGTGCTGGCTTTTAGTACATAAAACTTAGAAATTTCTTTCCAAAAGCCAGCACGAAAATCTGAGTCACCACGTTCATCAAGTAATAGAGTAGCAACGATTGTAAATCCATGGTTTGTGTGCAGTATGACATCCGTGCAGCCTTGATCTATGTAAAGGGGGAAATTGTGCACTACATAATCTGTTGCATAGCGAGGGATGCGCTGCAGAAAATGGTAGGATTGTTAAAGAAAATATGGTAACATGCAAATATGGCCCCAAATTTAAAGATCTGTACAACAGCTGAAATCGAAGGACAAAAATCTATAATTAAACAGATAGGGTAAACATGATGCCATGGAAATATGAGAGTAATCGAAAGAACAATACATCATTAATTTTCCTATTATAAAAAGAAGAGGGGGGAAATCCTCTTTGACATATATGGTGCATGTAGCACCTTTTATCCAAATGTAGCAATATTTAGAATATCTCCAGGAAAGTAGGCCATGCCAACCGATTTAGGGTGAGATTTAACATACCGCGCACATGCTCAAGTCATCTAGTATGGTGAGATGGAATCTCTGGTGGAGGTCGCAAGATCCTGATGTGTCGGCGCACTGTGCACTCAATGAATGAAAGAAAACCCTCAAATCAGCATGAATAAAAAAAAATTCACGGTGATTTCCGCCAAGTGTAAAAAGGAGGCAGATGAACTAGGATGAGAGATGAGATAATATCTCATTAAATTAGTTACCTTGTCGTCCATGAGAAAAACCCTCAGTACAGGAGATTCCCCAACCAAGCGGAGCTGGGTCGACCGCGAGCAGCATCGAGAAAGTCGATGGCGATAGGCGGTGGCAAGCGGAAGTGGCGAAATGCGGTGGGGTTTGCCGGCAGCCTGGCGGTGGCGGCAGGCATCGAACTAAGCAGTTACCGCCGCGATAGGCGGTGCCATGCATAGACACAGAGGAGCTTGTGCAGGTGTGAATGGGGACCGGAGTCATGGGGTGGCGGGCGGGGTGATGGTTTTTGTGACGTGGGGATGGTGAGGGTTTTCTTTTTTCTTTTTTGAATTGGGTGGTGAGGGTTTTCTGTCTCACAAAGAATTTCGGAGGCAACAGTTTGCTAAAGCCAACCATGTGTGATTGACGCAAGGAGCAAAACGAAAGCCATTGCACACGGTTCCAATTTTGGGAACCGTGTGTGATTGACGTACTACCTCCGTCCTGGTTTATTTGTCCCCTCTGTAATTTGTACCAAATTTTGACCAAATATTTGACTAAGAAATGTTTATGCATGTCACCAAAAATTATATCATTGAACACTATGTTCAAATACACATCCAACGATATAATTTTTGCTGACCTACACCAACATTTTGTTAGTTAAATCTTTGGTCAACATTTAACACGAATTACAAAGGGGACCAATAAACGAGGACGGAGGTAGATTCCATCAACGAACTGATTGCATCCATATCCCACAGTTAGACAAAAGTAAACATAGGTTAAACATACTCAGACATATATAGATAATAAGCGTACACGTTCACAAGCATAGTTCAACCGTCATTAAGCATGCTCAAGCGTTCATATATAGTTCGATCCCACATCTCATCTCACAAGCTGGCACGATCCTGAAGCTTCTCTAGGTATTCAACGTACTCCCCGTGCTCCACCCTGCGAGCATACTTCTTCTTGAAGGAGCCAACAGCCCGTCCTCTTGCATGTGCCAGAACACTTTGATACGCATCATCAAGCTTGTGGTTGCAGAATGGGCATCGATAGCCAACGTTCCAGGTCCTAATATGCCTGTTATGCATTCCCACATAAAGCTCCCTCATTATTTGCCTCTTGTACCTCCTATGGACATCTTCATCTTCGATGTCCACATTGTTATACATCACCTATATAAATAGTAAAAAAATGTGGTGTCAAATTAATGGTTACAAACTAATCTCTAGCGAACATTTAGCAGTTGCCAAAAATTGGCATCAAATCAACCATTACATGCCGTGAAGTAGGATTAGGAATTTATGACTATTTATTTATACATATCCAAATATTATGGTTCGATTTTTAAGCACATTCGTCTATGTACAGACCAATCTTGAAGAAAATAATGGCACAAACATTTGTAGGTCATTCAAAATCAATTGTCAAGTCCTGGCTAGGAATTATTAGCACGAACACTAACCTAGTCGGATTACTAGCAGAAATCATTTCCATAGACGAAACAACTAATCACTTACCACTTGTCCATTCAAACAATCAATACACTACACGGATCTAACAAAACTTACTCAGATTTCATGGATTGGGAGAACATAACCATAGGATTTCTATTCCAAAAAGGGGGAGGCAGGAGTAACCAGAGAAACCCTGGGATCCATTTGACAAATAAATGGGTATAGATGACTAACCAGCTGTCCGTCTTCGTCAGAGTTGTTGCCGGAGTGGTCGTCAGAGTTGTCGCCCAAGTTGTCACTAGAATCAGTGTGGAACTCCGCCCCCGGCTATGGAAGCTTGACGCTGTCGACGATGGCAACCTCTGTCTCCATCTCCATGTTGTGTGTCGCAACTCCCTCCGATGGGGCGCTTCGGCGGCATCCTCATACGCTGACAGCTTTGATGACTGAGAGCGGCGTCGAGGATGCAAGTGGAGAGAGGGGATCGTGTGTGTTGCGAGGATGGGGGGTGCGGCCGCTTGGGCGCACCATTAATATGGAGTAGTGGGAGAGAGGCGTACGACAGTGAAACCGCTGGCTCGCCTCCCGGTGAGCCTGCGCACCAGACTGCTGGCATGCCTACCGTCGTTTCACATGGCTACTCGCACGCCTCCTGATGACACTATGCAGCGAGCACGCCTCCGTCAATTCGCACACCTGCACGCACGCCTCCCGGTCTGCCTGTGTGGCGGACAACTCCACTACAAAAAAAGACACATCCCTGACATTTTGGGCCAAACGAATTTTTTTCCTGTCATGCTTATGACACTTCTATGACGATAATTGTGACAAAACCTGGTATCATCGTAGATGTGGTGGGCTCCTACTTCCATGAAAAAAAATCATGACGGAAAATGGGCTTTTCATCTTGGGTGGGCCGTAGATGCAGCTGCATGACATTCTTTGGGCCGTCCATGATGGAAAAAACCATGGTAGAAGCGAGGGCAAGGAAAATATCGGGGAGTTCCCGGTTACGGTGGGTGGTCGGGGGACAAGCGATGCATGTTTCTCTAGTACACGTACGCGTGTGGGTGCGAGGCGTTGGGCTCTAACTGAACCCGAGCGAGGCGTCGCCTAACTGAACCCGAGCGGTTGCACTGTAGGCTACGCGTTACTGAACCCGAGCGACCGATCGATGGTTGTTACCTGAACCCAATCGAGCGATTCCTTTGCTACTGCTGCTAACTGAAGCCGCTCGATGCTCCCTCTAGATGAATAGTGAGCGTTGTTGTGGGGTTTGGATGAACAGTTCCCGGCGGGGGTTGGATGAACAAGACCATGTGGTGTTGCCGCTGGATGAATAGGACCCCGATTAATCGAGTCGGTTGGGCGTGGATGAACAGGACCCCATGGAGGGCTGGATGAACAGTAGCCGGTTGAGGGCTGGTTGAACAGTAGTCGGTGGAGGGCTGGATGAACAGTAGCCCGATGAGGGGTGGTTGAACAGGACCCCGTGGAGAGGGCTGGTTGAGCAGTAGCCGGTGGAGGAGCGCGCAATGGAGGCTGGATGAAGAGCAGCCCGTGGATGAACAGTCGCAGTTGGAGGCTGGAGGAGGTCGACAATGGATGAAGAGTATCCTCGTGGAGGCTGGAGGAGGTCGACGGTGGAGATGAACAGTATCTTGTGGAGTCCCATTTTGCGGTACGCCACACCCCTCCCGATGAACAGGACCCCTGTTTCTACCGTAGCGCTCCAACACAAGTCCGTTTTCTACGTTTTGCAGTACGCCACACCCCTCCCGATCAATAGGACCCCGTTTCGATCATGGGAGGTCCAACAGAAGTCTGTTTCCTCCATTTTGTGGTACGCCAGACCCCTCTAGACGAACAGGATCCCGTTTCGACTGTGGCCGGTAGAACACAAGGCCGTTTCCGCTGTTGTGCGGTACACCAGGACTCATTTCCATCAGTTGTTCCGTCCAAGCCGGTTGGCTCCCGATGACAGCACGCGTTCCTTTACCTCCCCATGAACACGATGCATTCCGTTGCCTCCCCATGAACACGACGATGATGCAGTTTCTCCATTCCGACCCGGCCATGTACACGAGCTCTGGCCGTACGTATGCGCGAGTAGACATTCGAGACCCCGCCGGTATGTACGTACGTGGCCGTATTTTGTTTTTTGAACCCTGGCCGATGTACATACTTGTACATGCTACATGTGTGCCTCTACAACAACAAGTGCATGCCTCTACTATGACACATGCGCGCCTCTACATCGACCAGTATGTACGTAGTACGTACACGTTCGAGACCAGAATGACAATGCTATGTACGCTTCGACCAGGTGGGTGCCGACTGTCAGGCACTTCCTTGCATGCGAAGATGTAGCTGGTGGGTCCCAGTAGTCTGGGGGTGAATCATTTTTTTGCCCATAATATGGATGCACTTCCTTGCGTGCGAAGATGTAGCTGGTGGGTCCCAACAGTCAGGGGGAAATGTTTTTTCGCGAAATACAGTGGCCCGTCCGGTGGGTCCCCGCTGTCAGGTGGAGGAATCATTATTTTCCGCATAATATGGAGGCACTTCCTTGCTGCGGCCGTGGACCCAGTTGTTAGCCTCTCCACGTATAGTACTCTTCCGATGAAAGTCATTCCTTGACCACGCCGCACCGAGAGCACCAGGGCGATGGACGACGGCGAGGCCTAGGAAGGGCACGACGCGGAGCCGGGGAAGACGCGACAGTGGATGCCCACGCGAAGAGGAGTACGAGGGTTCACTGGTTCGGCTGTGGTGTGAGGCTATCGTCGCCGTAGAGCCTGGCTAGCGGTTGGAGTAGTAGGGGCGGTGAGGCCTCAATGGCAGCACAGCCGGCCACTGGAGGCAGGAGCAGGCGGTCTCACCCGCACTGGTTTAAGCGGCTGGTGCAAGAAGAGCAGCGATTGACGAAGCAGCATGACCGTTCAATTCGAATCCAACAATCACTGCTACTAGAATCATTTGTTGACTAAGTTGACAAGCCCTGCGTACATGTCAACTTAGTAGGCGCACAGGTTAGCCTCCCAGCTGGTGCGCCCCAGATGTCAGTGGGAGGCAGTTGATTGCGTGCAGCCAGGCCAGCGGAGGGAGTAGGGTGGGCCAGTGAAGCCTGTGCGGCATCACAACGGGCCACAAGAGGGGGGAGCAGGAAGTCCTGCCAGTGCTAGTTTAGGTGGTTGGAGCAGGAAGATTAGAGATTGAAGAAGCACGTCAGTCGTTGGATGGACATCCAATAGTCAGTGTTGCTAGAATCGTGTGTTGACTGACAATGCCTTGCGTAAACAAGTCAGCCTTGAAATATGTGGCATGTACAGCCCATTTGCTATCATTTTTATAATTTTTACTCATTTTCTAATTCATATGGAATTTATTGCAGCCCATTTTCCATTTTTAGAATTGTTGCCCATTTTGTCAGTATGAGGGGTAAAAAAATAGTCTAAATACGTGCAAATTTTGAAAATTCGCAAGTTTTTAATGGGGAACAAAACATTCTTAATCCAAAACTTAGTAGCCATACTAAAACAAATTTAAAAATAAATTAGTACTATGTCATGTTAAATCCAATGAAATACTCCCTCCATCCCAAAATTCTTGTCTTAGATTTGTCTAAATACGGATGTATCAGGTCACGCTTTGGTCTTAGATACATCCGTATCTAGACTAATCTAAGACAAGAATTTTGGGACGGAGGGAGTATAAAATATCAGGGAAGAACAAAAAGAAAAAATGAAACTAATTGACCATTTGCTATAATTTTTTTGGAATTTTCAACCCCTTTTATATTAATTTTAACAGACACTCACCATACTCTTTGGCCAGGCCGGAATGCATCCCTCCTCGTCTTGAAAGATTTGTAGCCCAGGAAGTGGGAGAAAACAAATAGGCCTAGCTTGGGTATTCTTCGAAAAGAAATATTGGGCTACCTATTTTCCCAAAGAAAAAATTGCTGGGCTGGTCATGTTGTTAGATGGGCCACAGAGACCGCACGACCCAGTTTATAGCCTGCTCCTCCGAATTACTACTCAAAAAAAAGTTGTGCAATTCTGTCATTAATTGACTATACATTGAAAATGATGTGGGTCCCAGATACCAGCAGGGTGGATTAGAGTAAAAACGAGGGGTGCATCTGAGTAGTAAGAGAGGCGCTTGCTTGTGTTCGGGAGTGGACCTGGTGGGTCCGTACTGTCAAACTCACAACTACAGTCCTCTTCCGATTCACTATGTTGACAGAGCTGGACGGCGGCACCGCGGCAAGTGCACCAAGGCGGAGGATAAAGTGATATTGCCACTGTGCTGGGCTGGGTTGGACATTCTTATTGAAAAATAAAAATGGACCGGAACTATTTATGACGTTGACTATGATTTGCATCGGTCCGCTAGTTGCAGGAAGAAAATGCTAGGAGAAAGAAGACTGGTCGCTATCTTTGCCTAAGAATAATATCGACTGAATGTAATGACACTATCATAGGAAACAATATCCTCCTGTTAAATCATGAATTTAAAGAACTGGTGCATGAGCATTTAGCTTTATTTATTTATGTTTAGGGGACCATGAGCATGTACCTGGACCAGATTCATGTGAGAGCCTCCCTTCCAGTTAATTATGGGCTCCTCTATTGGGCCTTTATCAGTGGGCTGCATGTTATCAACAAGTGGAAAATGTGTTCCATATCAAAAATAGTATGCACTACATACGGTACGGGGCACTAAAGTGTCGGACTGTGGAACGACTTCCAAAACATTGTGTTTGTCGTTCTAACAACACATTTATTCAACCAACAGACGAAATATACTACTGATTGTACATTGAAAACAGCAACAACAGCAACCAGGGCTGGGGGTGCAACAGAAGCAGTAAGCAGGCCAGAAGAGTAAAGACGTAGCTCTCTCTTCCAAACCAAACATCATCCATCATTACAAAAGGGCTACCAAGAAAGAACAAGTGTATGCATCAAATTAAATAAAGATCCTACTACAGCAAGTGTACGCATCTAACTAACTAACTCAGTTAGATGTTACTATTTATTAAAGTGTGGAGATTGGCTGACGGCTTGAACCAGATGGGTGCCTGACAGGGGAAACTCCAGCCAGGAGGTCGAAGTTTGATACTTGTGACCCTCTCTCCTACTTTGGGCTGCAGAGCGTGGCGGCACATATTAGGGTATGGTGCATGCAGAGACGCATGGTAAGCTGTGTACACACAGTTTTGCCTGATGAATGAAACCGCACTGCCATCATGATCGTTGATGTCGGTTATCTCCTGGTTAATCGGATAATTCAGTCCGAGAAACAGAGAGTGTGTACCAAGGCTACTAACCAGCCTCCAGTCAAAAATTCCTGAAGGCCCGGAGAAGCTAGGATCCTGCTCAAAGACCTTGCAGTGACTATGATCGTATTCCGCAAAACAACACGTCTGGTACGTGCGAACGGTCATCAATCGTTCATCGTCGTCTGATCAAGCCAGGAACCATCTACAACTGCCATGCCGCTTTTCTTTGAAAGGTTCTGGGATTAGGAAGGGTAGGGACACCAGGTGGCCTACAACATCATATCAAGGTGGAGTCAAATAAAAAAGGGCTCTTAATGTAGTCAATCTTAAGAACAGCATGTTATGAGCATGAATATTTTTCAGTAAATGTTGATAGTAATATAAGCAAGCCATCATGATATCATTGGAAAGTAACATACTGTTGTAACAGCCGTTTGTAGCGATGACTGGAGTAGGCCAGCAATACGTCCAGCCATAAAAGGAGTCGACAACGTAAATGAAGCCCTTGTGTTCAACAGCATAAGGGAACCATGGAGGATGTATGATCCTGCGATGGACGTGCAGATTTATCCACTTACCGCAGTGACCTATCAGATAGGTGAGACCACGGTTGAAGAACGCAATTAGCCTGAAGTCTTTATAATTCGGAGATCTTGTGGGCACTTGGCAGATTACAACCTTGAGCAAATGAACCTTGGTATCATGTTGGCTACTGTAAGATTCCGAGTATTCTGGGCCGTGGTGCCAAAGCAGTGAAGTGTTAATTGAAGGAAGGGGGTCAATCGCCGAGTGTAGACCTCCACGAGCATCCAATTGTCGCGACCGTCGACGAGCACCATCAAAGAAGTGTTCATGCCGACCCAATACATACCGTTAATGTAGTTGAGGGTGACGAGGATTGGATCGCAGTCAAGGGGGTTGATGCTCGCCACCCTATGATCGTTATGCTGCGTGACACGCCATTTATGAAGATTAGGCAGCATCAACAAGCAAGGATCTGGCTTAAAAAGCTATGGCCTGAGTAATTTGAGTAAACGGTACAACCCCGACGAGCACGCGGCGAGCGGCATGGAATTGAGATTGTCCACATGTGAAACAATGAGCTTGATTACCTCTGTGGGGAGTAAATTCCAACAACTCTTTCGGCGAACGCTACTCGGTTCTGCCTTTGTTAGTGCTTGGGTTTCGGACGAGGGGGGGAGGAGCCTTAGTGGGGATGGAAGATTGGACGAGATAATGTGAGGACAAAGATGGAGAAGCAAATATGTGCTTTGGGAAGGGGACAGGTGATGATGACTATAGCATGCCGCTTGACTTACGAGACACATACCAGCAGCGTAGGGTCATATCGATGCCAGACAACTTGCTTGAGTGATCACAGTATTGGTTCTCCCTACAGTACCTACTACCACGCCCTAACTTGCTTGAGTATAGTAGTAGTGGAGTAGGACTCTGCTCTACTACTAGCACCGGAGGAGTAGTATATTCTAATCTAAAATAGTTACAACCTTCAATGCCCGAGCGTGGAACGACTACGAACCGTCATCGGTGCTAAATCCAATCCCCACCAAACGTTTGCTGGGAGAGATGTTAGTTGCAAACTCCCGTGACGCATTTACAGTACGTGTTTAAGGGTGGCGGTTTTGTCAAATACTATGGCTTAAAAACAGGCCACCATCGTATGGAAATCTAACGGTTACGTGGGATTCGCCAGGATTGATCTCGTGGCGAACAATCGCCAGATATCATTACTAAAAAAAGGTTAAAACACGCGGGGCTATAACTTGCACTGGCTGACCACTAACAATGATACTAACATAGTTGTAAAATGGTCAAAGACCGTGTCTACGTGGTGTTTGGAATTATATGCAAAAAAATTAGCAAGACGCCCGTGCATTGCATGGAACATCAAGATGCATTTTTTTTACAAAAGACCTATTGTGATTGACCCATCCAGGAGTAATCCCATGTGTAAAAACTAATGTATCTCGAGAATTTTATCAGAAAATGGTATCTCGACCATTTCATCGAAAAAATGGTATGTTGAGAAAGATGATAGATAAGGTGAGGAGGAGTGGGGCGTAGTGGTGACTGGTGGTCCGATTGGGCGGAGGCATGGGGTTGGACGGCGCCGGCAGCGGCCACCATTCCAGATTGTTCCAGAGACTTCCTTTTTTAATTGCTCAGCAATGAGGTTGTGGGAGATAAGGATGAATGAGGCAAGGCATTATCTGTAAATGTGGAGAGAGGTGCGGGTATCTTTTGTAAAATTGTCATAGTTTGCTTTCTATCCATCAGATATAGATCGAACAGTCTAGATTATAAGATGGCAGGCACAACATCATCACCAACTCGGTTTTTGATCTACTCCTACTCCTATAAAAGAATAAGTTGGTGATGATGGTGCGTCTGCCATCCGTCATTTCTGACCATTAGATCTGCATCTAACGGCTATGATGTAAGTTGTGGCCTTTTGGAACAACTCGCACTTCTCTGCTCCAGTTTACACAAAACCCCTTAGTATCTTGAAACCAACCACATTCCTCTCTTACTCATCAAAACAGCCCAAAGAATATATTTGGAGTGAAACATAAGATATTTTTAGTGATATGTATATCAAAACTAAACTATTTTCTTTCAAATTTGTGAATATGTATTATTCTACTTTGGATCCGTTGCAATGGACGAGCTCATTGTTATAAAGGTTTATCTCTTTCATCGTCCACAATGAACACCTGGTTTACTGGTCCGGGCTGGATGCTCGCAGCGCGATGACCTGAGTTCAAATTATGTTCTGAACTTTAGGTTTTTACATATTTTTTAATATATACTTCTTTCGCTATTGTACTGGCAGTGGAACCCACAGAGTACTTGGAATACAAGATTAAGGATGGATTTGTTTCTTTTTAACTTCCTGTACGAATCTGTAACCAACCTGCAAGTCATGTACACTATACTAGCAGTGGAACCCACAGAGTACTTAGAATACAAGATTAAGGATGGATTTGTTTCTTTTTAACTTTCTGTACGAATCTGCAGCCAGCCTGCAAGTCATGTACACTGTACTGATAGTGGAACCCACAGAGTACTTAGAATACAAGATTAAGGATGCAATTACCTTTTTATAGAGGGAGAATCATAGACGCAATTAACTCAAATGGATTGGACGTGACTATTATTCTCCAACAGCAACCGGCAAATTTCCTCCCGCGGGCGGGAGAGGTTTCTCGGTTTGCGTGCGGGTTTAACGGAGGCTTTTGATGGAGGCGAGGAGGCGTGTTCAGCCGGGCGTGTAGCGGACGGTGTAGTACTATTTGATTTGTTATAAAAAACAAAGAAGAGTAGTAGATATAGAGATAAGAGTAGAGATAGAGACTTAGGGAGGACCACCATCTACTGCTTCGTGTGCTACTCCTACACTCCATTCAGCGGCCGCAACGTCCCCTACAACCACTCCCTCCCGCGCTCCATTCGGCGGGCGCTATTGAAATTTGGGGAGCGCACTCTCACGACTACTGGCAGCGACGACTTCACTGACGACGACTTCTTCCCCGACCTCGGCAACCTCTTCCATAAAGACATGGGCGACAACCTCAACACCAACTGTGCTGCTCCTGTTGCACCGCATGTGTTTCTGTCCTTCCTGTTCGAAATCGTGGTAGAATTCATGTTTCTAGTCAGTGTCCTAGATTCTATCTGTTCATCTACCATGCTAGTACACATGATTAGTTTAATCTCTGTTATAGCCGTCATGATTTATTTTGTGCTTATTCGACTAAATCTTGTAGTAACTTGCTCATATATCCAACTGGCTCAACGTCCCCTACAGTCACTCCCGTTTCATGGACGGCCTGGTCGATGCCTCCAAGGAGCCCTTCGTCTACTGCTATGAGTACCCAATGCCGTTTTGGGGCTCGCCGGTGGGCATCGTGCATCACCTCACGCAGGCGTGTGGAGATCACTACTGGACCTTAGCGGAGTACATCAAGTATGAGAAGTGGTACCCGTCCACCGTGCCAAAGTTGCTGGTGGATCACCGTCGCCTTCTAGTCTCGAAGGAGGACGGTAGCGTCTTCCTCTTGATCGTGGGCAGCAGCGAGGCCCGTGCAGGCCGCCGCCTCGTCTCTGTAGTGTGCGTCAGGGGCAACGTCGCTGACGTTGACCCTGACACTGACACGAGGCCGATGTATGGGTTCGTGCTCACTATTACTACCCCTTAGACGTACATGGGAGCCCACACCGGCTCCGTCTTGCTGACTGGGACTGTGCTGAGCTACTCCGTTCCCGCCGATGTGGACATGGAAGACGCATTGTATGATTCCCCCCCAGGATGGTGCATGGGGACTCCAAGGAGGTTCACCTAGACATATGCATTACCAAGTTAAATGTTGATCATTAGTCTTCGCCAATGTAATCCACTGTCTAAGCATGTGGAGACTTCCATGCATGATCTTGCTCTATTGGAGTATCGCGCATGAATAAAAGTGTATCCATTTATAGTTTAGTCTAGAACCTTCCATGTATCAATTTTTACTAATGTACTGGTGAAAGACTTAGGATGAACAATTTCTTACATCTCCTCTGCCCCCTTCCAAGTCATCCTAATTTAATCCCTCCATCTAGGTGTATAAGGGCATGATTAATAGTTAATAGTATAGCCAACTATTGACTATAAGAAAGTGCCATCTCATCTGTAGCCAACATGTATAACAATCGATACTCAAAAACTAATTCTTAAAGATCATTTCTTGCAATGCACAATAAGTGTTTTTTCTTCACAACTTTTGGATGCAGGTTGAACAGTTGAACGCTTTTGTTTGCAAAAGATACTTTTTTATCTATTTCACCCTGATGTTTGTGAGCTCTAGAGATGAAATAATATCCGAAGAAACCTACCGATACCCGTTACTGTTGGGGAACATAGTAATTTCAAAAAAAAAATCCTATGATCACGCAAGATCTATCTAGGTGATGGATAGCAATGAGAGGGGAGAGTGTGTCCACGTACCCTCGTAGACCGAAAGAGGAAGCATTATGACAACGCGGTTGATGTAGTCGTACGTCTTCATGATCCGACCGATCCTAGCACCGAGGGTACGGCACCTCCGCGATCTGCACACGTTCGGCTCGGTGATGTCCCATGAACTCTAGATCCAGCTGAGGTCGAGGGAGAGTTTTGTCAGCACGACGACGTGGTGATGGTGATGATGAAGTTACTGGCGCAGGGCTTCGCCTAAGCATTACGACGATATGACCGAGGTGGAAATCTGTGGAGGGGGGCACCGCACACGGCTAAAACAATTGTCAACTTGTGTGTCTTAGGGTGCCCCCTGTCCCCGTATATAAAGGATCAAGGGGGAGGCTGGTCGGCCGTCATGAGGCATGCCCCAAGTAGGCCCACTAAGGCCCACCTAGGCCCACTAGTTCCCCCGAGGGGTTTTGGTAACCCTCCGGCACTCCGGTTTTATCCGAAACTTCTCCGGAACACTTCTGGTGTCCGAATATATTCGTCCAATATATCAATCTTTATTTCTCGACCATTTCGAGACTCCTCTTCATGTTCGTGATTACATCTGGGACTCCAAACAATCTTCGGTACATCATATCACATAAACTCATAATACCAATCGTCATCGAACGTTAAGCGTGCGGACCCTACAGGTTTGAGAACTATGTAGACATGACCGAGACATGTCTCCGGTCAATAAACAATAGTGGAACATGGATGCTCATAGTGGTTACTACATATTCTACGAAGATCTTTATTGATCAAACCGCATAACAACATACGTTGTTCCCTTTGTCATCGGTATGTTACTTGCCCAAGATTCGATCGTCGGTATCTTAATACCTAGTTCAATCTCGTTATCGGCAAGTCTCTTTACTCATTTCGTAATACTTCATCCCGCAACTAACTCATTAGTCACAATGCTTGCAAGGCTTATAGTGATGAGTATTACCGAGAGGGCCCAGAGATACCTCTCCGAAACACGGAGTGACAAATCCTAATGTCGATCTATGCCAACCCAACAAACACCTTTGGAGACACCTGTAGAGCACCTTTATAACCACCCTTTTATGTTGTGACATTTCGTAGCACACAAAGTGTTCCTCCGGTATTCGGGAGTTGCATAATCTCATAGTCTGAGGAACTTGTATAAGTCATGAAGAAAACAGTAGCAATGAAACTAACACGGTCATAATGCTAAGCAAACGGATGGGTCATGTCCACCACAACATTCTCCTAATGATGTGATCTCGTTCATCAAATGACAACACATGTCTATGGTTAGGAAACATAACCAACTTTGATTAACGAGCTAGTCAAGTAGAGGCATACTAGGGACTATATGTTTTGTCTATGTATTCACACATGTACTAAGTTTCCGGTTAATACAATTCTAGCATGAATAATAAACATTTATCATGAATTAAGGAAATAAATAATAACTTTATTATTGCCTCTAGGGCATATTTCCTTCAGTCTCCCACTTACACTAGAGTCAATAATCAAGATTACATAGTAATGATTCTAACACCCATGAAGCTTTGGTGTTGATCATGTTTTGCTCGTGGAAGAGGCTTAGTCAACGGGTCTGCAACATTCAGATCCGTGTGTTTCTTGCAAATATCTATGTCCCCTTCCGACACTTGATGATGGATGGAATTGAAGCGTCTCTTGATGTGCTTGGTTCTCTTGTAAAATCTGGATTCCTTTGCCAAGGCAATTGCACCAGTATTGTCACAAAAGATTTTCATTGGACCCGATGCAATAGGTATGACACCTAGATCGTATATGAACTCCTTCATCCAAACTCCTTCATTTGCTGCTTCCGAAGCAGCAATGTACTCTGCTTCACACGTAGATCCCACCATGACGCTCTGCTTGGAACTGCACCAACTGACAGCTCCTCCATTCAATAAAAATATGTATCCGGTTTGCGACTTAGAGTTATCAGGATGTCAAAGCTTGCATCGATGTAACCATTTACAACGAGCTCTTTTTCACCTCCATAAACGAGAAACATATCCTTAGTCCTTTTCAGGTATTTCAGGATGTTCTTGACCGCTGTCCAGTGCTCCACTCTGGGATTACTTTGGTACCTCCCTGCTATGCTGATAGAAAGACATACATCAAGGCTGGTACACAACATTGCATACATGATAGAGCCTATGGCTGAATGATAGGGGATGACTTTCATTTTCTCTCTATCTTCTGTAGTGGTCGGGCATTGAGTCTGACTCAACTTCACACCTTGTAACACAGGCAAGAACCCTTTCTTTGACTGATCCATTTTGAACTTCTTCAAAACTTTATCAAGGTATGTGCTTTGTGAAAGTCCAATTAAGCGTCTTGATCTATCTCTATAGATCTTGATGCCCAATATGTAAGCAGCTTTACCGAGGTCTTTCATGGAAAAACTCTTATTCAGGTATCCCTTTATGATATCCAGAAATTCTATATCATTTCCAATCAGCAATATGTCATCCACATATAATATCAGAAATGCTATAGAGCTCCCACTCACTTTCTTGTAAATACAGGTTTCTCCAAAAGTCTATATAAAACCATATCCTTTGATCACACTATCAAAGCATTTATTCCAACTCCGAGAGGCTTGCATCAGTCCATAAATGGATTGCTGGAGCGTGCACACTTTGTTAGCACCCTTTGGATCGACAAATCCTTCTGGTTACATCATATACAACTCTTCTTCCAGAAATCCATTCAGGAATGCAGTTTTGACATCCATTTGCCAAATTTCATAATCATAAAATGCAGCAATTGCTAACATGATTCAGAAAGACTTAATCATCGCTACAGGTGAGAAAGTCTCATCATAGTCAACTCCTTGAACTTGTCGAAAACCTTTCGTAACAAGTCGAGCTTTGTAGACAGTAACATTACTGTCAGTGTCGGTCTTCTTCTTGAAGATCCATTTATTTTTTATGGCTTGCCGATTATCGGGCAAGTCCACCAAAGTCCACACTTTGTTCTCATACATGGATCCCATCTTAGATTTCATGGCCTCAAGTCATTTCACGGAATCTAGGCTCATCATCACTTCCTCATAGTTCGTAGGTTCATCATGGTCTAGTAACATGACTTCCAGAACAGGATTACCGTACCACTCTAGTCCGGATCTTAATCTGGAAGACCTACGAGGTTCAGTAGTAACTTGATTTGAAGCTTCATGATCATCATCATTAGCTTCCTCACTAATTGGTGTAGGAATCACGGGAACTGATTTCTGTGATGAACAACTTTCCAATAAGTGAGAAGGTACAACTACCTCATCAAGTTCTACTTTCCTCCCACTCACTTCTTTCGAGAGAAACTCCTTCTCTAGAAAGGATCCATTCTTAGCAACAAAGATTTTGCCTTCGGATCTGTGATAGAAGGTGTACCCAATAGTTTCCTTTGGGTATCCTATGAAGACGCACTTCTCCGATTTGGGTTTGAGCTTATCAGGTTGAAGCTTTTTCACATAAGCATCGCAGCCCCAAACTTTAAGAAACGGTAACTTTGGTTTCTTGCCAAACCACAGTTGACAAGGTGTCGTCTCAATGTATTTTGATGGTGCCCGATTTAAAGTGAATGCAACCGTCTCTAAAGCTTAACCCCAAAACAATAGCGGTAAATCAGTAAGAGACATCATAGATCGCACCATATCCAATAAAGTACGGTTACGACGTTCGGACACACCATTTCGTTGTGGTGTTCCAGGCGGCGTTAATTGTGAAACTATCCCATGTTGTTTCAAATGAAGACCAAACTCGTAACTCAAATATTCTCCTGCACGATCAGATCGTAGAAACTTTATTTTCTTCTTACGATGACTTTCCACTTAACACTGAAATTCTTTGAATTTTTCAAATGTTTCAGACTTTATTTTCAAATGCTTCATTAAGTAGATATAACCATATCTGCTCAAATCATCTGTGAAGGTAAGAAAATAACGATACCCACCACAAGCCTCAATGCTCATTGGACCACATACATAAGTATGTATTATTTCCAATAAGTTAGTAGCTCGTTCCACTGTTTTGGAGAACAGAGTTTTAGTCATCTTGCCCATAAGGCACGGTTCTCAAGTATCAAGTGATTCCAAATGTCCATCAGCATGGAGTTTCTTTATTTGCTTTACACTGATATGACCCAAACGACAGTTCCACAAATAAGTTGCACTATCATTATTAAACTTATATCTTTTGGCTTCAACACCATGAATATGTGTATCACTACTATCGAGATCCTATAAAAATAGACCACTCAGCAGGGGTGCATGACCATAAAAGATATTACTAATATAAATAGAAGAACCATTATTCTTTGATTTAAATCAATAACCATCTCACATTAAACAAGATCCAGATATAAGTATCATGCTCAACGCCGGCACCAAATAACAATTATTCAGGTCTAAAACTAATCCCGATGGTAGATGTAGAGGTAGCATGCCAACCGCAATCACATTGACTTTGGAACCATTTCCCACGCGCATCGTCACCTCGTCCTTAGCCAATCTTCGCTTAATGTGTAGCCCCTGTTTCGAGTTGCAAATATGAGCAATAGAACGAGTATCAAATACCCAGGCGCTAATGCGAGCATTAGCTAAGTACACATCAATAACATGTATATCAAATGTACCTTTCACTTTACCATCCTTCTTATCTGCCAAATACTTGGGACAGTTCCACTTCCAGTGACCAGTCCCTTTGCAGTAGAAGCACTCAGTTTCAGGCTTACGTCCAGACTTGGGTTTGTTCTCTTGAGCAGCAACCTTCTTGCCTTTCTTCTTGAAGTTCCCCTTCTTCCCTTTACCCTTTTTCTTGAAACTAGTGGTCTTATTGACCATCAACACTTGATGCTCCTTTTTGATTTCTACCTCCGCAGCTTTTAGCATCGCGAAGAGCTCGGGAATAGTCTTGTTCATCCCTTTCATATTATAATTCATCATGAAGCTTTTGTAGCCTGGTGGTAGTGATTGAAGAACTCTTTCAATGACACTATCATCACGAAGATTAACTCCCAATTGAGTCAAATGGTTGTGGTACCCAGACATTCTGAGTATATGTTCACTGACATAACTATTCTCCTCCATTTCACAACTTTAGAACTTATTGGAGACTTCATATCTCTCAATCCGGGGATTTGCTTGAAATATTAACTTCAACTCCTAGAACATCTCATATGCTCCATGAAGTTCAAAACGTCGTTAAAGTCCCGGTTCTAAGATATAAAGCATGGCACACTGAACTATCGAGTAGTCATCAACACGTGTCTTGTCGATGTACAGAAGTAGGGGTTCTACTTTGCACCCCTCTACCTGTGCACGGGTAGTCAGAGCCACGCCCATGGCCACACTTGGCAAGGCAAGGGAAGGAGGCCGAGGCCACGAGACGGTCAAAGCAACGCCAAGACAGAGACACGAAGAACAAGAGGGCAAGGTGGGTTCGCCCGGCAAGGCCCTTGCCGGGGCAGCCTCCACGGCCCAGTTGAGGACCTTGTCGGGGAAGCTTGCCCAACCCCAACGGAGTGTGCCACTATCGGTGTCAAAACTGGCGGATCTCGGGTAGGGGGTCCCGAACTATGCGTCTAGGCGGATGGTAACAGGAGACAAGGGACACGATGTTTTTACCCAGGTTCGGGCCTTCTCGATGGAGGTAAAACCCTACTCCTGCTTGATTAATGTTGATGGTATGGGTAGTACAAGAGTTGATCTACCACGAGATCAGAGAGGCTAAACCCTAGAAGCTAGCCTATGGTATGATTGTTGTTCGTCCTACGGACTAAAACTCTCCGGTTTATATAGACACCGGAGAGGGCTAGGGTTACACAGAGTTGGTTACAATGGGAGGAGATCTACATATCGTATCGCCAAGCTTGCCTTCCACACCAAGGAAAGTCCCATCCGGACACGGGACGAAGTCTTCAATCTTGTATCTTCATAGTCCGGGAGTCCGGCCAAAGGTCATAGTCCGGCCATCCGAACACCCCCTAATCCAGGACTCCCTCAGTAGCCCCTGAAAAAAGGACTTAACTGGGGGCCGTCCAAGGACGACGAGTCCGGCGCGCAAATTGTCTTCGGCATTGCAAGGCGGGTTCCTCCTCCGAATACTTCATAGAAGATGTTGAACATAAGGATAGTGTCTGGCTCTGTAAAATAAGCTCCACATACCACCGTAGAGAGAATAATATCTGCACAAATCTAATTTGCTGGCGTATTCCGTAGCGTGACGGCATGCCACAGCCAAACCTTTATTTGAATCGTTTTACTGTCCCACCTCGGCGTGTTTAGCGAGGCGGTTTCCTTGGCACGTCTTGTCAAAGCAGAGATCGTGTCCCCTTATTCCGGGATTCTCATCAATACGGGTGTGGATAACCCAACCGCGCCATCGATACGACTTCTTTAATCGAAGGTAAGTCCTAAACGGTCACGGGGAGGGCTCTTGGTATTCAACCTCTTTATAAAGAGACCAAGGCTCACCTCCTCTTTTTCAATCACATCAAGCCCGCCTCTCGCCTTGAGTTCCAACACCCAAAGCTCCAGATACAGGCGCTTCAGACCTTCGATGATGTCCGGCTCTGACTCCCAAGGCCGGTGGATGTCTTCCTCTGTTATGGAGGAAGACGTGCGAAAGCTGAGAGATGCCAGGTATCTGACCGGCGAAATCTCGCATAGGCGGCCTGCTCAAGGGCAGGCTATTCCCACTCCCCAGCCCGGTGAGAGCGTGTTGTTCACATCTCACTTCCTTTGGGGGCTAGGCTTCCCGATTGATCCCTTCGTGAGGGGGCTCATGTTTTATTACGGGCTGGAATTCCATGACTTAGCTCCGGAGTC
The DNA here is from genome assembly GCF_002162155.2 of Triticum dicoccoides. Lineage (NCBI taxonomy): Eukaryota > Viridiplantae > Streptophyta > Magnoliopsida > Poales > Poaceae > Triticum > Triticum dicoccoides. The sequence goes on from NC_041387.1 coordinate 498,392,005, forward strand.
CATCCTCCAAATTTCATCGTTCATTGTCGTGTGCGAGGCCTTCCTCCACGTTACTCCTCACTTCGGGCTATGGCTTAAAACCTTCAAGGTAGAACCGAAGATGATCGAGGGGCAGCACGCTAAGTGCGGAGGTGCAATTATAAGCAAGATTGCCAATGCTCCATGGCCTGAGGGCTCTTTTCAAGAGGAGTTCGAATTATGGCAATGGGAGTGGTTCTACGCACTGCTCCCAGGGGCACCACGTGGGTGACGCCGCCTACTTTTTGCTCGGGTCCCCCACCACGCCTAGCATCATGGGTCAATAAAGGACTTAACTGGGGGCCGTCCAAGGACGTGCCCTTGCTGCAGGGCCGCATTCGAGATCTCCTAGAGAGAGACATCAATTTGGCCGTAGCGGCGCAGGTTATGCTGATTCGCCGCATACTGCCCTGCAAACGTCGGCCCCTTCGCCTGTGGGAATTTAATCCGGAAGGACCACGAGCTCTCCAACACTTTATGGGCACGACACCCGTGGAGATGTACAAATTGTTCTTCGGATCACAAGCAAGGTGCCCGGACTTGTCTGAGGACGCAGGCCTGAGCTGCAATCGCCTGGATACTCAAGTAAGTAGCCCCATACCCGAACACGCCATCCATATATTTATCATAAAACCACCCTTAAAAGAGACATCCTTTAAACAGGAGTGGATAGCGGAAGCAAAGCTTATCAGGTGTCCGGCCCCCCTCCCTGAGACCATGCCGGATCCCGTGTTGACCGGGATGCGGGAGATTGTGCCTTTTGAAGAAGGCGAAGAGGGGAACAAAGAAGCTACCGCCTCCGCGAAGGAGGCTGTCAGGAAAGGAGGAGTCGAGAACTCCTCTATCCCGGGAAAGAAGAGGAATGCCTCTGAAGAACCGGAGGAGATAGCCTTAAAGCGGGGGAAGAGATCTTTGTGAGAGGGTCCGGCGCTGGAGGATGCCCCGGCCGCATTGCGCCACCAAGGGGATCAGCTCTCCACCGAGCCGTAAGTAAAGAGAGGGGTTTTAAAATGAGTGATATCCCCGTTTTATTTCTAAGGAAGATAACCAAAATTTTACCTTGCAGTTCGGATCTCAACCCTTCTCAGCAGAGCTCATCTTCAGGGGATCTTAGTCCGGAGATGATGGAGAGCGAAATGCCTCCCCCAGCTGTACAGTCTTACGAGGCGGGAGCCCTCAGGTGTCTCTCGGAGGGTTTCTCCAAACCCGGACCTTGAAAAAGGTCATCGGACTAGTCCGACACTTTGGTGCACGGTCAGAGGGGCTGAAGGATCTGCCTGGGCGAGCGTCTATCTCAGAGGAACACCGTGTGTTGATGAACACGGTTATTATAAGGATTTCATCCGCGGAAAGCGGATTGTACAAGGCCGCCAGGAGTTTACTGACAGGTTTTGAGGTATGCGAAAAGACATACTTTTTGACAGAGCAGCATATATAAAATGCGCCCTGTATAAATAGTAGCCCCTGAGACTCTGTGTGTTGTCAAAAATGACGGCGCACAGAGGATCATAATCCCAGGTATAATATGTCGCTTCTCCTATGTAGATGGCGTGGTGTTCGGTGGCTAGCCGGACTGGCGCGTTTGTCGAAGTAAAGCGGCAACTTGACGTGGCAGATGCCGACATCATGCTTGTGAATGAGCGGCTAGACGAGGCACAAGGTATGGAACGTCTCCAAAGACATCTAAAAAGAGGGGCTTGATGCTCGTACCTTATAACATATGTGCTTAATGCAGATGGTATGTAGATGGTGTCGCTGCCGTGGAGAGTCTTCGGGTCGAACTTGCCCGAGCCAAGGAACAAGCGAGGAAAAGTGATGCGGTTGTCGTTAAAGCGGGCAAAGAGCTAGAAGCCGAACAGGCTGCTCACTGCTAGAGCAAGAAAGTAATAGCCGAGATGACTATAAAGTTGAAGGATGCTGCCAACCGTTATGAGCTTCTTGAAAAAGAAGATAGGGTGGCACAGAAGGACCTAGAAAAGGTCACTGCCGAGGCCAAGGACACTCGCTCTGTAACGAGAGCTATGAAAGAGGAGCTACGTCCGGCCGGAGATATCGCGGCAGGAAAGCCCTATATGCTGCGGATGAAGTTCGGGGGATCGTAAGTATGCTCCGTTAGATCGGAAGTGGAGTGCGGCGAACACTTATCTGGATTTGGCGGCGAGTGCCGCAGATGCGGCCGAACACTTCCAGGGTCTGGGTGACCATGAATTGGAAGAACTTTTTTGATCGCAGTTCCATAATCCGGAGCGCCCACTTTCGGTATCTGACCGTTTGGCCGCTTGGGCGGAGCTAAACAGGTTATCCGGACTCACCATGACGTACGTCGCGAGTCGTCTGTGGCCGGAAGAGCCAGAGCCGAAGAGTTATTTTAGCTTGGTGCAGCAGTTCCTTGGTTCGGTGCCACATGTTGATGCAATGAAGAGGTCAGCGTGCATAGACGGTGCGCAGATGGCTCTTGCCCGTGTCAAGACATACTGGGCGGATATGAAGGCCAGTGTTGTTGCATCCCAGGATTCGGACGAAAGTCGAGTACCTGCCAAGCACTACTTTGAGGAAGTTCTGCAGGGCGCTCGTTTAATAGAGACGCGGTGCTCGAAGGATGTTGTGTTTGAATGACATGTGCTATTGTAAAACAATACTTTGATGGAACATAAAAGCTTTTTATACTCGTGCTTTCAAGAATTAGAATGCCTCCTGTGCGGCCGTTAATGTATATGTGTATATAACCTGGAAGATGGCGGTCGTTGGCTTCAGCCCCCACGCATATAATGCGGGGATGTTCGCAGAAGGCGCCTTTTCACACTTGATCCAACGTCTTGGTCCTATAAAGGAGGTGATAGCGCAGTGAACTAGGAAACCGGACTATAATGCTTTATCACTTTCACTTAGCCATAGGAGTTTGACAGTGGGGCTACTGAATAGCCCCTAGGGGCACCGCGCTCGCCCGAATCTGGGGCGCGTGTGTGCCTGACCAGGAAACGACCCTTCATTAATGTGGAGGAATTCTAAAGATTCCGGTAAGTCATCGAGTGGTTGACCAGTCTCTCGCTATATGATGATAGTAAGTTTTCGTCTTTCTCAACTGAGGTGCTCGCCTGGCTGAACTGGGGCACAATCGCAGTAGTTTTCCTGGTGCCGCCTTAGCCGATAGAGCGGAACGTAAGGCAGCAAAACACAAGAGCCAGGCAAACCCAACATTTGACCAAAGACATGATTCGGAGCTGATGCATATAAGGCCAAACTCGCGACGCCGAACACTCCCTAAGGTATTCGGTCTTTATGAAAATGGGCCGCACAAAGGCCCCTGATAAAAAAAACCTGGTGTCCAGGTATGCGCAAAGTTCTGGCGTGACCACATGCCAAGACGCCCGCCTCCTCCTCGGTTATAGCAAAAACCGGGGGATGTTATCAACAAGAGACAGTAAAAAAGGTTTACACAGGGTCTTAATCTGAAAAGAATCCTTGAAACGGGTCCCTGCTGCACGTCTGCGCATGTGTCTCCGTTGTGCCGTATCCTGGACGGGTGTAGCACAACGTTCGTCTGCAAAAGAGAGGAACTTAGTGGGAAAACAATCGTGCGAGAATCTATGTTAAAATAAACAAAGTATAATACAAAAACATGGGTAGAATTGAGCTTTATTGTCTCATGGTGTAGACGCGCGGAGCCCCTTGTATAGGGTTATGCGGCTATGAAGCCTTTGTATGTTTAGGCCAGACTCGTCGAGCCATGTTCGAGGTCTTTAACGACCTTTTTAGGTGTTCTGAGTAGTAAAGCTGGGTAAGTGTGCGGCTGTCAAGGTAGCCGTACCATCCTCCGTGCTCGGGGAACACGTGGTATTTCCCTTTAATGAGATGGTGCCTTGTGGACCGGGCATTTTGAGCGTAAGGGATGGATAATGCGGTATTGCGTTAAAGCGGGCGAAAGCTTCGCGTCCCAGTAGCGCTTGATAGCGACTTATGAATGGGGCGATGTGGAAGATTAGCATTT
>NC_041387.1:498396214-498554558 GCF_002162155.2 Triticum dicoccoides
ATAACTTCTAACGAGAGGGAACCCATACAATGAATATCTGGGCCTAGCGTGACCCCTTTAAAGGAAGTGTTGCCATGGCGAATTATTGCTGGGTTTAACCCCATTTTGCGGATTGTGTCCTGATATAATAGGTTTAGGTCACTGCCGCCGTCCATTAGGACTTGTGTAAAGTGGAGTCCATCAATTATCGGATCTAAGACCAGGGCAGTCCGTCCTGCATTCCGGATACCTCTAGAGTAGTCCTGATGGTCAAAGGTGATTGGTTGTAACAACCAGTGGCTGGATTCCTCTGGGACAGGCCATATGGCGCGTATCTCCGTAGGCGCCAATCTATTTTTTTCCTTTTGTCACATGAAGTGAATTTACTGTTTTGACTTCTTGTGGGAACTTCTTTTGTTCTCCGGTGTTCTGCTTATGGGATTCACCATCATTCTCGCTTGGTATGTCGAGCCCCTTGTGTTCGGCGTTGAGTTTGCCGGATTGCTTGAAGACCCAACAATCTCTGTGGGTATGGTTTGCCGGCCTCCCGGGGGTACTGTGGATTTGACATATTTTGTCCAAGATTTTGTTGAGGTTAGATAGCTCGTCACTTTCATCTTTGGGGGAGGCTTTTTTTGATTTTGCCGAGAGCTTTTGAATTCCGCGTTGACTGCCGCACTTTTCAGGCTGTTCTCCTTGAACCGGCGTTGTTCCTTGCTGCGGCGCGGTTTTCCGTTTCCATCTCTAACTTCGGATGTACTTGGGTCGCTGGTGCTACTTCTTGCCAACCAGCTATCCTCTCCTGCGCAAAAGCAAGTCATGAGGCTTGTCAATGCGGCCATTGTTCTTGGCCTTTCTTGGCCGAGGTTTCTGGCGAGCCATTCGTATCGAACGCTATGTTTAAAAGCTGCTAAGGCTTCGGCATCCGAACAGTCGACTATCTGGTTCTTTTTAGTAAGAAATCTGTTCCAGAGTTTCTGGGCTGACTCTCCGGATTGTTGGGTTATATGACTTAGATTGTCTGCATCCGGAGGTCGGACATAGGTCCCTTGAAAATTTGCCCGAAAAGCATTCTCGAGCTCTTCCCAACTTCCTATGGTGTTTTCGGGAAGGCTTTTAAGCCAGTGCCGGGCTGGCCCTTTGAGCTTGAGGGGTAGGTATTTTATGGCATGGAGGTCATCTCCTCTAGCCATGTGTATGTGGAGGATATAATCCTCAATCCAGACTCCAGGGTCTGTTGTTCCATCGTATGCCTCTATGCTTACGGGCTTGAATCCCGCTGGAAATACGTGGTCCAGCACCTCATTGGTGAAACATAAAGGATGCACGGCGCCTCTGTATTTGGGTGTGCCATGATGTTCGTATATTTGTTGCGTTGCATTGCTTACTAGAGCTTGCTTTCTTGGCCCGAAGATGGATCTAGTTGGGCCGTCTTTTTGATGCGAATCCTCGTGCGGATCGCACGCCGGATTGAGTGCAGCGCCCTTTGCCGCTCGAATTCGGTCATGGGGTCGTCTATCCGACCTGGTGGCTTCCTTGTTTTTTGACCATGGGGGCTCTAAGGCCTCCTCATCAAATTCCGGTAGTAATTTTCGCGTCGGGTAGCTCTTTGTGTGGTGACTGTCGCCGTACTTGTGTGCGGTGTTGAGTACTCTGTCCCATCTTATTCTGAGTGTATCTTCCGCTGTTTTGAGCTTCCGCTTCTGCTGTTTCAGGCTACGTGCCGTGGCAACGAGCCTTTGGTGGGGGTTACTCTTCTCCCTCAATTTGTCCGGTGTTAGGTCGTCCGGACTATTAGCTTCGCCGGGGACTGGATATTTGGTTTGTTCATCCCGGTTGCTCTGTTCGGCGGTTGCTCGATGGTGTGTTCGTCGTCCGCTGGTTCATCCTGCTCTATGGCTGGATCTCTGTCGAGGTGGGGTTTGGCACGGCGTTTCCGCCGCCGCTTTGATTGATTCTCGAGGGAATGATTCCTTGTTGCGTCCCTTTTGATCCTCTTCTTTGTTTCATTTAGGTGTGTCCACCATGTATACATCATGAGATGAGGTGGTTGTCCATTGCCCTATAGGTGCTGGTTCTTGTTCGTCTCCTTCATCGGTGTTCGTACCGTCGATGTCTTCGGAGTCGAAGTCGAGCATGTCGGTTAAATCATCGAAAGTGGCTACGAAGTGGGTGGTGGGTGGGTTTCGAATTTCTTCGTCATCCACATCCCAACCTTGCTGACCATAGTCCGGTCAGGGCTCTCCTGACAGAGAGAGAGACTTTAGTGAATTCAAGATGTCGCCGAAAGACGAGTGTTGAAAGATGTCTGTGGCGGTGAAGTCCATGATTGGAGCCCAATTGGGTTCGATCGGAAGGGGTGCGGAAGACTAGGAGTCCGGAAAAGAGTCCGGCACCTTGGAGTCATAGGCTTTACAAAGGACAAGGCTGATATTCGGCTCGATCGCCGTAGAGATTGCAGCCCCGGGGCGGCGTACAACCGTCCGTCCCTGACTGGCACGGTCGGGTCCGAGCTAAGGATCGGAGCAGACACCTGAGCGGCGCTCTGGGTGCTATCCGGCGGCAGAGCTAGATCATGCCCATCGTGACAGTGCGGCACGCTCGGCCGTGGCTCTAATCCGTCAAAGTTCAGGTCTCCGCGGATGTCAGCCGTGTAGTTCAAACTTCCACATCTGACCCGATGGCCAGGAGCGTAGCTTTAGATCTGCTCCAGATGGCCAAGCGAATTGGCCCGCAGTGCGAAGCCGCTGACCACGAAGATCTGTCCGGGGAGAAAAGTCTCACCCTGGACCGCGTTGTGGTTGATGGTCGAAGAAGCCATCGGGCCTAAAGGTGACGACACAGAGGAACTCTCAATGAAAGCACCAATGTCGGTGTCAAAACCGGTGGATCTCGGGTAGGGGGTCCTGAACTGTGCGTCTAGGTGGATGGTAACAGGAGACAAGGGACACGATGTTTTTACCCAGGTTCGGGCCCTCTGGATGGAGGTAAAACCCTACTCCTGCTTGATTAACATTAATGGTATGGGTAGTACAAGAGTTGATCTACCACGAGATCAAAGAGGCTAAACCCTAGAAGCTAGCCTATGGTATGATTGTTGTTCATCCTACGGACTAAAACCCTCCGGTTTATATAGACACCGGAGAGGGCTAGGGTTACACAGAGTCGGTTACAATGGGAGGAGATCTACATATCGTATCACCAAGCTTGCCTTCCACGCCAAGGAAAGTCCCATCCGGACACGGGACAAAGTCTTCAATCTTGTATCTTCATAGTCCGGGAGTCCGGCCAAAGGTCATAGTCCGGCCATCCGGACACCCCCTAATCCAGGACTCCCTCAGCCACCCTCGAGCCCGAGGCTTCCAACAACCACATTGGAACCAAGGCTCAGGAGGCGCCTCCATGGTGGCATGTAGATCTTTGTGAAGATCATTAACACAAATAAATATCGGATGAGGAACAAAGGACGAGACCTCCGGCAACATCCTTTCCCGGGACGATTGCGGTGCCGCGGCAAGACCCTTGCTGGGGCCCCCCAGCAAGACCCTTGCCGAGGACGTCAACGAGGCTGCAGCCAAGCCCGCGTGTGCCAAGGCCCCACCACCGTTCCCATGCAGCTACCAGCCAGCCAGCCAGGCGGGCACCTGCGTGGCGACACGCAGTCCCGAGGCCAACTCAGCAAGCACCTACGTGGTGGCATGCAGATCTTCGTGAAGACGCCGCCACCATGCCACCTCAGCAGCCTGCCAGCCTACATGGCGCTGACCGCCTCGCTGGCCCAGGCGTGTGTCGAAGCAGGGCGAGGCGGCGATAAAGCGAGAGGGACACCTCAGGGGCGCATTTAATGCATTTTGTCCCGTAATAGGAAGCGATAAGCTTGTACATTGTACCCCTTTCCACCTCCTGTATGCCACTGTAGCGCCTCCTTCGACTATAGAAGGAGGCCCGAGGCATACTGGAGGGGGATTCGGCTCTTTGGGCAAGTAACGCTCGATAGCTAGTTCAAGAACACTGATATACACACCAAAGCAGGACTAGGGTATTACGCGTCTCCGCGGCCCGAACCTGGATAAACGACCTTTGTGCTAGCTATTGGTCCTGTTCTTCTCACGACCCCGCGCCCGCCGACCATAGTAGGGATTCTTGTGATCCCATAGGTGTCATTCCCACTGACATCTTTGGGCGCCAGGTAGGGGGAGCGCAGTCATGCGAATCTAGTTTAGCGGCTAGTTGAGCAGCTCTTCGTCGCCGTGGCTCCCAAGAGGAAGACAACCACGACGATCGGTTCATCTGGAGCCGGACTGCTTGTACCGGTCTGGGCCAGTGGCGGGCCAGTCACAGAAAGAACCTGAGGTGCAGCCTGCGAACACCTGCATCGCCCTGGCAGTCAGGACCTGGCGAGCGGCGTCGTTCGTGCGCTAGACGACAGGCCGCATGCCGTGAATTCCAGAGACGGAGTTGGGCCCCCTGCAGGCGACGCGGGCCCTCCAGGGGCGTCGCCATGCCGCCTAGCAGTGGGGCGGCGGCCTCCAAGACACCTACGCCAGCGCCCACGGCTCGCTCTTCCAAGTTGTGCGCGATGAGCAGCGTCACCATGCTGGTGACCCTGGGCGCTGCCCTGGGAAGAGTCCCGCGCGTCCTTAGCTGGATGAGGAAGGCTAGCATGCACGCCGAGGTGTTGGTGAAAATGGCGGACAGCCGCAGGGCCGTGATAGAGCTCCTTCTAACATAGTTAGGAGTCGAAGCGCATCGTGGTCCATGCAGCTTTCGCCGCTGCGCACACCAGCAGAAGCTCTGGCGCACGCGCAGCTGCTCCTCGACTTTACTCCTACTATGGAAAGGCTCGACGAGTGGAGAGCCACCTTCCGGAGCCTCGTCGGCATCGCCAACAAAGATGAGCCACGACCAGAAAGGACCATAGGCCGTCACTCCGTCGAGCCACCGCATGCCAGCGGTGGAAGGGCCGGGGGCGATGCGGCCACGGTGCTCTCTCCTCCCCCACGCCAGCTACCGCTGGTGTCGATCCGTCATGATGACGCATGTGATAATATTTCCATAGCGTCATCCGATCCACGGACCCACCACGATCAGCGTCAAGTTCTTCGGGAACGAGCCCTCAAAGACGCCCGAACCACGATCGAGCACCGGTGTGATGCGTGCCACCAGTCAGATAGGCGGCTAGGGCCTACTATGGACCACTTGGCACTGGGAGGCTACGGTGGCCTACCTTACGAGGTGGGTTGCCCGGCCTTCACCCGTGAGCTGCGGCAGTTCTAGTGGCCCTCCAACCGCACATTCAAGCCCGACGTTGGCAAGAAGTACAACGGCAAGACTCACCCGTCGGAGCTCCTCAGCATATACACCATCGCGATGCAAGCTGCTGGAGCCCGCGATGATAAGATGCTTGCCAATTACTTCCCGTTGGCTCTCAAGCCCAATGTCATGTCATGGTTGATGCACTTGCCAGTGGACTCCATTTCTTCCTGGTCGGATCTGTGTCATGAGTTTGTTGGCGCCTTCACTGGAGGCCATCAAGCTCATGCCAAGCCAGCGATCTGCATATCATCCCCCAGAAGGAAGGAGAAAACATGCGCAAGTACATCCAAAGGTTCAGCCGAGTGCAGTACAACATCCCAGGCGTTCATCCCGCCACCATGATTAGTTCATTCCATCAGAATGTGGGCAACCGCAAGATGCGTGAGGAGCTTGCGATGAACAAGGTCAAGGATGTGGTCGAACTTTATGTTCTGGCCGATAGGTGCGCTCGGGCTGAAGAGCGGAGGAAGTTGTTGGGTGTGCCGCCTGCCGGGCCTTAGCGGCTGCCGACAAGTGAGGAAGCTCCGACAAGCAGTATTGCAAGATCCAGCGCACCAAGGGCCACGACCTCCAAAACTGCCGACAAGTTGAGCTGCTCGCTGAGAAGCAAAAGGCTGAGTATGAGAGGTGGGACAAGGAGAAGGGCCAGGATGGTGCCGAAGGATCTGGCAAGAAGCGTGGCGGTTAAGGGGGACGCCGCGGCAAGGATGACCAGCAAGAGCGGCCCGCCCGGGGCCGCAATAAGAAGCAGGAAGACGATGATCACGACGAGGACGACGAGTCCAGCGATCACAAGTTCCAGAAAGCTACAAAGGCCATGTGCGTTGGCGGTGGCGCCTCGCTACACACCTCTCACCGCCAGCTCAAGCAATGGGCGCATGAGGTCACAGCGGTGGAACCATCGCTCGACGTAGGGAAGCCACTGAAGTGGTCTAGCACGCCCATCGTCTTTGACTTTGAGGACCACCCTGATCGCATTACTGCGGTCAGGTGTTTGCCGTTGTTGGTTTCACCAACAATCCGCAACCTCAAGGTGACGAAGATGCTAGTTGGCGCGGGGACGGTTTGAACTTGATTTCGCCCATTGTGGTCAGAAGGCTGCAGATTCCTGATGGAGACCTCAAGGAGACAGGCACATTTCAAGGGGTCAACCCGGGAAGAAGCCAGCCAAAGGGCAAGGTCAAACTACCCGTGACGTTTGGAGGAGAACTGAATCATCGGACGGAAAGGATTGTCTTCGACGTCGCCGAGATCCCCTTGCCCTACAACGGGATCCTCGGCCGCCTGGCACTAGCCAAGTTCATGGCGCCATCACATTACGCCTACAACACGTTGAAGATGCCCGGGCCAATGAACATCATCACCGTCCCCTCCGACATGAAGGACATGCTGATCTGCGCTGACCAGCCCTACCGGGAAGCAGTCGCAACAGCTGCCGTCAAGGCACTTGCTCCTGCCGCCGGAGCCCCGGGAAGGAAGAAGTCCAGCGAGACCTCTTGCACCCACTCCGGCAAGCGCACCTCTCCGGAGTGTTGTGCTCCCATCGTGGATGTGCCAGAGAGCTCCACCAGTAAGAGCAAGAAATCCAGAGCTGCACCACCAGAGACCAAGAAGGTGTCCGTCAAGGGGGACGACATGGGAGGGGCTTTCACTATAAGCTCCACCCTTGATAGCAAATAGGAAGACGAGCTCGTCACTTTCCTGTAGGCGAATGTCGATGTGTTTGCATGGCAGGCATCTGACATTCCCGGCGTTCCCAGGGAAGTGATTGAGCACCATGTTGTTGTCTGTCCCCATGCGCGGCCCGTCAAGCAAAAGGTCAGGAAGCAAGCTCTGGAGAGGCAAGAGTTCATCACAGAAGAAATTAGAAAGCTGGAGGCGGAAGTCTTGGTAAGAGGGGTACTCCATCCAACGTGGTTGGCCAATCCGGTGGTAGTGCGCAAGGCAAACGGGAAGTGGAGGCTGTGTATTGATTACACAGATATCAATAAGGCTTGTCCGAAAGACCCTTTCCCATTGTCGCGCATCGACCAGATTGTTGACTCCACGGCTGGGTGTGACCTGTGATCATTCCTCGACGCCTACTCGGGATACCATCAGATTTTTATGACAAGAGAAGATGAAGAGAAGGCAGCGTTCATCACCCCATGTGGTATGTACTGCTTTTTGCGGATGCCTTTCGGGTTGAAGAGCGTTGGCTCGGCCTTTGCAAGAGCAGTCCAAATTGGTTTTGAGCCTCAGCTACATAGAAATATGGAAGCTTATATGCATGAAATAGTGGTCAAAACCATGGACAAGGCGACACTTGTGCAAGATCTGGAAGAAACGTTTGCAAACCTGCGCAAGATCAACCTCAAGCTGAACCCTGAGAAGTGTGTCTTCGGTGTTCCGTCGTGCATGCTTCTCGGGTTCTTTGTGTCGTAGCGTGAGATTGAGGCAAACCCGGACAAGATCAAGGCCATTGAGCAGACTGAGGTACCTAAGCAGATCAAGGATGTGCGTCGGCTCACTGGTTGTGTCGCCGCCATGAGCAGATTTATCTCCAAGTCCTTCGAGCGTGCCCTTCCCTTTTGCAAAATCTTGAAAAAGGCGGGCCCAATGGAGTGGACCCCGGAGGCCGAGGCAGCGCTGTAGGATTTAAAGAAGTACCTCTCCTCCACACCAATACTGGTTGCGCCTAGGTCACAAGAGCCGTTGCTGCTGTATCTAGCGGCAACGAATCAAATGGTTAGCGTCACACTGGTGGTGCAGAGGGAGGTCGACGAAGGGGCAGCGACAACGGCAGAGTTGACGGATGGCAAGCCAGAACTCCCCTCGGGAGGGCCTGGTCTCGGCAAGGCAGGGCCCCGGCAAGGTCTAACACCAGCGCGATAGGGCCCACAAGCCCAGCGAGGTGGCGCAGAAGAAGAAGATGATGCATCACCCGGTTTACTTCGTCAGCTCCCTCTTGTAGGGGGCTAGGTCAAGGTACTCCGGTGCGCAGAAATTGCTCTTCGACCTTCTTATGGCCTCGAGGAAGCTGTGTCATTACTTCCAAGCGCATGAGATCATCGTCGTCACCCGTCTCCCGTTGCAACGGATATTGCATAACCCAGATGCAACGGGGAGGTTTGTGGATGGGCCTTGGAGCTGTCGAGTTTTGGTTTGAAGTTCAAAAGTACCTCAATGGTTCAGAGCAGAGTCTTGGCGGAGTTCATTGCAGAATGAACCTCGACGCCCGATGAAGAAATCCAGGAGACCACTCTCCTCAGCAGGGAAACAAGTCGCAATTGGATTATGTACTTTGATGGGGCTTTTTCGCTACAAGGCGTCATCGCACCCACCGGAGAGCACCTCAAGTACGTGATCCAGATGCACTTTCCTAGGGAGATGTCGACGAAGAACACTACTGAATACGAGGGATTGCTTGCCAGTCTCAGGATCACGGCAGACCTCAGGGTCAAGAATCTCATCATCAGGGGCGATTCACAGCTTGTCGTCAGGCAGATCAACAAGGATTATCAAAGCCCGCTGATGGAAGCCTACGTGGATGAAGTGAGGAAACTGGAGGAGTGCCTTGACGGTATACAGGCAGAGAATGTCCCCCGAGTGGAGAACGACATTGCCGACTACCTGTCGAAGCGCACTGACCTCAAGCTACCTGTGGAACTAGGTACTTTTGTGCTTCGGTTAACTCAACCATCCGTCGAACCATCAACAGAGCAGAACAAGCAGAGGAAGACAGGCCCCGAGAGGTACTTCCCCATCGAGCTCCTTGGAGCCACTGGCTAACATGTTGCCGTGGACGCCGAGCCTGCCATGGGACAACCGACTCTAGCGAGGCGCCAAGCCCTTGCCGTGGAGGCAACTGTTCCGGCGGCAGAGGAAATGCCTTTTGTCCTTGCCATCGAGCCTCAGGCTCCAGCATGGGCACAACATAACGTCTGATTCCTCCAAGCAGGGGAGCTTCCTGAGGAGCAGGAAGAAGTAGAGAAAGTAGCATGCCGGTCTGCCCTGTACCAGTTCGTTGACAACATTCTGTATAGAAAAAGACCAAATGGGGTGAAACTGAAGTGCATTCCCCGGGAGGAAGGACTGGAGCTATTAGCGGAGATACATGGAGGCATATGTGGCTCCCACATAGGGTCGAGGGCCCTTGTCGGCAAGGCTTTCTGGCAAGGTTTCTTCTGGCCCACTGCCCTCCAGGATGCGATGGCACTGGTAACCAGGTGTGAGGCATGCCAGTTCCATTCGAAGAAGCTTCATCAGCTAGCTAAAGCCCTGCATATAATCCCTCTCTCCTGTCCATTCTCGGTCTGGGGGCTCAACATACTGGGCCCTTTTCCCTCGCGCTGTCGGGGGCTTTGAGTACTTGCATGTTGCAGTCGACAAGTTCACAAAGTGGCCGGAGGTGGAAGCAGTGAGGAAGGTGACGGCGCAATCAGCCGTCAAATTCTTCAAGGGGTTAGTTTGCCACTTTGGTGTGCCAAACAGAGTCATCACCGAGAATGGCACGCAGTTCACAAGCCACACCTTCATGCAATACATTGAAGACCTCGGCAGCAAGGTCTGTTTCGCTTCTGTGGCACACCCACAGAGCAAAGACCAAGCGGAGAGGGCAAATGCTGAAGTACTACGAGGCCTGAGTACAAAGACTTTTGACAGGCTGCGCAAGAGCGGAAGGCACTAGATTGATGAGTTATCGGCGGTTCTTTGGTCGATCAGAACGACCCCAAATCGAGCCACCGGCCAGACACCCTTTGCCCTGGTATATGGGGTAGAAGCAGTTCTCCCCATGGAACTCATATATGGGTCACCTCGAGTGCTCTCTTATGATGAGCTTGAGCAAGAGCGACTGCGGCAAGATGACGTGACGCTTCTCGAGGAAGATCGTCTTTGGGTGGCTGTGAGAGTAGCACGCTACCAGCAAGCCTTGCACCGCTACCATAGCTGCAAGGTTCATGCCCGAAGCTTTGAGGAAGGAGACCATGTTCTTTGGCGTGTTCAGTCGGCCAAGAATTCCAACAAGTTCACACCAAAGTGGGAAGGCTCTTATCGGGTAATACGAGTCACCAGGCCCGGCGCGGTCCGCCTGGAGACCAAAGATGCCATTCCAGTGAGCAACTCCTGGAACATCGAGCATCTTCGTAAGTTTTACCCACAAGGCGCGGCTACCGGGCCCCCGGCAAGCCACCTTTTGTACAAGCCTTGCCGGCAAGGCATGTAATCCTCTATACAAAGCCAGGCGCAGACCTTGAGCATAAATGAACGAAGCGCTGGTGCCCTAAGTCATAGCATGCATGCTATGTCGAGTCTCTCCCTTGGTTAGGGTTGATAGTGCTTAGCGGCGACTAACCCCTAGCATAGAGGTCGAGTCTGCGTCTCTTTGTTCCTTTCCATCCTATTTGGTTTGCAGGGTATATGAATGTTTCCGCCAAGCTAAGTGGAAGGAAGAGAACGAGCCGGCTGTCGGGGGTTGGGTGCGACATATGCCAAAGGATGGCTTATCATGGTGGGAGCGAGTAGAACATCACCGGTGCCTGGAAGCGAGATGAGGCATAGACACGAATGCCGGTGCACTTTAACCAGGTTCAGGGCTCTCCTAGGAGATAACACCCCTAGTCCTCCTCTGCGGGGTCTCCGCATGATCACTATGGCACTAGTGAGTACAATGGTGCTCCTCGAGCTGTATGCTAGAGGTCGATGGAGGCAGGGCTAGCTCTCTTCTTCCTCTAGGTGTGAGTCTAGTTCTAACAGGTTGGGAAACCTTTGCATGGGTGCCCTGGGGGGTTTATATAGGCCTACCCCCAGGGGTACAATGGTAACTTGGGCAGGTGTAGGACCCGGCTGTCAGCGCCTCTGGTTGCCGACTTCTTCGCTGGCAGCTGGGGCCGCCGCCTGGTGGGCCCCTCCGACTGGTCTGGTACGGAGCCGACAAGCCGCTTCCGCCGCTGGCGGGTCTGGTTGGTGGCTGATCACTATAGCCATGATGCTAATGACGACGGCTTGGTTGGGCAAGGCATGGCTACAGTCCCGCCGCCTGGTGGGAGATCACTGTAGCCACGCCGTGTCTAGTCTGGTTAATGGTGCTCGGGTCTCGAGGAAGGATCCATCTGCCCGCCAGGAGCCAAATCCCCTTGGATCCGACTGGCCAGGCTTGGCCGCCCTCTGGGCCCTCGCTGCCTGGTAGGGCCCGCCGCCTGCGAGCCGTACCGAAAGGTCGTCAAGGGAGCAGGCCCCGCCTGACAGGGATGACGTCGAGGGTGGAATGGCTAAAGTGCCGCATCGTGCGGAGATGTCCGCCTGTACTGGACACTGTGGCCAAGCCAAACCCGGGATTCGGGGGTGAGGGACTTACACTGTAGCCTGACCGTGTCTTGTCCCCTTGATGAGGGGTGTAGACTCTGAGGGCACCGGGTGGCCGCCTGCTAGAAGCCAGCCTCAACGGAGGCCATCTGCTAGAAGTCGGCCCGTGTTGGCGCCATGTGTTGGTGCTCGGCCGTCTTCAGGCAGCCGGCCGTTGAGCTAGCCGGCCACTGGAAGGCGGCGCTTCATTCTGGAGCCTCGTGGGGCTAAGCCGGCCCTAAAGTCTTGAAAGGCTGAGGGACTCGGATTAGGCTACACGTGGCCCATTACTCCGACAGTAGTCCCGAAGCTGGTGAGGCATCGCGGTTGACAGGCCGTGAAGCCTCAGCAGTTTTCTTCCTTGCCGCGCTCTGATTGAACGCTTGGTTTGCCTTGTGACACGTCGGCTGCTGGAGCCAATTTGATGAGGTGTGCTCGTCCGCCGATTTCGAACGCCAAGGCGGGAAGCAGGCGGCGTGCCTGCTAAGCTTCCCTAGGCCTGCCGCCCGCCACGAGCACGCCACGCGGCGCACGTCAGCCCGGCCAGCCTGCCATCCCATGCTCTTGATGGGACGTGACAGCAGGCCGGGCCCACTACCATCGGGCCTCAGCACGCGGGCGGATCTGCTGTGGCTGAGGCAGTCAGTTGCGATTCCCGTGGGAGTTACTGCACAGTAACTTTGCGTAGTAATCGGGGGGTCGTGGGGTCATGGGCGTAGTTAATCCCACGATCCCATGTACCATACCCTCGGCTTCGCAGCCCGAGGGCTATAAGTAGGGGGAGGCAGGGAAGCGGTAGAGCACGCGCGCCCTCCTCCCCGCTCTTTCTTCCTCCTCTCTCTGCTGCTGCTGCTCCATGCGTGCCGTAGTGCCGCCGCAGCTCGCCGTCGTCAAGCTTCTTCTCCCCACGCAGCCCCGCTCGAACGCCATGGCACGCGAGAAGGGAGGAGACTGGGACGGCTCGGTGGTGATCGAAGATCACCTCACCTTTCTCTGGGCCATGCACCGGATGCCCAACGCAGCCTTCGTCAAGGTGCAGGTGCCGCCGCGGGAGGAGATCTCGCCGGTGTCGCAGGGGAACGAGCAGGTCATCTTCCACTCGCATTTCCTCCGCGGCTTCGGCATCCCGGTGAGCAGGTTCCTCCGATCATTCATGGAATTTTGCCATCTCCAGCTGCACCACTTGACGCTCAACACCGTGACGCTGCTGTTCACCTTCGTCACGACATGCGAGGGCTACCTCGGCATCCTCCCCACCATCAAGTTGTGGGGAGCTGTCTTCTACGCCAAACTGGGCACCTCCGCCAAGAAGACAGCGGCCAAGTGCAGTGCCTTTGTCGCCGTGCGCCGGCCGTCGAAGAAGAACGCCTTCCCGGTCAACAAGCTGTCACAGTCGGTGAAACTGTGGCAGCAATCGCACTTTTACGTGGAGAACATCGACCTAACGGTCGACTTTATCAACATGCCGCCTTACGAAGCTGGCCCCCCTGTTGGGCCTCGGGCCAACTGGGGCTATAAGCCGAAGCCCGTATCGGCCGACACGGCTACCGCCATCAACCGGCTCCGGGTGCTGACGGAGGGGGAGGGTCTCGTGGTGTCGGACTTGCTGATCGCCTTTGTTGAGCACCGGGTTCTCCTGCTCCAAGGCTGTCCTCATCAGATCTGTCGGATGAGCGGGCACCGCGACCCGAGCCGGATGTGCACAAAGGACATGCCGACTACCGAGGTGGCCTGAATGGTGAACGAGATCATCGACCTCAAGGTGTCGGAGGTGTCCTGGCGGTTCGGCAATCGGCCATACTCCCGCGACAACCCGCCGCCTGCCGTAAGTCTCTTAGATTTCCCTTTTTAGTTCTTGCCTTGCTCTTGGTCTTGGTATTGAGTGATCCTTCTTTTGAGCATAGATCTACATGTCTTCGGTGACGGCCGCCATCAAGGGGCCGGGTGGTAACTACCAGCCAGACAGAGAGATGAGCGACTTGGACGGCCCCGACTTCGGGGCGGCCGCCTTGGAGGACGACCCTGTAGGCGGCGGTGATGGAGCAGGCGGCTCCAAATAAGGGGGCGGCATGGAGACATGGCCCGACGACGACGAGGAGGAAGACGAGCCGCGCCCTGCGCGGGGCACCGTTAATACAGGCGCGGGCCCCTCTGCCGGGCCATCTGCTCGAGGCAGCAAGCGCAAGCGAAAATAGGGCGCCGCCCTATTCGGCAGCGTGCCGAAGAAGCCCAAGAACCCTGCCGCCGTGGCCAGGGGGAAGGAGGCCGCGGCGAAGGTGGCCAAGTTCCAGAAGCTGCCGAAGGTGGCCCCATGGTGTCGGCATAAGTATTTTCTCTTACGCTTTCCCTTTCTTGCCGATCCGGCCTAAAGATTTATTTGTCTTGCTTCCTTATCTCAGGGCCCCGCTCTCCCTCAACAAGTCGGTCGCCGCCTCTGTCATCAGGTCGGCGGAGACGTGTACCACCACCCGGCGAATCGATCCGGCCGTCGACCTCCGGGAGGCGTAGGAGCGAAACGCGCGGGAGGTCCGCGAGGAGCAAGAAGCCGCCCGCCTGGAGAAGGCGGATGCTGACAAGGCGGAGGTGTCCGCGCTGAAGAAGCTGACGAAGGCGGAGGCTGATGCCGCGGTGAAGGAGCAACTCGCAGAGGCCACACGCCGCTAGGAGCCGCTGCTTGTTGCTCCCTTGAACTCCGCGCCACCTCTACCAGAGTTCGTGGTGTCGACCGTGGGATCCGGCGACGAGCAGCCAGTCATGGAGAGGGAGGGTGGTGATGTCGCCATGCCAGACATTGTATTGCCTCTGCCACCGCCGACTGGCAGAGCGCAAGACAGGCAGCCAGCCGCCCCGCCAGCGCCACCAGTCGGGATGAAGGTGGTGATGGGCCCAACTCCTGAGGCCCGCACACCCGTGCGTTGTTGTCTCGTGAAGGCGGTCTCGGCACCGCGACTGCTGGAGGCCGGTGCCACGAGATCGTCAGTCCCGAACACCGAGGTGACCAGCGCCGCGCCCTCCGGCTGGGTGCATGGAGGCGGGATGGGAGCCTTGAACCAGGCGGCCCTTGATGTCTAGGCCAAACTCCGGGCTGAAGCCGACGCCCTCAAGTGGTGCAACGAGGTGTTCCTGGACTTGCGAGCGGCCATCCGGGTATGCTTCTCACTCCTTTATTTTTGATCGTTTTATTTCTTGGTGGGGGCGCGCCAGCGCACCCACTGGGTGTAGTCCCCACATTTCTGGCCGGCTGCTGAGCATGCGGTCCAGAACTTTAACTTGCGAGCACCAAGTGCTAACGCCATCTGACATCCCTATTGCAGGATTGCCACAACCTTCGCGCGGCCACCTTCAACTCCGGAGTCTGGGAGCTGGAGAGGTAGACTGCCAACTTGTCAGAGAGCCGGAGTAAGTCTTGGCTTTCTTTTTCTGCGGGGGCGCACTGGCGCACCCGCGGGCTGTAGTCCCCGAGATTCGGGCCGACTGCTGAGCAGTCGGGCCGGATCTCCCCGGAAACTGTATTTCTTTCATTGATCATTGATAACTTGTTTTTCTGCGGGGGCGCGATAGCGCACCCGCAGGCTGTAGTCCCCGAGATTCGGGCCGACTGCTGAGCAGTCGGGCCGGATCTCCCCAGCAACTGTATCCTTTCCTTGTTGAATGTTGATGTCTTTTCTTCTTCTCTCTTTGCAGAGGCAAATGCCGCCTTGCAGCAGCAGATGGGCAAAGCCAGCACCGCACTGCATGCCAAGGAGGCATAGTAAGCAAGCTGGCCGAGGAGCATGATCGACTGGTCATGCAACTGGCGGAGCAGGCGAAGCATCTCCAGACGGCTCGGAAGGAGGCGGAAGCGAAAGAGACCGACCTCCTTGCAGAGTTGAGACCAAGCGCTCTGCCTGGGCCGACAAGGCGGCGCAATTGACTGCCGGCTTCGATAACATCGCGGACGTGGTCGATGGTAAGCTTCCTCTTTTTTCTTTCTTTGAGCTACCGGCCTCTGTCCAGGCCGATTGCTTGCTTGTAACTTTTGTCTTCCTTTCATTCCACCCAAGCAGACTTCTTCGCAGGCCACTCTGTTGCCACAAACTAGGCCATTGAGGCTTATCGCGAGGAGCGGAGAGCAGAAGGCGTGCAGATTGCCGCTGATGCTCCCCGGACCCTTAGCGAGTAGCTTCTCAGCATCCAGGCCCACCTTCGGCCGGCTCACCAGATGCTGCGCCTTCTTCAACGCGTCGAGGCCCAGGCGATTTCCGCCCTCTGGCCAGGCATGCCAGCTCCGCGCACTCCCAGTCGGACTGCCGACTGGCTGGAGGTGGAGGTCGGTCGGCTAGAGGCCTGGAAGGGCTCCTCGGCCCGGGCTGGAGCGTGCCGGGCTCTGGAATTCGTCAAGGTGTGTACCCTTGGCTAGATCTAGCTCAGCTGACCACGTTTCAGCTGGAGGCACAGGAGGAGCTGGTGGTGGTGGAGGACGACCTCGTCAAGCGGGCGACAGTGATCGCCGACTACACCAACACCAGTGTCTTCGTCCCAGAGCTGGTTGATGACGGTGCCGAGGCGCCACTGGAGTTGGTCGGGCTGAATTCGGAGGACAGCAAGGACTCGGCCGAGGTGATCGATTCCAGCAACGAAGGGGAGGATGCGGAGGACGAGGAAAGCGAAGAGGACGCGCCGGAGGTCGGAGCAAACAGCCAGCCTCATCCTGACCACACCTCGAGCAATGATCCGCGCTCAAGCGCGCCAACCGTTGCTGGAGATGACCAGGCGGAGACTGACCAGCCATCCGCTCCACCAACCTGCGCTGCCGACTTAGCCGTCCAGACGTCCACTCCACCAACCGGCATTGCTGACACCGCCGTCCAGCCGTCTGCTGCATCAACCGGCGCTACCGACATGGCCGTCCAGCTGGAACCCTTTGCTGCTCCTTAGGTCGTCGCCTTTACTTTCCCTGTTTATGGTCTCGACAAACTTTTGTTAAATTTACACAATTCCACCCACGGGGTGTATTTCACACTCTGTTGAATGATGCCAGTGGGCCTTTTCTATGTAAATATTCTTTGTCGCAAGTTGTGCTTTATTTTCCGAGTTCTGACTTTTCTTGCTTTCTGCTCCTTGATTTTTTCCTTTGCCGCCCTCCCTTGGCTACCCTCTTGCCAGCCAAACAGCCGCTCTGCAAACTGCGGCTAGGTCCAGTACTTAGCTATTTACGGGAGGGCAAGTACTTAGCCATTTGGAGTGTTGGCAAGGTAAGCAGAAGGCGGCCGACCGACTGCTCGGCAGCCGGTCGAAGAGGCGGGATGCCGGCCCCAGCTATGTGCGCATTTTTCCTTAGCCATTTTTGTGTGGGCATCGCTTTGCAACCCCTGTCCACCGTACAGTCACTCTGCGAGCTGCGGCTTCTGACAGGAGAAATTTTTTGGTGCCGGCACACTACTTGTCCGACTGTAGGAAACAACACATAGTAAAAGGCGGCGAGCCTCCGGGCCGACTAGTCGAACCCGGTGCCAGGCGGAATAATAAAACAACCCATTTATAGGCATAATACTTATCATATAGATAAAAGAGGGTAGTCCCCGAGCTCTTCTCGGGGGACCCGGAGTCTTCGTACTTAATACAAAAGGTAGCGTTATACATACTGCTTTTAACTGTAAAATCTTTGGAGGAGGTTTGCGTTCCATGGCCTCACCGTCTCCTTGCCTGGGTCGTCTCTTTTGCGTGCTCTGGGCTTCTGAGCGTTGATCAGGTAGTAGGAACCGTTGCCCAGCACTATGCTGATGATGAAAGGGCCATCCCAAGGTGCTGAGAGCTTGTGCTAGCCGGCTGTTCGCTGGATCAGCTAGAGCACAAGGTCTCCCTCTTGGAAGGATCTTGGCTTGACCTTGCGATTGTAGTATGGGCGCAGACTATGCTGGTAGATGGCGCAATGGCTGTGTGCCAACAGCCAGCCCTCTCCAATAGATCGATGTCGTGCTCTCGTGCTTCTTTGGCCTCCTCCTCGGTGCACATGGTGACTCAAGGGGAGTCAAATTCTATGTCCGTCAGGATGATGGCTTTGGCGTCGTAGACGAGGAAGAAGGGCGTGAAGCTGGTTGACTTGTTCGGAGTTGTGCGCATGCTCCAGAGGACGGCTGGTAGCTCATCGAGCCAGCAGCCGACCGAATGCTCTAGAGGCTCGGCCAATCGAGGCTTGATGCCGGACAAAATGAGGCCGTTTGCTCGCTCCACTTGGCCGTTTGACTGCGGATGGGCAACACGCCTGTTGAGTTGGAGAAGTCCTCGGGCCGACTGCTGCAGTCCTCGGGCCAACTCCTGCAGTCCCCGGGCCGGGTTCTGAACTCCCCGCGCCGGGTTCTGGGGCCCTCAACTCGGATCCGACTGCTTCATGAGGGGCCGGCACGAAGATGGAGTCTGATTCTGGCGACAGCTTGACAGACAACTTGAGGAGGCGTTGTCGGGCGATGCCGGCTGAAATTGCTTGCCAGGTGGAGCCGATCCGTGCCAGGGCATCTGCTTGCTCGTTGTCATTTCTTGGCACATGGAGGAACTCGCACCCCTCAAAGTATCCACTGAGTTGTTGTACGAGGAAGCGGTAGCTTGCCATATTTGCATCCTTGGCGTCCCAGTCGCCTGATGACTGCTGGACCACCAAGTCGGAGTCACCATAGCACAGGATCCGGCGAATGCCGAGTTCCTTGGCAAGCCAGAGCACGTGTAGAGTGCTTCGTATTCAGCTATGTTGTTGGAGGCGGCAAAGTGGATTTGCAGCACATATCTGAGCTTGTCGCCTTTGGGATAGATGAGGACGATGCCGGCTCCCAGACCGGTGTGCATCTTTGAACCATCAAAGTGCATCCACCAATGGTGGAGTCTGGCGCTGGCGGCAGGTACTGGGTCTCGGCCCAGTTGACGAGGAAGTCGGCCAGCGCTTGTGACTTGATGGCGGTGCGAGGCTAGTAGTAGATGGTGTAGGGGGCCAGATCTATGGCCCATTTAGCCACTCGGCCTGAAGTATCTCGGCTTCCAATGATCTCAGCAAGCAGAGCGGTGCAGACAACAGTAATTGGGTGCTCTTGAAAGTAAGGCTTCAGCTTCTTGGCGGCAAAGTGCACACCATAACACATCTTCTGATAGTGGGGGTTGTTCTTCTTGGAGGCAGACATCACTTCACTCAGCTAATACACCAGCCTCTGGACTGGCAGTGCTATGCCCTCCTCCTTGCGCCCCACTACTATGATTGTGCTGACCACCTGATTGGTAGCGGCGATGTAGAGCAGCATGGGCTCCTTATCAGTCGGGGCTGCCAGGATAGGCGGGGTGGTCAACATCTTCTTGAGCTGGAGGAAAGCTTCGTCCGCCTTGTTGTTCCACTCGAAAAAAGTGGTTTTCTTCATGAGCTGGTACAGGGGGAGAGCCTTCTCGCCCAGTCGACTGATGAAACAGTTGATAGATGCCAGGAAGCCAGTGAACTTCTGCACGTCCAGCAGTCAGGTAGGCACCTCCATCTTCTCGATGGCCTTGATTTTCACAGGGTTGCACTCTATGCCGCGCTCTGAGACCAGGAAGCCAAGAAGTTGGCCGGCTGGTACTCCAAAGATGCATTTCTTTGGGTTGAGCTTGATTTGAAATCGGCACAAGTTCTCAAATGTCTCCTTGAGGTCTTCTAGCAGCGTGCCACGCTTCTCCGTCTTCACCACCACATCGTCCATGTAAACATGGGTGTTTCTGCCAAGTTGCTTGAGGAGACACTTCTGCATGCAACGCTAAAATGCGGCATGGGCATTTCTCAAGCTGAACGTCATGGTCAGGTAGCAGAAGGCTCCGAATGGCGTGATGAAGGCGGTCTTCAGCCTATCGGCGGGGTTCAGCTTGATCTGATGGTACCCTCAGTACGTATCCAGAAAACTCAACAGCTCGCATCCGGCTGTGGAGTCTATCACTTGGTTGATTCTTGGAAAAGCAAAGGGATCTTTAGGGCAAGCTTTGTTGAGGCTGGTATAATCAATACACATGTGCCACTGTTTATTCTTCTTCAGCACAAGAACTGGGTTGGCCAATCATTCTAGGAAGAATACTTCCATGATGAAGCCGGCTACTAGAAGCCGGGCTATCTATTCTCCAACAACTCTTCTCTTTTCTTCTGACAGGTGGCGCAAGGGCTGCCTGACCGGCTTGGCATCAGGTTGGACATGTAGCTTGGGCTCGGCGAAATCCGTCGGAGCACCCAGCATGTCTTTGGGAGACCATGCAAAGATATCCCAATTCTCACAGAGGAAATCGGCGAGCTTGCTTTCCTATTTGTTGTCAAGGTTTGCTCCAATGACAGTGTGCCTCTTCGGGTGCTCCGGGTCCAAGGGTATCTTCTTTGTTTCCTTCGTCGGCTTGAATGATCGCTCAACTTCCGACTCCTTGGGGGTGGGTAACATTTCCGGCTGCTTGCCTGCCACCGCCACAACCCAGTCAAGGAGCCACTTTCAGCTGCAATCACAAGGGACTCGGCCAGCCGGCCGCTGTCTGTAGCGCAGGCGGACGACTTCTTGTAGTCTCCGACTATGGTCAGGATTCCCTTGGTAGTTGGCATGTTCATCTTGAGGTAAGCATAGTGGGGGACAGCCATGAACTTGGCAGGAGTAGGCCGACCAAGTAGCGCATGGTAGGGGCTCTCAAGGTCCACCACCTCAAACCAGACTAGCTCTTGGCGGAAGTGATCTTTGTCCCCGAAGAGAACATCGATATGGGTCTTGCCGATTGGTGAGCAGGAAAGGCCAGAAACTATGCCATGGAATACAGTCCGACCGGGGTGAAGCTGCTTCTGCTTGATTCCCAACTTCTCCATCGTGTCACGGTACAGGATGTTGATGCTGCTGCCACCATCTATTAGGACTTGGGAGAAACGAGCTGCCTACCTCTATGTTGCGAAGGTGGCATCTAAGACCAGGGCAGAAGAACCAGGAGAGGGCATCACCTCCGGGTGGTCAGCCCTGCTCCAACTAATAGGCTTCTCAGACCAGTGCATGAACTCTGGGGTCTCTAATGCCACTGCATGTACTTCTTGCTGCTGTTGCCTTCTGCTGCGCCTGTCGCCGGCCATGCTGGTGAACACGACGTAGGCTCCATGATCCTCAGGATACTCATCTTGTATGGTGCCGACTGGCCGAATCACCGGTTTCTGGGGGCGGCGGGCCGGCAGGTGGTGGAGGCAGGAGTCCATCTCCCTTGGCGATTCGGGTGAGCTAATGGCACTTCCGAGTGGTGTGGTTGGATGGCTTCGCGTCGCTATGGAACTTGCAGGGTGCATCAAGAGTCTGCTCGTACGAAAAGGCGGGCAACCAATTGGGCTTGCCACCCTTCTGACGCTTGGGCGGAGGCTGCCCTTCCGGCTGCTGGTCCTCGACTGTCGCCACCTGCCGGCTAGTGGAAGCCGGCTGTGTGGCCTTGCGCTTGTTGTCGCTTGGTTGCTGTTGCCGACTGGCGTCACCATCCGAAGTCTGAGGAGCCTGAGGAGCTACCTTGCCGAATGCGTTGACTTGGATCTCCGCCTTCATGGAGGAGTCGGCTGTGGCGTATTTGTCTGCGATGATCAGTAGTTCATCGAGAGTCCTCGGCTTGTCGTAGAGGAGTCGGTGCTTGAGGAGGGTGCCCTCTCAGCACCCAGCGGTGAAGTATTCGATGGCCTACACCTCGTGCACGCTGAAAGCACAAGTGCTCCCTAGGTGGTTTTGGTAATTAATGACAACATATCTCTTGTTGGACTAACACTTTTATCTAGTATGTTTCAGATAAGTTCAACAATGGAGTGGCATGGACTAAAGCATGTGGGAACTCCTTCAAGATGCTAAGGACAAAGGATTGGCTCAAGCTTCAAGCTCAAGACTCTTCATTTTACATTTTAGTGATCCAAGATCACATTGAGTCTATAGAAAAAGCCAATACTATCAAGGAGGAATGAGGTGTTGCTTAATGAGCCTCTTGCTTCAAAGTGCTTCGTGATATGCTCCAAATATCCTCAACTACTTTCCCACTTCCACACATATGTCCTAAACCTAAAGTCAAACTCGGCCCCACTGATTCTTTCTATCCGGCGCCACAGAGTTTAGATGTCTTAGCCACTGCCACAAACCCTAGGCAAATCGGTCTCACCGATAGGGATCTCGGTCTCAAAGATGGGATTGTAATCTCTCTGTGTATGTCCATTATAAAAATCGGTCTCACCGAGTTTGAGCAATCGGTACTACCGAGATTACAATGCAAACTCTCTGGTTAACTTATTATCAAAATCGGTCCCACCGAGTTTGATAATCGGTCAAACCGAGTTTGCCTGACCAACTCTCTAGAAAGCTTATTACCAAAATCGGTCCCACCGAGTTTGTGTAATCGGTCTTACCGAGATTATGTTATGCCCTAACCCTAACCGAATCAGTCCCACCAAAAACCCTAACGGTCACATTATTTGCTAAATCGGTCTAACCGAGTTTAACGATTTGGTCCCACCGAGTTTGGTAGATTGCGTGTAACGGTTAGATTTTGTGTGGAGGCTATATATACCCCTCCACCTCCTCTTCATTCGTTGAGAGAGCCATCAGACTGAACCTACACTTCCAGCATCCTATTTCTGAGAGAGAACTACCTACTCATGTGTTGAGGCCAAGATATTCCATTCCTACCATATGAATCTTGATCTCTAGCCTTCCCCAAGTTGCTTTCCACTCAAACCCTCTTTCCACCAGATCCAAATCCTATGAGAGAGAGTTGAGTGTTGGGGAGACTATCATTTGAAGCACAAGAGCAAGGAATTCATCATCAACGCACCATTTGTTACTTCTTGGAGAGTGGTGTCTCCTAGATTGGCTAGGTGTCACTTGGGAGCCTCCGACAAGATTGTGGAGTTGAACCAAGGAGTTTGTAAGGGCAAGGAGATCGCCTACTTCGTAAAGATCTACCGCTAGTGAGGCAAGTCCTTCGTGGGCGACGGCCATGGTGGGATAGACAAGGTTGCTTCTTCGTGGACCCTTCTTGGGTGGAGCCCTCCGTGGACTCGCGCAACCGTTGCCCTTCATGGGTTGAAGTCTCCATCAACATGGATGTACGATAGCACCACCTATCGGAACCACGCCAAAAACATCCGTCTCTCCAATTGCGTTTGAATCCTCCAAACCCTTCCCTTTACATTCTTGCAAGTTGCATGCTTTACTTTCCGCTGCTCATATACTCTTTGCATGCTTGCTTGATATGTGTTGTGAATGTTAAACTTGTGCCTAAACTCCATTTAAACTTTAAAGAAACTTAAAAACTGCAACTTTGGTACTTAGTGTCTAATCACCCCCCCCTCTAGACACATCTTCTCAAGGTCCTACAAGTGGTATCAGAGCATTGGTCTCCATTGCCTTGGTTTAATCACCATTGGAGTAAGATGGATGAGTCTACTTTGGGGAGTCTTAGACATAGAGTGCCTATTCTTGATGGAGAGTATTTTCGTGAGTGGAAAAATGAGATGCTTGTTATTTTCAATCAATATCATTTTAACAAGTACATTGCTAGCCCGTGTGCACCTTATGTTGATCCTATGCATCCAACCCATGATGAGTCAATTGAAATGGTTAGGAATCTTAGAACTGCCGAACTTATCATTAGAGGATTGCCTAGAAACTTGATTGGATGTTTGCCTACTTTTAAGTGTGCCTACACCATATGGAAATTTCTTGAGGAACGATTTCCAGATTATTCCTTGAAAAATCTAGATGAAATTCTCCATAAGTCTATTGCTTTGAGTAAAATGAATACTAGTAATCCTATGTTTGGTGATCGTCTATTTGAGGTTACAAACTTTATGTGTGCCAAAGGAAATGTTGGTATTATTAGTGACATTATTTCCGAAGCTATAAGAATTCATAGACAAGATTATTGTCAAACTCATTCTAATGAATCACCCTCTCTAGGATTTGATCCACCACATGACGATGTTGAACATGGATGCTATGATGAGGATGATGATAGTGACTTCGATCTTGATGATGCAATGAGACATTTTGGTCTTATGGCAAATCTTCGGGGATATATGTCAGGAGGAAAGGAATGGGTTCTTGATAGTGGATGTACCGATCACATGATCGGAGATAAAGACATATTTCGTGAGCTTGCTGATAATGATAGTCCTCGAAAGTATCTCACTTTTGGTGACAACTCAAAGGGTAAGGTGGTTGGCCTCGGTAAGGTGGCCATATCACATGATAGCTCCATACAAAATGTTATGCTCGTTGAATCTTTTGGTTACAACTTATTTTCAGTATCTAGACTTGCTGATTTCGGTTTCAATGTTCTATTTACTAAAGTAGATTGCCAAGTGTTTCATCGAGATAATCATAAAATGGTCTTTACTGGTGTGCGTAGAGGTGATCTATACATTGTTGATTTCACTAAAAAGGATCAACCTAAAACTTGCTTCATTGCTAAATCCTCAAAAGGCTGGTTATGGTAGACGATTAGGTCATGTTGGTATGCGAAACCTTGACAAGCTTATTAAGGGGAATCATATCCTTGGAGTTAACGATGTCATATTTGATAAGGATAGACTTTGCAGTGCTTGTCAAGCAGGTAAACAGGTTGGAGGAAGGCATCCCGTGAAGAACATCATGACCATGAAGAGGCCACTCGAGCTACTTCACATGGATCTCTTTGGTCCCAACTCTTACAAGAGTCTCGGTGGAAATTCTTTTGGTCTAGTTATAGTTGATGATTTTTCCAGATTTACGTGGGTGTTCTTTCTCGATGATAAATCGCGGGTCCAAAAGATCTTCAAAAACTTCGCTAGGAAGGCCCAAAACCAATTTGAAGTGAAGATCAAGAAGGTTCGCAGCGACAATGGAACGGAGTTCAAGAACGCAAATGTGGACACCTTTCTTGACGAAGAAGGGATTTCACACGAGTTCTCAGCTACGTACACACCTCAACAAAATGGAGTTGTTGAGAGGAAGAACCGGACGCTCATCGAAATGGAGAGAACGATGCTTGATGAGTACAAGACGCCAAAGCACTTTTGGGCAGAAGCGGTTGAGAGAGCTTGTCATGCAACAAATCGCTTATATCTTCACAAGCTACTCGGCAAGACGGCATACAAGCTACTCACCGGTAACAAACCCCAAGTTGGATACTTTCGAGTATTCGGCTCAAAGTGCTACATTCTTGATAAGCAACGTCGTTCTAAATTTGCTCCTAAGTCTCATGAATGTTTCCTACTAGGTTATGGCTCAAACTCTCACACTTACCGTGTCTACAACAATTTCACCCGAAAGGTTGAAGAGACGGTAGATGTGAAGTTTGATGAATCTAACGGCTCGCAAGTAGAGCAATTGCCAATTGATGTAGGAGACAAAGATCCTTCGGAAGCAATCCAAGACTTGTCTATTGGCAAGGTTCGTCCAACGGAGGTGAAGGAGAGTACCTCGTCCTTCCAAGTGGAAGCTTCTACTTCACGACAAGGTGAACCAAGAGTTGATACGGAAGAATCCACAAGTGGGACACACCAAGATGAAGAAAACGAGGAAGTGCATCAAGATGAACGTCAACAACCTCCTTCTCCACCACGACAAGAGAACGACAATGCCGGAAGTGAAGAAGGCCAAGAAGAAGAACATGATGAAGAAGATGTTCAACGAAGACCCAAGCAAAAGCTTTCACTAGTTCGAGCAAGAATTGCTAAAGACCACCCCGTAGAGCAAATCTACAATGATATTCAAACCGGGTGAATCACTCGCTCTAAAACTCATTTAGCTAACTTTTGTTAAAACTATTCTTTCATCTCTAGCATCGAACCTATGAAGGTCGAAGAAGCATTGGAAGATCCGGATTGGATAAATGCTATGCATGAAGAGCTACACAACTTTGAGAGGAACCAAGTTTGGACATTGGTTGAGAAGCCCGACAACAACCACAACATCATCGGTACCAAATGGGTGTTTCGCAACAAGCAAGATGAATATGGACAAGTAGTTCGCAACAAAGCACGTCTCGTCACCCAAGGCTACACACAATCGAAGGTATGGACTATGCTGAGACTTACGCCCCCGTTGCTAGACTTGAGTCCATTCGCATCTTACTTGCCTATGCTAATCACCATGATATCACCTTGTACCAAATGGACATTAAAAGTGCTTTAATAAATGGTGAAATAGAGGAGGAAGTTTATGTTAAACAACCTCCCGGCTTTGTCAATCCTAAGAAACCCAATCATGTTTACAAACTTCACAAAGCTCTTTATGGACTTAAACAAGCTCCCAGAGCATGGTATAAATGCTTGACCAAGTTCCTTATTGAAAAAGGCTTTGAAATTGGGAAAATTGATTCTACTCTTTTTACTAAAAGGGTTAATGGTGAACTCTTTGTGTGCCAAATTTATGTTGATGATATTATATTTGGTTCAACTAACCCTCATTTTAGTGAAAAGTTTGGGAAGCTAATGTCGGGGAAGTTTGAGATGTCTATGATGAGTGAACTCAAATTATTTCTTGGTTTGCAAATCAAGCAAACTAAGGAAGGTACTTTTGTCTCGCAAACAAAGTACACCAAGGACTTATTCAAGAAGTTCAATATGCAAGAATGCAAAGGTATGACTACACTCATGCCTACTAGTGGACATCTTGACTTAACCAAAGATGGTGAACCGGTTGATCAAAAGGTTTATCGCTCTATGATTGGTTCATTGTTATATCTATGTGCTTCATGTCCCGATATTATGCTAACTGTGTGCATGTGTGCACGATATCAAGCTGCTCCTAAAGAATGACATCTTAAGGCCGTGAAAAGGATAGTGAGATACTTAATCCATACACCAAATTTTGGCATTTGGTATCCTAAGAGGGCCTCTTTCGATCTTGTTGGCTATTCCGACTCGGATTACGCCGGAGACAAGGTTGATAGAAAGTCCACTTCGGGTACTTGTCAATTTCTTGGTATATCTCTTGTGTCTTGGTCCTCCAAGAAACAAAACTCGGTATCCTTATCCACCGCCGAAGCTGAATATATTGCCGCTGGTTCATGTTGTGCTCAATTACTTTGGATGACCCAAACTCTTAAAGATTATGGGATATAT
Organism: Triticum dicoccoides; assembly: GCF_002162155.2. Classification (NCBI taxonomy): domain Eukaryota; kingdom Viridiplantae; phylum Streptophyta; class Magnoliopsida; order Poales; family Poaceae; genus Triticum; species Triticum dicoccoides. Next base: position 498,422,904 of record NC_041387.1, read on the forward strand.
GTGAGACATGTTCCATTGCTTTGTGATAATGAAAGTGCTATCAAAATTGGTCATAATCCTGTGCAACATTCTCGAACTAAGCATATGGAAGTTCGTCATCATTTCATTCGAGATCATGTTGCTAAGGGTGACATTGATCTTAAGCATGTTCGCACCGAAAAGCAATTAGCGGATATATTCACTAAACCTCTTGATGAGAAAGTGTTTTGCAGGTTAAGAGGAGAATTGAACATCATTGATGCTTCAAACTTGGAGTAGAAACTTCATTGGATACATGCAAGACATGAGCTTATGACTAATCCTTGATATTTCTCTTACGATGAAAATCTTATGTCTTGGATATATTTGTATCTTGCATGTTATCTAACCCATGTAGGTACTTGGTTGAATCAAGCTCCATGAGATTGTAACCTACTCACATCTTGAGCAATTTCTACATCACCAAGTCTCTATACAAAGGTGGTTGAAGACAAAGAAGCACGAAACCATTCAAACATATCCTTTGACAAATTCTATGTTGAGTTTCATGATTGTCATTTTTGGATATACAAGTGCTCTTCCTTGCAAGAACTAACCCATGTAGGTAGATGGACTGAAATTCCAAGTGGTGCTCCAAATTCTTGATGAGCTACATCAACCTTGAGCAACCCACGCAAGTTCAACTATATGGACAACACCACCAACCAAGGTATGTTATTCCATCTTAGAGAAGCTTTACTCCGAGTCATGAGTTAAAGCAACTCGGCAAGATGTGAATACATCAAGATGCTTAAACGAAAAATGGCAACCCCATTTTGAGCTTAAACGATGAGTATGGCCTATGATCAAGTGATCTCACTTGACTCCTAAGTCAATATACTCTAACATAGGTAAATTTGTCACCGACCATCACTAGATGAAGTTCTCCTGTGTTTTTTTCTGAGTTTTTGCATTTGTCTCATGCATATGTGTTTCCCCTTTCAAAAAAACAAAAAAACTTCATCTAGATTTCTTTCTGTTTTCTCTGCATTTTCTGCATCTAATTCCTTGCATATCTTTCAGTTAATTCCTTGCAAATCTTTGTGAGATCTTACTAGTCTAGTGAGCTGAGGTGACAAGTGTTTCCTCTGCGATGAACTCGGTTACACCGATTTGTTATTTTCGGTCCAACCGAATCTTTTCGGTACGAACAAAGCATACCACTCGGTGCCACCGATTTCATAACAGGAAAAACTCTTTGCCACATATTATGTGTTTCTTCTGATCCAGCTCCACTCAATGAATCTTGTCCTCTACAAGCATCACATTTTCATCATTGCTTTGTTCTGTGTCTCAAGGACCAAACCCATTCGACAGACTCCAGAAGACCCTTCTTGGAAATTTATTTGAAAGGGGGAGAGAAAGAACATCAAAGCTTATCATTTGGAGAGAGAGAGAGAGCATCAAAACTTATCAACTTTCTTCTTAAAGGAGAGATAGACCTTCTAGGGGGAGAGACCCTCAAAAGACGAGAGGGATCTCCAGGGGGAGAGGATACTTAAGTAGAAAGTATTTCTCAAGGATCCTAGATGCTTGGTGTTCAAGAGGAGAGATGTTCACATGTCTTCTTGAGGGGAGAGACATGTTCATATGATCTGTTGTGCTCATTTTGCATTAGCATACATTAGCTCTGAACGTTAGCTCTGATCATCATTCATATCTTTCAGCTCTGTTTTTCCTTCAACTCTGATTTTCTGTTCCCTATCTTGTCCCAGTATCCCATGTTAGATTCAGGGGGAGCAAGACATCTAAGGGAAAGATATCATTTAAATTCATTGCATATCTTTACTCTTGGGGACATGTCTAATCCAATGTGGTACTCAGTACTCACTCTCTACATGTCATCCCAGTCTTGGTATTCTTGTGGTTTCTTCTGTTTGCTCTGGCTAGTAGATGCATCTGTGTTATCTAACCTTGTTTTCACAGGTTCATTCCATCCTAAGCCAACTCAAGACCACAAGGTAAGTATATGCATCACAATCATGTGTATGAGGAATTCTTGCTGATGTACATACTGTTTGCAAGAAGGACTCATGGGCATGAAGGTATTCTCTTTAATACTTTTTGCTCTGATGCATATAGCCAAGATACATGTAACACATTGCCTGCTCTATCATGGTTATGCTATCACATGCTTCTATATTTCATATTCACATGATTGCATACATGTAGGGGGAGCCTATGCTTGTTACATGTCTTTCCAAAGCTTTACTTGCTATTCTTTATATCTTTATCTAAAGCTTTGATGTATGTTGCCATCAAATACCAAAAAGGGGGAGATTGAAAGCACAAGTGCTCCCTAGGTGGTTTTGGTAATTAATGACAACATATCTCTTGTTGGACTAACACTTTTATCTAGTATGTTTCAGATAAGTTCAACATGGAGTGGCATGGACTAAAGGATGTGGGAACTCCTTCAAGATGCTAAGGACAAAGGATTGGCTCAAGTTTCAAGCTCAAGACTCTTCATTTGACATTTTAGTGATCCAAGATCACATTGAGTCTATAGGAAAAGCCAATACTATCAAGGAGGAATGAGGTGTTGCTTAATGAGCCTCTTGCTTCAAAGTGCTTCGTGATATGCTCCAAATACCCTCAACTACTTTCCCACTTCCACACATATGTCCTAAACCTAAAGTCAAACTCGGCCCCACTGATTCTTTCTATCCGGCGCCACCGAGTTTGGATGTCTTAGCCACTGCCACAAACCCTAGGCAAATTGGTCTCACCGATAGGGATCTCGGTCTCACTGAGAAGGGATTGTAATCTCTCTATGTATGTCCATTATCAAAATCGGTCTTACCGATTTTGAGCAATCGGTACTACCAAGATTACAATGCAAACTCTCTGGTTAACTTATTATCAAAATCGGTCCCACCGAGTTTGATAATCGGTCAAACCGAGTTTGCCTGACAAACTCTCTAGAAAGCTTATTACCAAAATCGGTCCCACCGAGTTTGTGTAATCGGTCTTACCGAGATTACGTTATGCCCTAACCCTAACCGAATCGGTCCCACCGAGTTGCATTCCGGTCCCACCAAAAACCCTAACGGTCACATTATTTGCTAAATCGGTCTGACCGAGTTTAACGATTCGGTCCCACCGAGTTTGGTAGATTGTGTTTAACGGTTAGATTTTGTGTGGAGGCTATATATACCCCTCCACCTCCTCTTCATTCGTTGAGAGAGCCATCAGACTGAACCTACACTTCTAGCATCCTATTTTTGAGAGAGAACTACCTACTCATGTGTTGAGGCCAAGATATTCCATTCCTACCATATGAATCTTGATCTCTAACCTTCCCCAAGTTGCTTTCCACTCAAACCCTCTTTCCACCAGATCCAAATCCTATGAGAGAGAGTTGAGTGTTGGGGAGACTATCATTTGAAGCACAAGAGCAAGGAGTTCATTATCAACGCACCATTTGTTACTTCTTGGAGAGTGGTGTCTCCTAGATTGGCTAGGTGTCACTTGGGAGCCTCCGACAAGATTGTGGAGTTGAACCAAGGAGTTTTTAAGGGCAAGGAGATCGCCTACTTCGTGAAGATCTACCGCTAGTGAGGCAAGTCCTTCGTGGGCAACGGCCATGGTGGGATAGACAAGGTTGCTTCTTCGTGGACCCTTCTTGGGTGGAGCCCTCCATGGACCCTTCTTCGCGCAACTCGTGGGTTGAAGTCTCCATCAACGTGGATGTATGATAGCACCACCTATCGGAACCACGCCAAAATCATATGTGTCTCCAATTGCGTTTGAATCCCCCAAACCCTTCCCTTTACATTCTTGCAAGTTGCATGCTTTACTTTCCGCTGCTCATATACTCTTTGCATGCATGCTTGATATGTGTTGTGAATGTTAAACTTGTGCCTAAACTCCATTTAAACTTTAAAGAAACTTAAAAACTGCAACTTTGGTACTTAGTGTCTAATCACCCCCCCCCTCTAGAGACCTCTTCTCAAGGTCCTACACACACCTTCGCAGGAGTTGCGCAGCTCGGCCCAACGTGTGAGATAGTCGTGAGTTGATTCGCTGGGCCCTTGGATGCACAAGGAGAGCTGGCGGGGCTTGGGAGGCCGCTTGTACGTGTTGGTGAAGTTGTCGATGAAGGCTTCAGTGAAATCAACCCAGCTGTTGATGCTGCTGGGCTTCAGGCTGTTAAGCCACATCTAGGCTGTGCCCTGGAACATGAGCGGGACGTACTTCACAGCAACGCGCTTGCTGCCATTCTCTATGCTGACGGCCGTGGAGTAGTCGACCAGGCATTCCTCCGGCTTCACAGAGCCAGTGTACTTGGGCGTGTCTCTTGGGAGCGTGAACCCTCGAGGGAAGGGCTCATCTCTGATTCGTGGTCCGAAACATGGCGGACCCAGCACGTCTTCTTCTTCTAACGCAAGGGATCGGTTGAGGCGGTCAATCTGGTGGCAGACGTCGTTCTCCCCGACTCCTTCTCAGCGGCCAAGGCGGTCGCTGAGCGTCGGGTGCGTGACAGGCGGCGGAGTGGGATGCCTTTCTCCAGGAGGCTGAAGAGGAGGCGGGTCGCCTTGCCGCTCCACAGCTCGGGGGCGGCCTTCTGCGTCACGCTTGATGGAGAGGTCAGTACGGCTGCAACTGGCAGCCGGCTCATTGCCTCTTCTACCACGAACGACACCAGTCGGTGTCCGAGATGCCATGCCATGATCCTGGCGAGGGGGCGGATCATCATTTTGCCGGATGGGCGCTTCGGTGTGGTAGTCGGCTTCTTGCTGCTCGGCGGCCGCATCAAGGAGCTGTTGGACGCGCTCTATCATGTTGTCGCCCTCGTACTTGTCCAGCTCATCCGCTACTGCTTGGGTAGCTCGTATGTTCTCCACAGGCGTGGCATAGATGGGACGATCCGTCCCGAATATGCTGGCGATGGTCGTGGCACACTGTCGGATCGAGCCGATGCGGCTAGGCCCCTCAGGAGCCGGCGTGCCGCCGACGGCTCGGTCCATCTTGCGCCGGTAGGCTTCCGAGAGGCGTCACATGCTGGCCAGTCGGTTGGCGCTTTCGATGAGCTGGAGGCGGTGTGCTTCCAGCGACTCAGCGTCTGCGTCTTCTGGGATGGGCGCTGACAAGTCTCGCAGTGCCGCATCAAGTGGGTCTCGAATGCCTCCGTCCGAGTCCTCACCACTGTTGATGACAAGCACCTCTGTGATGGTGCTCCCACCGCTGTGCTCACGAGGAGGCGGCTCGTTGTAGACCACCACGTTGGTGGGGAACGCGTCAAGTGATGCCATGTCAGAGTCGATGATCATCGGGTCGGTGGAGCCAACAGACTCCAAGTCCACAGTAGGCTCACTGGTGATGTGGAGCTGGTCTAGGAGGCTGACGAGGCGGCTCTCAGGGCAGTCGGTGCCCACATCGGACGCAGGCTCGTCGGATAGGGGGATCTCGCCAAGAAGGTCGGTGAGGCAGCTTGTTGTGCAGGCAATCTCTGCGCTGTGCAGCGCGTCGAGGCTGACGCCGTCGGGCATGCTGGGCTAGCTGCGCTCGCCAGGGAGGAACAAGGTTCCCGTCCAGAACAGGTCTCCGGATGACAGTGCACCTGCACCACGGTGGGCGCCAAATGTCGGGGGTTGGGTGCGATATATGCCAAAGGATGGCTTATGATGGTGGGAGCGAGTAGAACATTACCGGTGCCTGGAAGCAGGATGAGGCGTAGACACGAACGCCGACGCACTTTACCCAGGTTGAGGCCACTCCTAGGAGATAACACCCCTAGTCCTGCTCTGCGAGGTCTCTGCATGATCACTATGGCACTAGTGAGTACAATGGTGCTCCTCGAGCTGTATGCTAGAGGTCGATGGAGGCAGGGCTAGCTCTCTTCTTCCTCTAGGTGTGAGTCTAGTTCTAACAGGTTGGGAACCCTTTGCATGGGTGCCATGGGGGATTTATATAGGCCTAACCCCCAGGGGTACAATGGTAACTTGGCCGGGTATAGGACCCGGATGTCAGCGCCTCTGGTCGCCCCCTTCTCCGTCGGCAGCTAGGGCCCGCCGCCTGGTGGGCCCCTCCGACTGGTCTGGTACGGAGCCGACGGGCCGCTTCCGCCGCTGGCGGGTCTCGTTGGTGGCTGATCAATGTAGCTGTGATGCTAATGACACAGGCTTGGTTGGGCAAGGCATGGCTACAGTCTCGCCGCCTGGTGGGAGATCACAGTAGCCTCGCCGTGTCTAGTCTAGTTAATGGTGCTCAGGTCTCGAGGAAGGATCCGGCTGCCCGCTAGGAGCCGGATCCCCTTGGATCCGACTGGCCAGGCTCGGTCGCCATCCGGGCCCTCGCTGCCTGGTAGGGCCCGCCGCCTGCGAGCCGCACCGACAGGCTGTCATGGGAGGAGGCCCCGCCTGACAGGGGTGACGTCGAGGGTGGAATGGCTATAGTGCCGTGTCATGCGGAGATCTCCGCCTGTACGGGACACTGTGGCCATGCCAAACCCGGGATTCGGGGGTGAGGGACTACATTGTAGCGTCACCCTGTCTTGTACTCTTGATAAGGGGCGCAGACTTTGAGGGCGCCGGGTGGCCACCTGCTAGAAGCCGGCCTCAATGGAGGCCGTATTCTAGAAGTCGGCCTGTCTTGGCGCTGTCTGCTAGTGCTCGGTCGTCATCGCGCAGCCGGCCGTCATCGCACAGCAGGCGGCACTTCATTCTGGAGCCTCATGGGGCGAAGCCGGCCCTAAATTCTTGAAAGGCTCAGGGACTCGGGTTAGGCTTCCCGTGGCCCATTACTCCGACACCGGCGCTCCGGCCCCGTGATACGTCTCCGTCGTATCTATAATTTTTGATTGTTTCATGCCAATATTCTACAACTTTCATATACTTTTGGCAACTTTTTATATTATTTTTGGGACTAACATATTGATCCAGTGCCCAGTGCCAGTTCCTGTTTGTTGCATGTTTTATGTTTCGCAGAAACCCCATATCAAACGGAGTCCAAATGGGATAAAAATGGACAGAGAATATTTTTGGAATATTTGTGAAATCTGGGAAGAAGAACTAACATGAGACGGTGCCTAAGGGTGCCACGAGGCAGGGGGCACGCCCCTGACCCTCGTGGGCACCCCGTAAGGAGGTTGATGCTCTTCTTTTGCCGCAAGAAAGCTAATTTTCAGAGCAAAATCTTGGTGAAGGTTTCAATCCAATCAGAGTTACGAATCTCCGGATATATAAGAAACGGTGAATGGGCAGAATCTGGGAACGCAGAAACAGAGAGAGACAGAGAGACAGATCTAATCTCGGAGGGGCTCTTGCCCCTCCCACGTCATGGGAGCCAAGGACCAGAGGGGAAACCCTTCTCCCATCTAGGGAGAAGGTCAAGGAATAAGAAGAAGAAGAAGGGGGCTCTCTCCCCCTTGCTTCCGGTGGCACTGGAGCGCTGTCGGGGGCCATCATCATCACTGTGATCTACACCAACAACTTCACCGCCCTCATCACCAACTCTTCCCCCCTCTATGCAGCGATGTAACCCCTCTTTTACCCGCTGTAATCTCTACTTAAACATGGTGCTCAACGCTATATATTATTTCCCAATGATGTATGGCTATCCTATGATGTTTAAGTAGATCCATTTTGTCCTATGGGTTAACTAATGATCATGATTAGTTTGAGTTGCATGTTTTATTATTGGTGTTGTCCTATTGTGCCCTCCGTGTCGCGCAAGCGTGAGGGATTCCTGCTGTAGGGTGTTGCAATACGTTCATGATTCCCTTATAGTGGGTTGCTTGAGTGGCAGAAGCATAAACCCGAGTAAGGGGGTTGTTGCGTATGGGATAAAGAGGACTTGATGCTTTAATGCTATGGTTGGGTTTTACCTTAATGATCTTTAGTAGTTGCGGATGCTTGCTAGAGTTCCAATCATAAGTTCATATGTCCAAGAAGAGAAAGTATGTTAGCTTATGCCTCTCCCTCAAATAAAATTGCAATAGTGATTACCGGTTAGTTATCGATTGCCTAGGGACAAATAACTTTCTCGTGACAAAAAGCTCTCTACTAAAACTAACTTAGTTGTGTCTTCATCTAAACAGCCCCTACTTTTTATTTACGTGCTTTTTATTATCTTGAAAACCTATCCAACAACACCTACAAAGTACTTCTAGTTTCATACTTGTTTTAGGTAAAGCGAATGTTAGGTGTGCATAGAGTTGTATCGGTGGTCGATAGAACTTGAGGGAGTATTTGTTCTACCTTTAGCTCCTCGTTGGGTTCGACACTTTTACTTATCCAAAGAGGCTACAATTTATCCCCTATACTTGTGGGTTATCACCCTGTAAAGCCAAGGTTGTCGGGGGCTGAAGGCACAAGGGTCTACCCGCGGCAAACCAAGGTTGCCGGGGGCTGCGGGTTCAGATAAGTCTCTTATCCCCTGTTATACATTTCTGTATGGCATTGGGACGCATGAAACCTAGTTTCATTCCAAGGCCGCCGTGCCCCTTTTTTCATGCTACCCGAGAACTTTTTCTTGGTTCGGAATCTAGTTGTAGCCGCGGCGGCAAGGAAGCAGGCGTAGGGCCTAACCCTACTTCACCCCTGCCCCCGCTAAGAATGTGGGTTTGGTCGAATGAAGTGAGGGAGCAGCAAGGCTCGTTGCCGGGTGCCGATGTTTATATTGAAAATAACAAGGATTCGTTCCTTGGTATGGGCTTCGCTCGCACACAAAGGACCCGGCAAGCACCCTTTTTCATTAATACGATCCATACAGGTATAGTTCGTACAGAATGTAAACATGAGCAAGGGGAAGTTTTAAATCTAACTAAGGCTCGTAGGCTTACAAGCTAAAAAAAGATAAGGTGCCCGTGATCCCTTTCTTGTCCCTCTCCTGAGGAAACGGAACAAGAAGGCAAGAGGGCAGGAGGAGCGCCTAGGCAAGGTACGAGCAGCAGAAGGCGCCAAGAGCATGTCGGCGGCCGCCTGAGGGAGGGCCGGAGATGATGGTGCCGGGAGAACAGCTGGGAGATGAGGCAGCGGTCCGTCAATACGCTACGAAGGCGTCGGTGCCATCGTACTCCGACTTGACGGCCTGCCACCCGCCTTCTTCGCCTTCTTCGGCCTTCCCACGCCGGCCGCCCAAGGAGGTGACCCCGAGAAGTTCAAGGAGCCGGCCCCACTGGGAGAAGGGGGCCGGTGCAGATGCTGCTGCTGCCGGCACCGCCCTGGGACGGCGGGTCCGACACCTAGTCGGACCTATCATCCTCTTGCCTGCTACCCTCATCGTCGTTGTTATTGTCCTCCTTGTCACTATCGCTCGATGATGTGTCTTCGTCATCCGAGGAGCTCTCCACGCAGCACTTCAGGTGAGTCCCAAAGTTGCCAAAGACCTTGACTGAGAGGAGGCCGTTCTCCATTAGCTTGAAGTAGAGAATGAGCCCCGCCATCAGGCTGTGGATGCGAGCAAAGGTTTTCCATCCGCGATGGAGATACATGACATGAGGGGCTAGGAAATCGACATCGGCCCATGTGCCGCTATTCCCACAGCCCCTCATATGCAATCTCAGCGCCTGCGGCGGATCGAGCTCCATCTCCCGAGCAAATGGAGTAGGGAGGCGAAGACGACGACGCGCCGGCTGGCGCAACCTGATGAAGAACTCACGGGGCTGGTCCTCGACATGGCCCTCCATTGGGGGAAGGACCACCGGCAGAGGTGAGGAGGATGTGCCGCCCCGTCCTCCTGTTCCCCGAGCGCCATGGCGGCCTCGGCCTCTCCCCCTCGGCCTCTCCCCCTCCCCCTTACCCTCACGGTCGGCTCCGCCGCCACGGGCTCTTGGGGAGGAGGGGCGCATTGTTGAGCAGAAACCCTCGCCACCACCATCGAAGCATCAGCGCGCCCTCTCGCCAGGACAGAAGGGAGGAAGAAGCAAAGATGGGAGGAGGCGGATAGCGAAGGACTGGAGGGTGCCATCCCTCCCACTCCCCTCCTTATAAAGTGGCGGGGTCAGGGCTCGGCCGCCCCTCTCAGCCAACCCAGCTCATGAAGATGACAGCGGGCGAGGCCGTCGACCGCCCTCCCCTCCCAATTGAAGGCATGTGGGTATGATGACCCAGAAGTGTAGGGGGTCTATCATAGTCCTTTCGATAAGTAAGAGTGTCGAACCCAACGAGGAGCAGAAGGAAATGATAAGCGGTTTTCAGTAAGGTTTTCTCTGCAAGCACTGAAATAGTAGGTGATAGATAGTTTTGTGATAAGATAAATAGTAACAAGCAAAAAGTAAATAAAGTAAATAAAGTGCAGCAAGGTGGACCAATCCTTTATGTAGCAAAGGATAAGCCTGGAAAAATTCTAATAATGATGAAGGAGCTCCCGAGGACACATTGGAAATTATCATCAAGCTAGTTTCATCACGTTCGTAAGATTCGCGTTCGGTACTTTGATAATTTGATATGTGGGTGGACCGGCACTTGGGTACTGCCCTAACTTCGACAAGCATCCCACTTATGATTAACCCCTATTGCAAGCATCCGCAACTACAAAAAGAAGTATTAAGGTAAACCTAACCACATCATTAAACATATGGGTCCATATCAACCCCTAACGAAGCAACACATAAACTAGGGTTTAAGCTTCTGTCACTCTAGCAACCCATCATCTACTTATTACTTCCCTATGCCTTCCTCTAGTACCTAATAATGGTGAAGTGTCATGTAGTCGACGTTCACATAACACCACTAGAGGAAAGACAACATACATCTCATCAAAATATCGAACGAATACCAAATTCACATGACTACTAATAGCAAGACTTCACCCATGTCCTCAGGAACAAACGTAACTACTCACAAAGCATATTCATGTTCATAATCAGAGGAGTAATAATATGCATAAAGGATCTGAACATATGATCTTCCACCAAGTAAACTAATTAGAATCAACTACAAGGAGTAATCAACACTACTAGCAACCCACAGGTACCAATTTGTGGTTTTGATACAAGATTGGATACAAGAGATGAACTAGGGTTTTGAGAGGAGATGGTGCTGGTGAAGATGTTGATGGAGATTGACCCCCTCCCGATGAGAGGATCGTTGGTGATGATGTTGGTGATGATTTCCCCCTCCCGGAGGGAAGTGTCCCCGGCAGAACAGCTCCGCCAGAGCCCTAGATTGATTCCGCCAAGGTTCTGCCTCATGGCGGCGGAGTTTCGTCCCGTAAGCTTGCCCACGATTTTTCCAGGGAAAGGGTGATGATATAGCAGAAGATGGACGCCGGAGGCCCACCAGGGGGCCCAGAAGATAGGGGGCCGCGCCCTACAGGGTGGGGGGCGCCCCCTGTCTCCTGGACAGGGTGTGGGCCCCCTGGCCTATTTCTTTCGCTCATAAATTCTTAATAAATCCAAAAAGTTGTTTCGTGGAGTTTCAGGACTTTTGGAGTTGTGCAGAATAGGTTTCCAACGTTTGCTCCTTTTCCAGCCAGAATTCTAGCTCCCGGCATTCCCCCTCTTCATGGTAAACCTTGTAAAATAAGAGAGAATAGCCATAAGTATTGAGATATAATGTGTAATAACAGCCCATAATGCAATAAATATTGATATAAAAGCATGATGCAAAATGGACGTATCAGGGTATCGACCCATGCGCGCACGTCTTCCCATATTCTGTGTGCCTGTCACATGTCCTGCGCCGTGCATGCGGCGTACGTGGCGCAAGGGCGGGCGTAGTAGGACGCGTGGATTGACGGTTCCAGGGCAGAAGGCGTAAATGAGCAGCGGCCCCGCGGTCTTAAAGGGACACGCAAGCCGCCTCTTTACTATTCACCGCAGGATGACGCAGGCACGCTTCGGTCACCCCAAGTGCGATCCCCACGTCACACATTCAACGCGAATCTTGGGAAGCGCAGCGGATGAAGGATTACCACGGTCAAAACCGACCCCGCTTGCCCGCGCACCGTTCTGGGCCTAGCCCAACAACGCGTCGCGCTTATGTGTGGCCCAGGCCCGGGGGATCCTGTCGGTGTACAGAATTAGGGGTTCTACTTTGCACCCCTCTACCTGTGCACAGGCAGTCAGAGCCACACCCATGGCCACACTTGGCAAGGCAAGGGAAGGAGGCCGAGGCCACGAGACGGTCAAAGCAACACCAAGTCAGAGACACGAAGAACAAGAGTGCGAGGTGGGTTCCCCCGGCAAGACCCTTGCTGGGGAGGCCTCCATGGCCCCGGCAAGGACGTTGCCGGGGCAGCTTGCCCAACCCCAATGGAGCGTGCCACCCTCGAGCCTGAGGCTTCCAATAACCACATTGGAACCAAGGCTCGGGAGGCGCCTCCATGGTGGCATGTAGATCTTTGTGAAGATCATTAACACACATAAATATCGGATGAGGACCAGAAGACAAGACCTCCGGCAACATCCTTGCCGGGGACGACCATGGTGCCGCGGCAAGACCCTTGTCGAGGACGTCAACGAGGCCGCGGCCAGGCCTGCGCACGCCAAGGCCCCACCACCATTCCCATGCAGCTGCCAGCTAGGCAGGCACCTGCGTGGCGATGCACAGTCCTGAGGCCAACTAAGCAAGCACCTGCGTGGTGGCATGCAGATCTTTGTGAAGACGCCGCCAGTGCGCCACCTCAGCAGCCAGCCAGCCTACATGGCGCTGACTGCCTCGCTGGCCTGGGCGCGTGTCGAAGCAGGGCGTGGCGGCGATAAAGCGAGAGGGACACCTCAGGGGCGCATTTAATGCGTTTTGTCCCGCAATGGGAAGCGATAAGCTTGTACACTGTACCCCTTTCCACCTCTTGTATGCCATTGTAGCGCCTCCTTTGACTATAAAAGGAGGCCCGAGGCGTACCGGAGGGGGATTCAACTCTTTGGGCAAGTAATGCTCGATAGCTAGTTCAAGAACACTGATATACACACCAAAGCAGGACTAGGGTATTAAGCGTCTCCGTGGCCCGAACCTGGATACTTTGTGCTAGCTCTTAGACCCGCTCTTCTCACGACCCTGCGCCTGCCGACCACAGTAGGGATTCTTGTGATCCCATAGGTGCCGTTCCCACCGACACGTCTGCCAGGCATTCACAATGTTCGTAGTTGCGGGTGTGGGTGGTACACCTAAGGTGCTTCCAGGACGTAATTCTTCTGTGCAGCAATGAGGACAATCCTCAAGTTACGGACCCAGTCCGTGTAGTTGCTACCATCATCGTTCAACTTAGCTTTCTCTAGGAACGCATTAAAATTCAAAGGAACGGTAGCACGGGCCATTGATCTACAACAACATAGACATGCAAAATACTATCAGGTACTAAGTTCATGATAAATTTAAAGTTCAATTAATCATATTACTTAAGAACTCCCACTTAGATAGACATCCCTCTAATCATCTAAGTGATCACGTGATCCAAATCAACTAAACCATGTCCGATCATCACGTGAGACGGAGTAGTTTTCAATGGTGAACATCACTATGTTGATCATATCTACTATATGATTCACGCTCAACCTTTTGCTCTCCGTGTTCCGAGGCCATATCTGCATATGCTAGGCTCGTCAAGTTTAAGCTGAGTATTCTGCGTGTGCAAAAATGGCTTGCACCCGTTGTATGTGAACGTAGATCTTATCACACCCGATCAACACGTGGTGTCTCAGCACGACGAACTGTAGCAATGGCACATACTCAGGGAGAACACTTGTACCTTGAAATTTAGTAAGGGATCATCTTATAATGTTACCGACGTTCTAAGCAAAATAAGATGCATAAAGGATAAACATCTCATGCAATCAAAATATGTGACATGATATGGCCATGATCATCTTGTGCTCATGATCTCCATCACCGAAGATGTCAGATTGGCCACTATGAACACCATATTGAGGCACACCTTGTTGCCCAAATCAGGAGATCACAGGATGATCAAAGGCCATTCCATCAATCTGCTTCAGATGTTTGATTTGCCCCAGAAGTTGAAAGTCATGAGTTTGATTGTTGAGATAATCAAGAGAACAGATGCTGACCAGAAGAGGTCATGTGGGTATGCTCCACACATACAAATGTTGATCAACTCCAAGATTCCCAAGGGAGTGTACTTGTTGGATAAAGAGCATCTGCCCTTGACGCCCGACTTTGAGGACAATAATGTTGTCATGACAGCTGAAGATCCAACATCCCTAGAGGCTTAAGAAAAGAGACAAAAAGCTAAAGCTGAGAAGGCAGCAAAGATACCAAGTGTTGAAGAAACTTCAGAAGTGTTCCTCAAGTCAAAGCAAGACCAGCTTGGATATCTCATTCAAGCAACCTTGAGAACTGAGAAAGGACTGGCCACCCTAACTCAGAACCAGGAGAGCTTGGAGAGGATCATTGAAACCAAATTCTATGATCTTGACTTGAAGGTGACTGGAATTCAGACAGTAGTTGAAGAGCTCCAGGAAGAAGTAGAAGAGAGGAAGGGAAAAGAAACTACACAAGTGTTTCACAGAGTGCCTAGGGCACAGAGGTCTGTAGCAATGCCAGTGCCAGACACAAGAGCCATAGTTTCAGCACCTGCAGCCATAGCTCCAGTTGCCCCTCGGGTGACAACTCCACCAGCTCCTCTCAACACCTCCTCCTGAAGATCAAGCCTAGAGAGTCGCATAGCACTATGCATTTTCAAGCTTTTTGGTAACTTGTTGACAAAGGGGGAGAAAGTGCATAGATCATAGGCTCCGGAGAGAGAGAGAGCTTTGGTTCTTTTGCTACTTATTTGCTTTGCTTCCTTGGTTGAGATACTTTATGTTTTTGTGTGTGAGATACTCTGTATGGTCATGTGCTTGATCATATCATGCTTAATGCTTGTGCTTGAATGATGACATTATCTATCTCTTATGTATGATCATTCACTTTCCCTTGGTGATGAGTGCTTGTTCCTACTTTTTATCATTTTGAGTGCTCCACCATGTTGTATGTGACATGGAAGAGTAACCCATGATCCTATTAAATTGTGCATTTGTCGGCATTCTGGGAACGGGGGTCCCCAGACTTGCCTGCGTGCGGCCTGCAGCATGGCTCAGCCAGTGGCCCGGTACGGCCCGTCTTCATCAACAAACACTCAAGACCCTCGCGAGGGGCCAAGCCTCACGGGGCGGATGACACAAGACCTCCTCAGAGGCGGCCTCGCCAGGAAGGCTTGCGAGGAGGTGGAGAGATCAAGGCGAGGGGTACCTCACGAGGTGCTCATGACACAAGCCATGACGATCAAGACCAGGGGGGCGCCAGCCTGCGCAGTGTCCTCGTTTCCTCTTTGGTGCAAAGGGGGCAAGCGCAGGCGCGGAGTACCGAGGCATCAGGCAAAGGTTCTCATATTGGTGCAACGAGACCAAGACCAGCAGGACGGCAGGGCGGAGGTCACCATGGAGGCCAAGACGGCATCATCACCAGTGCCTTTGGCAGTCGAAGACCACCTTTAGTCAAGATAGCTTGTACTAGCTGTCCCCTTTCAAAATGGCCGTTTTTGGCTCCCTTCCCGCTCAATATTTGGGAAGAGGACCAGGGCCTTTATAAATAGAGCTAGCCACCACAGTAGGAGGGGGGAATCTAATCTGATCCAAGAGCATCTCATCTAGAGCGAGGCTAAGTTGATCCGTACCTAGCTCATCTACACACCACCACAAGAACACCTCTCGCGAGGCTGTTCTTCCTCTGTACTGTTCATCATCAGCCCAAGAGGCAATCCACCACACCACACACTGGATTAGGGTATTACACCACAACGGTGGCCCGAACTAGTATAATCCTTGTGTCTCTTGTGTTGTTCATCGTGCCAGCTTAGAATCGCGGCGACGTTGTGGACATGTTTCGATAGGAAGATCTTCGTGCGCACCCCAGAGTTCGAACCTTAAGCGTTTTGCCGGAACCCGATATCCGACATTTGGTGTGCCAGGTAGGGGTGCATCGAAGCTCTCCCTTCTGTCGACTCGCTCTCCACCAACACCGCGCTTCGCCCTCATGGCGGACAACGCGCCTCCAACTCCGGCGGCCGACGCCAACGCTGGAGCCAGGGGGCTCCGAGCCTTGGCCCCCGCCTTGCGGCAGGTGCCGTGGCCGCACAAGTTCAAGCCAGAGATGCCACCGCGCTATGACGGCGCGGCAGACCCACTCGTTTTCCTGCTGGCGTACGAGGAGGCCGTCCTCAAGGACGGAGACGACGACAAGGTCATGGCCAATTGGTTTCCCATGGCCCTCACCGGTATCCCACCCGTTTGGATGCTCAACCTACCAACATCTTTCGTGGCCTCCTGGGAGGAGCTGCGCAACCTCTTCCTCACCCACTACGCGTGGCCGGTGCCCCCGGTTGTCACAGCTCTCCTGGCGCCACCCTCGGACCTCCACGCCAAGTCGTTCTTTCGTCAGATCGGCGCTGCTCTCGCGCACCAAGGAGCTCCTCCGGGTTGGGCGGCACCCAAGGCCGACCTGACCTTCAACTCGGACGATCACCCCGTCAACACCACTTGCTCGGGCGCGCTCCCAATGCTCTGCACGCCTACCATCTGCCAGGTGGCCATCACCAAGACCCTCACCGACGGCGGAGCCGGCCTCAACGTGCTCTCGGTGGAGGCCTTTAGCCTCCTCCATGTACCACTAGAACGGCTCCGACCCAGCAAGCCCTTCTCGGGCGTCGGAGGCGGTTCCTCCAGCTCCATGGGGCAGATCGGCCTCCCTGTGACCTTCGGCACCCATGACAACTACCGCACGGAGCTGATCGACTTCGACATCGCCCGCATCGGCCTCCCTACAACGCCATTCTCGAATACCCAACTCTGGCTCGGTTCATGGCAGCGGCCCATTCGTCCTACAACCTCATGAAGATGCCCGGGAGCAGCGGTGTCCTCACCAAAGCTGGACATACCAAGGATGCTATGCTGGCGCTCAAGCTCGCCCTCAAGACAGCCGCGGCAGCGCAGCCTGCCGGCACGGACGACTCCAAGGCCAAGGGGGCCACACCGACCATGAAGAAGCAGTTATTCACCCAGGACAAGGCAGAGACCAAGCAGGTGCCAGTTGAGGAGGACAGGTCCTCAGGCGCTGGTAAAGGTCTTGCGCGCGACCTCGACCTCGACCTCGACCTTCACCATAGGTGCCGACCTCAACCTCGACCAAGAGGAGGCGCTGGTAAAGTTCTTGCACGCGAACAAGGATGTGTTCGCGTGGGAACCCAAGCAGCTAGCGGGGGTCCCAAGGGAGGTGATTGAGCATCGCCTGAATATGTGCCCCAATGTACGCCACGTGAATCAGAAAGCAAGGCGGAAGTCCACCGAGAAGCAGGCCTTCATCGTCCAAGAAACCCGCAAGCTAGAGGCGGCAGGTGTTATTCATGAGGTTCGCTACCCGAATGGCTAGCAAACCCTGTATTGTGCCAAAAGGGGGGGGAAGGAGCGCACGTGCGTCGACTTCACCAACCTCAACAAGGCCTGCCCTCAAGATCTGTTCCTGCTCCCTCGCATTGTCGACTCCACCGCCGAGTGCGATCTGCTGTGTTTCTTGGATGTGTTTTCGGGTTATCACCAAATCAAGATGGTGGTAGAAGACGTGGAGAAGACGGCCTTCCTGACCCCATGTGGGGTATATTGCTACACCTGCATGCCATTCAGGCTGCGCAACGTGGGTGCAACCTTCCAGCGGCTGATGCACATCGCCTTAGGCCGGCAGATTGGGAAAAACACCGAGGCTTACATCAACGACATTGTGGTGAAGTATCGGGACGCAAAGACCTTGATCCAGGATCTGGAGGAGACCTTCGCGAACCTTCGCAAGGTGGACCTGCAACTCAACCCGGAGAAGTGCGTTTTTGGCGTTCCTTCCGGCAAGCTCCTGGGCTTCCTCATGTCCCATAGAGGCATCGAAGCCAACCCGGAGAAGGTCAAGGCAATCGAGGACATGAGTCCATGGCAAACCCTCAAAGAAATGAAGAAGCTCACCGGATGCGTAACGGCGTTAGGACGCTTCATCTCCAAGGTGGGGGAGCGCGCCCTACCTTTCTTCTAGTTGATAAAGAAGAAGGGCCCGTTTGAGTGGACACAGGAGGCCGACCAAGCATTTCAAGACCTCAAGAAGTATCTAACCAGCCCTCCTGTGATGGTGCCACCAGGCCCTCTCGACCTCCTGGTGTTCTACCTCGCCACCATGACCTACTCCACTAGTGCAGCTCTAGTGGCGGTTCGGGAAGAGCGCCAGGTCAAGGCTGCATCACGACCGGCCACGGCCCCGGCCGCGGCAGCACAAGACCAAGAAGGCCTCGCGAAGACCACGGCCTCGGCATATGGAGACCAGCCTCAACAGGAAGATGCCCCTAGGGGTGAAGAGGCCGCGCCAGGCAGCCAGGCGTTGGGGGCTCCGTCGTCTCAGGAGGCACCGAACCCTCCGGAGGGCACAGACCTCGTCAGCACACCCACCCTCATCGAGCAACCGGTGTACTTCATCAGCACGGTGTTGCAGGATGCAAGGGCACGATACCCCATGCCTCAGAAGCTCTTGCTCGTGCTGTTGGTGGCCTTGCGTAAGCTGCGGGACTACTTTAAAGGTCACCCCATCAAGGTCGTCTCGGCCTACCCGTTGGAAAAGGTACTCAGGAGCCCCAACTCCACTAGAAGGGGCGCCTAATGGAACATTGAGCTACAAGCGTTTCAGTTGGAATTCAGCACAACCAGGGTCGTCAAGGGAGCCGCACTTGCAGATTTTATGGCAGAATGGACAAAGGCGCCAGGGCTCAAAGCAGGCGAGGATCAGTCACATTCCCCAGGAAGTGAGGCGCCAGATGGCTGGGTCATGTACTTCGATGGTGCATGCTCGCGACATGACGCGGGGGCTGACACAGTGCTTATATCCCCCACTCAGGACAAGCTCTATTATGCCGTGCAGCTCTGTTTCCAGCAGGGCAATAAGGTCTCCAACAACATAGCCGAATACGAGGGCCTCATAGAAGGCTTGAAAGCTGTAGTAGCATTGGGGATGAAACACCTCACCATCAAGGGCGATTCACAGCTCCTCGTCAACTTCTCCAACAAGGTGTATGAGCCGAAGGACGAGCACATGGAAGTGTATCTCGCGGAGGTGTGCAGGATGGAAAAATAGTTTTGGGGGCTGGAGTTGCAGCATGTGCCCCGCGGCACCAACCAAGAGGCTGATGACATCGCCAGGAGGGCATCCAGGCGGTTGCCTCAGGAGCCTGGCATTTTCGAGGAACGACTCTTCAAGCCATCGGCGGCACCATCACTTTCAAGCACAGCACAGCCTCGGGAGGAACTCCCTTAGCCACCTGCCAGAGGAGCCCCAGCCTGTGGACCGACCTTGGAAGCACGCTTACTCTTGGCGCTGGAGCCTCAGGAGAGATCCTAGACCACGGAATTCAAGGACTACCTGATTCAAGGGACGCTGCCAGAGAAAGAGGAGGACGCGGAACACGTGGCCCGACAGGCCATGGCCTACTACATCCAAGATGGAGAGCTCTACCGGAAGTGCCCAAATGACGTTTCCCTATGTTGCATCTCCAGGGAACAGGGGAAATTATTGCTGGCTGACATACACGATGGAGATTGTGGACACCACTCATCATCACGGACCCTCGTCGGCAAGGCGTTTTGCAGCAGGTTCTACTAGCCTACGGCAGTCAACGACGCAGTCGAGCTGGTGAAGTCCTGCGAAGCCTGCCAATTCCATGCCAAGCAGATCCATCAGCCAGCTCAGGGCCTGCAGACCATCCCGCTCTCGTGGCCGTTCGCGGTCTGGGGGTTGGATATCCTGGGCCCGTTTCCTCGAGCGCCTGGGGGCTACCGCTACCTTTACGTCACCATCGACAAGTTCACCAAGTGGGCGGAGGTGGAAGCCGTCCGCACCATCCCAGCAGGTTCTGCGGTCAAGTTCATCAAGGGCCTCATGATCCAGTTTGGAGTCCCTAATCGCATCATCAACGACAACGGTTCGCAGTTCACCAGCAATCTCTTCAAAACATATTGTGCTAACCTTGGAACGCAGATATGGTACGCACCTGTGGCGCACCCCCGGAGCAACGGCCAGGCCGAACGTGCCAACGCGGAGGTCCTGAGGGGCCTCAAGACTAGGACCTTCAAGAAGAAGCTGGAGGCCTGCGGCAGGGGCTGGTACGACGAGCTCCAGTCCATGTTGTGGTCCATCCGCACTACCGCCACCAAGCCAACTGGTGAGACCCCGTTCTTCCTCGTCTACGGAGCAGAGGTAGTCCTCCCTCACGAAGTTAGGCGTCGCTTCGTGCGGGACCTAGTGTTTGATGAAGCGCAATAGGATGCCATGCGGGGGATGGACCTCGTGTTGGGGGAAGAGCGCCGTTGTGAAGCTACGCTGCAGGCAGCAAGATACTAGCAGGCGCTGCGGCGGTACCACTGCTGCAACATCTGCCCCAGGACTCTCGAGGTAGGTGACCTCGTACTCAGGTGAGTGCTCTCCAGGGAAGGGATGCATAAGCTCTCGCCCATGTGGGAGGGCCCATTCAAGGTTGTCCATGTTTCCAGGCCTGGCGCCGCGCGCCTAGAGACTCAGGAGGGGGTGCCCGTCCCAAACGTCTAGAACATTCAGCACCTCCCGAAGTTCTACCCTTGAAGAAAGTCCGAGTGCCTGTTGAGGGATTCCTGGATAAGGGGGTATCCGGACAGTCGGACAGTATACATCGTCCGGACTATAAAAGCGTCAAGATACAAGACTCAAGACTTCGGCTCGTGTCCGGGTGGGACTCTCCTTCACGTGGAAGACAAGCTTGGCGATCCGGATATTATGTTTCCTTCCTTGTAACCGACTCCATGTAAACCCTAGCTCTCCGGTGTCTATATAAACCAGAGAGGATGGTCCTTAGAAGGCCGATCACAATTACAATCATACCATCATAAGCTAGCTCTTAGGGTTTAGCCTCTACGATCTCGTGGTAGATCAACTCTTGTACTACTCATATCTTCAATATTAATCAAGCAGGAAGTAGGATTTTACCTCCATCGAGAGGGCCCGAACCTGGGTAAACATTGTGTCACTTGCTTCATGTTACCATCAGCCTAAGACGCACAGATTGGGACCCCCTACCCGAGATCCGCCGGTTTTGACACCGACATTGGTGCTTTCATTGAGAGTTCCTCTGTGTCGTCGCTTCGAGGCTTGATGGTGTCTTCAATCATCAACAACACGGTCCAGGGTGAGACTTTTCTCCCGGACAGATCTTTGTGTTCGGCGGCTTCGCACTGCGGGCCAATTTGCTTGGCCAGTTGGAGCAGATCGATAGCTTCGCCCCTGGAACCAGATCAGGTTCGGAAACTTGAACTACATGGCAGATATCTGCGGAGACTTGATCTTCGACGGATTCGAGCCTGCGCCAGGAATGTCGGATAGTCACGATGAGCATGGCCTAGACCTGCTGTCGGACAATGTTCGGGAGATCATCCCCGAAGCTGCCTTGGACCTACATCCAGGGCAGGTTGCATTGCCTATGGACGAAGGGCTGGACCCCGCCCCGCAGGCCGCACACTCATCGGTGGTGGAGCCAAACACAGGTCTCACCTCTATGGAGGCCTGTAACCCCGGGCCCCCGGACTCATATCCGGCTGTTGGTCCTGGTCCGCACACTCTCGAGCCAGCCGACCCAGGTTGGGCTCCGGTAATGGAGTTTACCGCTGCGGACATCTTTCAGCACTCGCCTTTTGGCGTCATGTTGAACTCATTAAAGTATCTCTCTCTGTCAGGAGGCTCTGAGCCGAACTATGACCGCCTTGAGTGGGGAGCAGGCGACGAAGGAATTCGCTTCCCACCCACCTCCCACTTTGTCGCCACGATCGATGATTTAACCGTTGTGCTCGACTTTGACTTCGAAAACATCGACGGTATGGACGACGATGCCGGAGACGTACTAGAGCCACCGCTCACAGGGCGGTGGGTAGCCACCTCTTCATATGATATATATATGGTGGACACTCCAAAAGAAACCAACGGCGATGAGGCAACGGAGGCTAACCCCTCCAAGAAAAAAGCAAAGCATGGGCGTCGCCAGCGCCGCTCCAAGCCCCGCCAAGGCAACATCGGCACCGGAGACGATAATAATCCGGACGGTGCCGATGATGAATACAACCCCGAACAGCCCGCCTTCGAGCAGGACGAACATGAAGACGGGCATGACAGCCTAGATGAACAGGCGACGGACGGGTATCCGGAGGAGGACAACTACATGCCCCTCTCCGAAGACGAGGTTAGCCTCGGCGACGACGAGTTCGGCGTACCCGAAGACCCCGCAGAGCAGGAGCGCTTCAAGCGCCGGCTTATCACCACTGTGAGAAGCCTGAAGAAGAAGCAGCAGCAGCTTCAAGCTGATTAAGATCTTCTCAGAGATAGATGGACAGAAGTCCTGGCAGCCGAGGAATATGGACTCAAGCGCCAAACGGCTGACCGACCGCCTCGAGGTCGGGATAAATCAGCATATCAGCCCGAATACCAGCCCCCACCACCGCGCCGGTTTACCACGGCCTGGGGCAATACCCAGGACCTGTGAGATAAACTGGATAATGCTGCAGGACAACCAAGATCAATCTACAGATCACGGGGGCGCGCCGCAGAACGTGACGATGACCGTCACACTGGATACACTAACAGCAAATCCGGTCGGGCCGAATACAACCAGTCAGATGCAGCCGGACTGCGCCGCGACATAGCCCGGCACAGAGGTGCCGCACACCCCCTCTGCTTCACTGATGAAGTGATGGATCATGAATTCCCAGAAGGGTTTAAACCCGTAAACATCAAATCATACGATGGCACAACAGACCCCGCAGTATGGAGATGATCTACATGCCATCAAGTATCTCCCCCTTAAGCTCAAAGGACCCGCCCGGCACTGGCTAAACAGCCTGCCCACAAATTCCATTGGCAGTTGGGAAAACTTGGAAGACACATTTCTTGACAACTTCCAAGGCACATATGTGCGACCTCCGGATGCCGATGACTTGAGCCACATCACTCAACAGCCCGGAGAATCGGCCAGGAAGTTTTGGACTCGGTTGCTAACTAAAAAGAACCAAATAGTCGACTGTCCAGATGTCGAAGCCCTGGCGGCCTTCAAGCATAATATCCGTGACGAGTGGCTCGCCAGACACCTCGGCCAGGAAAAAACAAAGTCCATGGCAGCTCTCACGACACTAATGACCTGCTTTTGCGTGGGCGAAGATAGTTGGTTGGCTCGCAGTAGCACTACGCCACATTCAGGAACTTCAGATGTCTGGGACAATAATGGCAAGCCACGGCGCAACAGACACAAGCGACGGAACAACGGCGACAACACCGAAGACACGGCGGTCAATGCCGGATTCAGCCGATCTAAATCTGGTCAGCGGAAGAAGCCATTCAAGAGAAACAATCAGGGACCGTCCAGTCTAGACCGCATACTGGAGCGCTCGTGCCAAATTCATGGCACCCTAGATAAGCCAGCCAACCACACCAATAGAGACTGCTGGGTATTTAAACAGGCCGGCAAAATAAACACCGAAAACAAGGACAAGGGGCTGCACAGTGACGATGACGACGAGCCCCAGCGTACGAACACAGGGGAACAGAAGAAATTTCGCCCCCAGGTGAAAACGGTTAACATGATCTACGCCACCCACATCCCCAAGCGAGAACGGAAGCGAGCACTACGGGACGTATACGCGATGGAGCCAGTCCTCCCCAAATTCAACCCATGGTCAGCTTGTCCGATCACCTTTGATCGTAGGGATCATCCTACTAGCATCCGTCACGGCGGCTCAGTCGCGTTGGTTTTAGACCCAATTATATACGGATTTAACCTCACAAGAGTCCTTATCGACGGAGGCAGCAGCTTGAACCTGCTTTATCAGGACACAGTGCGCAAAATGGGTACCGATCCTTCAAGGATTAAGCCCACCAAAACCACCTTTAAGGGTGTCATTCCGGGAGTAGAGGACCGCTATACGGGCTCTATAACATTGGAAGTGGTCTTCGGATCTCCGGATAACTTCCGAAGTGAAGAGCTAATCTTCGATATCGTCCCCTTCCGCAGTGGTTATCACGCACTGCTCAGACGAACCGCATTCGCCAGATTCAATGCGGTACCACACTATGCATACCTCAAGCTCAAGATGCCAGGCCCGCGCGGGGTCATAACATTTAACGGCAATATGGACCGCTCTCTACGTATGGAAGAACACACTGTGGCCCTTGCGACCAAAGTACAATGCGGCCTCCTCCGGCAAACCACCAATCTGGTGACGACAACCTCAAGCTCCGTTAAGCGAGGGCGGAACACCCCGCAACAGGATGAGCAGGCATGTCAAGAGCATGACTAGCAGTCCGGCCTCCGCCCAAGTCCCATTCAAGCAGCATTCATGCCACGCGTACACAATTACGCACTCAAAATACCATGGGCACAGGCAGAGGCGTACCAGTGGCTCAGTCAACAATACGGCATTGATTCGTAACCTTTCCTTTTACCCTTAAGGACATCGCTTTAGTGCAGCTTCTCCAGAAGAGCCGGGTTGTCGGACTTACAAAGGAGAGGAAACCCAGGAGGCAACAGGCTTCGGGGACAGCAGAAACACCCAGGTGGAATCTATTTACGATCGTTGTTCCTGCTTTATCTATCTGTGCGTAGCCTCCTCCTGGATAGGATATGTCACATAATCCTATTTATCTCTGCTTAATGCATTCATTGTAAACATACGCTTAAACGTATTACTTATCAATGGGAGACCATATATAGCATCAGCTTACTTATTTTTATTTGAGCATTTTTTATAAAATGTCTATATGATTTTGCATCCGTACACTTTGGTACGCTTAGTTTGCCAGGGGCTTCTTATGGCACCCCATAATACGGCACGATAAGTCTGAACACTTTCAATAGTGTGGCACCCCAAACTTATAGCATTATATGCATCAGCTCCGAATCATGTCTTGGGTTACAGTTGGGATAGCCCGGCTCCCTTGTTTTGGTGCCTTACGTTCCATTAATTCGGCTAAGGTAGGGCAGGGAGAACTACTGCGATTGTGCCTTGGTTTTTCCGGACGAGCACCTCAATAGAGAAAGCACAAAATTGTCCTGCATGATGTGGCAAGAGCTGGTCGCTGTTCGAGAGGTCTTAAAATCCTTAAAGATTTTTCCGCTTTAGGCGATAATTCGGCTTTGTCCGATATAGGCGTGTATAGCGCCCCAATTCGGCCTTCCGGATTCTAGGGGCTTCACCGAAATTTAAAATCATAGACTTCTATGGCTAAGTGAAGGTTATAAAGTCGTATAGTCCGATTGCCTTGTTCGATGCGTTGGACACCTCCTTAAGGGACCAAATGTTTGGATAAAGAGTGTCTGGGTTTTCCACGAACACCCCAGTACTAGTTACACGGGGCGGAAGCCGACGACTGGCCTACTTTCAGAATTTGATAAACAGCCGCACAGAAGGTAATATTTTAAATAACAAAAGCGCTACATAGCACAAGTAACTTCGTCTTTAAATTACAAACATGACAGAGGTGAATTCATTCAAAAATTATGTCTTTAGTACATTCATCGGCCACGAGGCAAGCACCCTTCATCATGCCATCATAATACTTTTTGGGGACACGATGTGGCTTGCCCTTCGGCGGCCCGTCCTTCACCAGCTGCTCTGCATCCAGCTTGCCCCAATGCACCTTTGCACGGGCAAGGGCCCGACGGGCACCCTCAATGCAAACAGGTCGCTTGATGACTTTCAGTCGCGGATAGGCATCCACCATCCGCTTGATCAGGCCGAAGTAGTTGGTGGGCAGAAGCTCACCAGGCCATATCCGGACTATGAGATCCTTCATAGCCACTTCGGCCGCCTTGTGGAGTTCGACCAACTGCTTCAGTTGGTCATCCAGAGGCGTTGAATGTTCAGCCCCAGCATACTGGGACCAGAATAGCTTCTCCATTGAGCTCCCCTCCTGGGCATGGTAGAACTCCATGGCATCTGATACGTTGCGTGGCAGATCTGCGAATGCCCCTAGAGAGCTCCGGATCCGGGTAAGTAAAAGAAACGCCTCCTCCACATGTTTGCTTTGCATAAAAAATTTCTTACCCGTCGCTATCTTTTTGGCCTCCTAGATCTCCTGCTGTGCCCTCTCGGCTTCGGCCTTGGCGTCTTTTATATTTGTAAGGGCCTTCGCAAGCTCGGCCTCTTTTGCTTTCAGCTCATGCTCCGCAGACTCGAGCTTCTTGTCGAGCTCCCAGAGCTCTTCTTGTTCCTCGCCCACTCGGGCCTCTTGCTTTTCGCACTCCTTGAGTTCCAAGGCCGCTTTGTGTTTGGCCTCGGACAGCGCCTTCTTGAGAGATGCCACTTCGATGGTGGCCTCTGTTACCATATCACGACGTCTCGTCGTTAGCATAATCAAATTTTATTTACTATTCACTATATGAGGAAGGGGAATCATTCACCTTTGCCCTCCTCGAGCTGCCTCCTCGCGAGGCCGAGCTCTCCCTGTGCCCGCTCTAAGTCATGCGTTAGGCCGGCGATTTCGGCCGTGCGAGCAGCAGCGGCCAGCAGCACAGCCTGTTTATTTCAATTCAAACTTATTGTCAGACTCCTACGGATTATAATTGACCCTCCGTTTGGTGTTTTCTTTCCGAACACCAAACAGAGTATTAGGGGCTACTACCTATCGGGTGGTAACTTCACATATTTTTACTGCTTACCTCAAAGCCTGTTAGGAGGCTGGTGCAGGCTTCGGTTAGTCCGCTCTTGGCGGACGAAACCTACTGAATCACCGCACTCATGAGAGTACGGTGCTCTCCATCTAGGGAAGCGCCGCGAAGCGCTTCCAGCAGACAATCCAGTGCCTGGGGCGCAACGGAAGTCCTTGATATAGACGGCCCTCCCTCCATAACGAGGGTCTACCCGCCTAAGTCCGGAACCACTGAAGGCTCCGGAACTGTGTTCGGCTGAGAGCCAGGCTTACCGTGGCTCTCATCAACACGATCCGCGGGGACCTTGAACCCCGCGAGTCCGACGTCTGGGACACCGCCTTGAGGCGCCTCCAGCGCCACCTCCGCCATTGCCGGGAGCCTTCGGGACAACACCTCCATGTCGTCCGCAGGCCAAGGAGACGTGGCCGTCGGGAGTGAGTTCATTGCTGACTCACTCAAGGACACGTCCGAAGACGACACTTCAGGATGGGCCTTGGCCGGACTGCATACAAGTTCGGCATTATAAACAATACTATGAAGTGAAATTATGATTGAATGCGGTACTTACGATCGCACTAGGGGCTTCTTCCTGGGCAGCCACCCTTCCTCGCTATCGACAGCGGTGGCAGAGTAGTCTGGAAGGGACACCTTTTCCTTCTTGGACGTCCCAGTCTCTCCCACTGGGGTGGCCTTCCTCTTCTTCCCTCACCCAGTACGGGGAGGTGGAGTTTCTCCCTGTTCCTCCCTGTCTCTGCGGGAGGAATCAACCTCGTCGTCATCGGACGACAAGGGTATGAAGGCCTTACGTCGGGGGCCTCTCCTTCCCCCTTGGTCCGCCGTCTTAGGCCCCCCATCCTTTCCGTACGGGGCGGCCTCCTCCTGTTCTTCTTCTTCTTCCCCATCGGGGGAGGAGTGCGCCTCGTCGTCTTCAGAAGAGGCTTGCACAACCTTACTTCGGATACCCTTTCGGGTCCCCAGGACCTTCTTATCGGCCTTCTTCTCCGGCCCCTTATAGGGCGTCGGGACCAACATCTTCGTCAAAAGATCATTGGCTGGGCTTTCTGGCGACGGAGCCGGACTGTCAATCCACTCCGCTGTCTCCACATACTCCTAAACAAATATACACAATCACTTAGGAATTCCCCATGAATACATTGGGAAGAGCCAGACCCGGTGGCGGCCTGAGAACTCACCTGGGTAGGGTGTCGTGCGGCATGGAGCCCACGGTCCTCGGTTATGAGAGGAGGTACTTTGGCGGCCTTGAAAAGCGCCTTCCACGCGTTCTTGTGCTTCATGCCGTAGAGCCTCTGGAGCGTCCGGTGTTCGGCTGGGACGAACTCCCATAGATTGAATGCCCGCCTTTGGCACGGCAGAATCCGGCGAATGAGCATTACTTGGATCACGTTGACAAGCTTGATGTTCTTGTCCTTCATGCCCTTGATGCAGTTGATGAGTCCGGTCAGCTCTGTAGATTCGCCCCATAGCAGGCCCTTCTGTTCCCAGGAGGTGAGCCGCATAGGGGTTCCAGATCGGAACTCGGGGGCCACTGCCCAGTTGGTGTCGCGTGGCTCGGTGATGTAGAACCACCCCGATTGCCACCCCTTCACGGTTTCCGCAAAGGAGCCATCGGGCCAGGTGACATTAGGCATTTTGCCCACCATGGCTCCTCCGCACTCCGCTTGTTGGCCGTTCACGATCTTCGGCTTCACGCAGAAGATTTGCAGCCACAAGCCGAAATGAGGCTTGAGGCGGAGGAAAGCCTCGCATAATAAGATAAACACCGAGATGTTGAGGACGAAGTTTGGAGCTAGATCATGGAAATCTAGCCCGTAATAGAACATGAGCCTGCGGATGAAGGGGTGGAGTGGAAACCCCAGTCCACGGATGAAGTGGGCAAGGAACACAACCCTCTCGTGGGGTCCTGGAGTTGGAATGGCCTGCCCCTCATCTGGTAGCCGGTGCACTATATCTGCGGCCAAGTATCCGGCCGCCCGGAGATTCGTGATCTTCTTCTCTGTCACGGTGGAAGCCACCCACTTGCCTCCTGCTCCGGACATGACTAACTGTGCGGACAAAACCTGGACTAGGGTGCTGGAGCTCGAGGGGGCAAGAGTATGCGAGGGAGGAAGAAGGCGTGGGTAAGAATGGGGAACTCTTATCCCTTTATAGAGGCGACAAAAGCGGTGCGCCTCCCCACTAGCCTATTGAGAATCGCTTACTTCCCAAGCGCCACGATTGATGGCACGGGGGGATGACCCATACCCGTATTGATGAGAATCCCGTGATAAGGGGACATGATCTCTGCTTTGACAAGAGTGTCAAGGAAACCGCCTCGCAATGCGCGATGTGGCTGGTTGTGAAAAACGGTTTGAATAATGACCTGACTCTAATGGCATGTCACGTCGTCTAAAAGTTCTCAGCTGAAGCATCATTCTCTCTATGGTGGTATGTGAGGATCATTTTGCAGATCCGGACACGACCTACGTGTTCGATGATAACGTTGGAGTATTCGGAGGAGGAACCTGCCTTGCAATGCCGAAGACAAGACTGCGCGCCGGACTCATCGTCATTGAAGCCTGGTTCAGGGGCTACTGAGGGAGTCCTGGATAAGGGGGTATCTGGACAGCCGGACTGTATACATCGTCCGGACTATAGAAGCATCAAGATACAAGACTCAAGACTTTGGCTCATGTCCGGGTGGGACTCTCCTTCGCGTGGAAGACAAGCTTGGCGATCCGAATATTATGTTTCCTTCCTTGTAACCGACTCCATGTACACCCTAACTCTCCGGTGTCTATATAAACCGGAGAGGATGGTCCTTAGAAGGCCGATCACAATTACAATCATACCATCATAGGCTAGCTCTTAGGGTTTAGCCTCTACGATCTCGTGGTAGATCAACTCTTGTACTACTCATATCTTCAATATTAATCAAGCAGGAAGTAGGGTTTACCTCCATCGAGAGGGCCCGAACCTGGGTAAACATTGTGTCCCTTGCTTCCTGTTACCATCAGCCTAAGACGCACAGATTGGGACCCCCTACCCGAGATCCGCCGGTTTTGACACCGACACCTGTGAAGAAGGCCCGGTGCATGTGAAGCTTACCGCCCGAAGAAAGGCCCGGTGCCTGTGAAGAAGGCCCAGTGCCTGTGAAGCTCGCCGCCCGTGGCACTCTCACGTAATTATGAGTTGGGGCTGTACACGCCCCGGAGTCTCCGGAGTGCCGCCCTCGGGCCTCAGGGGCTCACACCCACGCCCAGTGGCAGCACTTAGCTTCACGCTAGTGAGAAGACGTCGAAGACTAGACTAGGTGCCGGACGCGGATTTTCATTTGCTTTCCGCAGTTGGCTTGTTCTCCCTTGTTTGAACCTTTATTGAAGTTGCTTCTAGTGTTATTTGCCGTCTTCTGCCCCTGTTCTCTGTTTTCGGCTTTTGTCTGGCTCGCTCTCTCTCTCTCTCGCAAACCTCGCGAGGGGGATGTGCAAGCGCCCTCATGAGCCATTCCTTTCTTAGTTTTCGTGAGGCTCTCTCATTCGAGTTCGCAGCGGGAGCACCCCTCCCGATCCATGCCCCTCGGGCACCGCGACATGAAGCACCGGGCCATAGCCGGCAACCCTCCCGACCAAGGTTCGGAAATGATACTCCCAACTGATTTTTGCAGCTCTTAAGGCGCCCAGCAAGGCCTCAAGCAGGCACTTTGCGAGGAGGAAACTAATGCAAACATCCCGAGCTAAGTTGTTCCTACGTGCAGGCACATAACCACGACACCATAACATAGCACAGGAACAATAAATGTAGCACAGTAATTAGGGGATCATAGTCTGTTGCACGCCCCCACGGGGCTCCATACTTCTCTCTCTCGATGCAGGAAAAGGAGGAAAATAAAATAAAAACAACGCGCTCCTTGCGACAGCTCATGAAGAGGGATCCGCGTCGTCCTCCCGAGCTCAATCGGACTCAGCCTTGCGCTTCACCAAGGCACGGCAATGGGACGACCCGCTACCGCCCTTGAAGCAGGCGCGGCGGCATGATGGCTAATCGCGGCCACCGCTGGAGGAGCTGTCGCCGAAGAAGGAGCCACTGAAACTCGACGAGCTGCAATCGCCGCCGGGAGCGGGTTCGCCTTCGCCCTCGTCGCGGCCGTCGCCAAGGCCGAGCACCTCGTCGTCGTCATCGTCTTCAGGGCAGCACCCAACACGGCGGCCATCTTTTCCGAACACCCTCACGTAGAGGGTCGCATCATCGTCGTACTTGAAGTGGAGGGTGCACTGCCTGCCCAGGCCACACACGCACGAGTGTAGCATCGCCGTCGTACTTGAAAAGCAACTACACAAGTGTTTCACAGAGTTCCTAGGTCATAGAGGTCTGCAACAGTTCCAGTGCCAGACACGAGAGCCACAGTTTCAGCACATGCAGCCACAGCTCCAGTTGCCCCTCAGGTGACAACTCCCCCAGCTCCATCAACTTCCACTGATGCTTTCGTCCTTGGAGTCCTTTCAACACCTCCTCCTGAAGATCAAGCCTAGAGAGTCGCATAGCACTATGCATTTTCAAGATTTTTGGTAACTTGTTGCCAAAGGGGGAGAAAGTGTATAGATCATAGGCTTCGGAGAGAGAGAGAGCTTTGCTTCTTTTGCTACTTATTTGCTTTGCTTGCTTGGTTGAAATACTTTATGTTTTTTGTGTGTGAGATACTCTGTATGGTCATGTGCTTGATCATATCATGCTTAATGCTTGTGCTTGAATGATAACATTATCTATCTCTTATGTATGATCATTCACTTTGCCTTGGTGATGAGTGCTTGTAACTACTTTTTATCATTTTGAGCGCTCCACCAAGATGTATGTGACATGGAAGAGTAACCCATGATCCTATTCAATTGTGCATTTGTCGGCGTTCTGGGAACGGGGGTCCACAGACTTGCCTGCCTGCGGCCTGCAGCGTGGCTCAGCCAGTGGCCCAGTACGGCCTGTCTTCATCAGCAAACACTCAAGACCCTCGCGAGGGGCCAAGCCTCACGGGGCGGACGACACAAGACCTCCTCAGGGGAGGCCTCGCCAGGAAGGATCGTGAGGAGGCGGAGAGATCAAGGCGAGGGGTACCTCGCGAGGTGCTCATGACGCAAGGCATGACGATCAAGACAAGGAGGGCGCCAGCCTGCGTAGTGTCCTCTTTTCCTCTTTGGTGCAAAGGGGGCAAGCTCAAGCGTGGAGTACCGAGGCATTAGGCAAAGGTTTCCATATCAGTGCAACGAGACCAAGACCAGCAGGACGGCAGGGCGGAGGTCACCATGGAGCCCAAGACGGCATCATCACCAGTGCCTTTGGCAGTTGAAAACCACCTTTAGTCAGGATAGCTTATACTAGTTGTCCCCTTGCAAAATGGCCGTTGTTGGCTCCCTTCCCGCTCAATATTTGCGAAGAGGACCAGGGCCTTTATAAATAGGGCTAGCCACCACAGTAGGAGGGGGGATCTAATCTGATCCGAGAGCATCTCATCTAGAGCCAAGCTAAGCTGATCCGTACCTAGCTCATCTACACACCACCACAAGAACACCTCTCGCGAGGCTGTTCTTCCTTTGTACTGTTCATCATCAGCCCAAGAGGCAATCCACCACACCACACACTGGATTAGGTTATTACACCACAACGGTGGCCCGAACCAGTATAAACGTTGTGTCTCTTGTGTTGTTCATCGTGCTAGCTTAGAATCACAGCGAGGTTGTGGACATGTTTCGGTAGGGAGAAGATCTTCGTGCGCACCCCAGAGTTCAAACCTTAAGGGTTTTGCCAGAACCCGATATCCGACAGCATTTGCATTCAAAATCAAATTTTAAATAATGCACAAACTTAGGGGGATCTCTTGCTTATCACATACTTCTCAAAGCGACGATGCATTTCATTCTTATTATCATTTGTTGAAGCTTTGATCTATATGTTGTCATCAATTACCAAAAAGGGGGAGACTGGAAGTGCAACTAATCCCTGGGTGGTTTTGGTAATTCTTAACAACATATAGTTCATTGAACTAATGCTCTTTCAAGATGATCATTTCAGAAAGTTCAATGATTGGCATGGCATGGACTAGAGATGTGGACCCCTCAAAATGCCAAGGACACATATTGGCAACAAGCTCAAGACTCTACATTTTTCATTTAAGTGATCCAAGATCACATTTATTCAATAGGAAAGCCAATACTATTAAAAGGGGATGCGGTGTTCCTTGATTGCTTACTTGCTCAAAATGCTTAGTGATATGCTCCAAAAGCCTCAACCACTTTCTCATTTCCACATATGTCCTAAACCTAAAAGTCAAACTTGGCCCCACCGATTTGATATATCCAGAGCCACCGAGTTTCATTTGACATAGCCACTGCCACAAACCCTAGTCACTCCGGTTTCATCGATAGGGATCTTTGTCTCACCGAGATGGGATTGCACACTCACTGTTCCCTTTTTATATCATTTCGGTCCCACCGAAATGAGCGAATTGGTCCCATGAGTCTGCAATGCAAACTCCTTGTTTCCTTTTCGAAACACTTCGGTTCCACCGAAGTGAGTGAATCGGTCCCACCGAGTTTGCCTGACCAACTCTCTATGTGCCTATTGCTGAAATCGGTCCCACCGAGTTCATGTGATTGGTCACACCGACGTCATGCCCTAACCCTAGCATATCGGTCCCACCGAGTCGACTGTGTCAGTCCCTGAGAGAGTCCTGGATAAGGGGGTATCCGGACAGCCGGACTATATACATCGTCCGGACTATGGAAGCGTCAAGATACAAGACTCAAGACTTCAGCTCGTGTCCCGATGGGACTCTCCTTTGCGTGGAAGGCAAGCTTGGCGATCCGGATATTATATTTCCTTCCTTGTAACCGACTCCATGTAAACCCTAGCTCTCGGGTGTCTATATAAACCGGAGAGGATGGTCCTTAGAAGACCGATCACAATTACAATCATACCATCATAGGCTAGCTCTTAGGGTTTAGCCTCTACGATCTCTTAGTAGATCTACTCTTGTACTACTCATATCTCCAATATTAATCAAGCAGGAAGTAGGGTTTTACCTCCATCGAGAGGGCCGGAACCTGGGTAAACATTGTGTCCCTTGCTTCCTATTACCATCATCCTAAGACGCACAGATCGGGACCCCCTACCCGAGATCCGCCGGTTTTGACACCGACATTGGTGCTTTCATTGAGAGTTCCTCTGTGTTGTTGCTGCAAAGGCTCGATGGCTCATCTCGTTGTCAAGGACGACATCACCTCTGGAGAAGGCTGGCTGTAGGCCAGACTCTGCGACTTGGCGGATTCATTATGACCCCCCCATCGGTTGTCGCGCCGACGATGGCCTCTCGGGTCATCACGCATAACCTTCGCATCGATTCGGAGCTTGC
Source organism: Triticum dicoccoides (assembly GCF_002162155.2). NCBI lineage: Eukaryota > Viridiplantae > Streptophyta > Magnoliopsida > Poales > Poaceae > Triticum > Triticum dicoccoides. The sequence continues at coordinate 498,456,943 of NC_041387.1, forward strand.
CGAACAGATGGATCCGATAGAGCTCTCTTCTCTTAAGGAGCTCTGGATCGCATCCTCGCTTTGGGAGTCACTACGGACTACGAACGGATACGGCTTTAACCCGACCAGAGGGACATTACTCCCCGCCGGCTACCCATGAGATAGTGGTAGTGGAGGAACCACACATGGGTCGCCCCTCAACTTTGAGGACGAATTATGTCCGGATCGCCGAACTCAGTGAGCCGAACACCCACCCAAAGGAATACATGACCCAGGTCCCGGACTTAGAATTGGGCGTTGGGCCGAAGGGATTAGGTAATACTCCATATCCCGAACTGTCAGACTCGGTACATCCCGTGCCCCCGGGCGTCAGATCGGATCAGAATCTGGATTCAGCCAATGATGCCCGCTCGGACTTAAACCATCTCTCCCATATCAGGCAGGAGCCCCAGGAGACGGTACACCGTTACTGGGCTAGATTTCTCCTTGCCCTTAATAAGGTCAAGGACTGCCACAAGGAGGACGCAGTCTCTCTTTTCTACAAAAGCTGAACGAACAAAGGACTCCTTAATGCTATAAGTCATTGTGACGTAGTGCACTTTACGGACTTGGCAACCATAGTAGAGAAGTACTGTGCGATGGAAAGTGCCTGGAAGACCCAAACAAATATTTGGGATAGTATGGCCCTCACCAGAACCTTTGTCCGAACTAAACGGTCGAACTCTCGTAAGTCGACCAACTCAATTCCCAAGAAACCAAAACCCGCCCCAGGGCGTGGAACCGTATTGGAAGAATGGCTCAACGGGCCATGTAAGCTTCACAGCACGTCGGATGCAACACCGACCCATAGCCTTAGAGCATGTTGGATACTCCGGCAGGAAGCTAAGAGTGGCGAGGATCTCCTCGAGAACCATAAAGCAGAACCACATCCCGCCAAGGAACACAATACGGTACTGACAGTCTTTGAGGCCTTCACCTCAAACAATAGGCGCAAGCGAGCGCATCGAAGCTCCGCTGAAATTTGCCATGTGGCAAAAATAAATCCGTGGAACGACACTGCTATAACCTTCAATGCCAGTGACGAACACCGATTCCAGTCCGACCGGGCGCCGGCCGCTCTGGTCCTCAGCCCAATAGTGGACGGCTTTCGGCTCACTAAAGTACTCATGGACGGCGGAAGCGGATTAAACCCGCACATGCGGGCATCTCCTCCTCCGGGCGACCCGACAGCATTCCTACAAACACAACTTTTTTAATATACTTCCTCACCGAACTATGCTATAGTTCGTCTAGGCACTTACCATAAATGCAGCGGCGAAGCCTTTTGTTCTCCTTTGCGGAGTCCGCCAGCTGTGCACGGACGTCTTTCAACTCCACGTCTAGCCGAACATTGGCATCTTGGAGGGCATTCTTCTCCTGCTTCACTTGCATAAGAATGCACTCGCCGGCCTTTACTTGCCTCTGGAGATGCGATTCGTCATCCCTCCCGCCCTCCGGATTTACTCTAGGGTTGTCTACAGAACTTTCTGTTAAATTTGTCATACCAGCCAGTTGCCAACTGGTGCATTTTCATATAATTGAGATAAATGTTACCATATGAGGCCTTCCGGGATTCCTCTAGCTTGGCAACTGTGGCCCTTAGTTGGGTCTTGCACTCCTCTAGCTCCCGAGACAATTGCTCATTCTTATCTACAAGAACCTGCGCATAAATTGATACTTAAAACTGTTGTTTCAACCGTTTCAAGTCTCAGGGGATACTACTATACATGCTCATCAAACTTTCTTACCCGTATATCTTTGGTATACTGGACTGTCGCCCGGGCGAGTCCGGTTTGAGCACCTCGGATGTATGTGTCTCCCGAATTGAAGGCATTAAATGCCTCTTCGGAAAATATGTTGTTGTGAAGCACAGCCCGTCAACGCCGATGATGCATGGCGCTCTCTACTTCCTAATTTGTGGTAGAGAGCATGTCTGTGTCCTCTGTCGGAGGACTATGCGGCATCGCCCCTATGTCCGCCTCCTCTCTCGAAGTTGGTCCTGGAGCCCGACTGGTGGAGGCGTGGTTGGCAGGATCTCCGGATACAGTCCGGATACTCCTCTTCCTCCAGGATGTAGAAAGGGCACTGTTGTACTTCAAATGACAACAAATTACATGACAGGTTGTTTTCTTACCTCTGTAGAGGCGTGTCGGTTCTAATCGCCTTCCTCTTGAGCCTACCCAATCCAGATGCCTGTGGATGACGGGTCCCTAGGGGCTCGGCCCTGCGCTTCGAACGTCGCTTCTGCAAAAGCACGACATATCAGGGATAAGGTGTAACATCAGTAAAGAATCCACTTCAGAGGATCGAGTCTTTGGCTTGGCTTACACGCGACGAAGGTAACAGTCCGGGATAATCAGCGGTGATAGCCACCGGGGCGCCGTCATGGCTCACCTGATAAAATATCCCGTCGACAAGCTTCTCGGCCGCATCTGGGTCTTCTTCGAGTCCCGGATCCAGGGCCCTTTCGGGGTCCTCTGGCTGCGGGGAAGGGCTGGAGATTCCTTCCACGTCCCTCCTCAGTTCCTGCTCAAATATATCGATGCGGGTGACTTTAGCAAAGAACGCCACAATAACTGGAGCGAGGAAATAAATGACGACTTACCCAGTTTGGGGGATTATACATGGAGAATCCGTCCCGCGGTTTGATATGGAGGAAGTCTTCCTCTTCTCCTTTGCATAGGTCAGACAGTATCCTTGCCAGAGCGGTGGGGGAGTCCGGACCCTTACGGCCACAGCGGGTGGCATCGTCTGTCCCGTTGTAGTGCCACATGGGATTGCTCCGATATTGAAGCGGTTGCACTCCCCGCATTATGCATATTGCCATCACCTCGACTATCGTCAGTCCGGATTTGGCCAGTAACTTTATCCTGATCATCAGGAAATGTACTTCCCTGGAATCCTCTTCTTGGGGGCCTCGGGGGCGCCAGCTTAGACGTGCCCTCAGCAGGGTGTTACTGAACTTGGGGAGTCCTGTCCGGACTGGATCCGAAAGGGGAGCGTCGTCAATATAAAACCACTCTGAAGCCCAGTTATCTGGTGCCTTCTTGGGAGTACCGGATAAGTATCCGGTTTCAGCGATACGCCATACTTCGGCCCCGCCCACTTGACATAGGGATTCTCCCTGGTTGCGGGGGACAAGGCAGAATAGCTTCTTCCACAATCTGAAATGAGCCTCGTAGCCTAGAAATAACTCACAAAGGGCGACATACCCTGCTATATGTAGCATGGAGGCTGGGGTAAAGTTGTGCAACTGGAGGCCGTAGAACTCCAGAAGCCCACGAAGGAACCGGTGAATAGGAAACCCGATGCCCCTTAACAGATGCGGAATTAGGCATATTCGCTCCTCTAGAGACGGATTGGGGGATCTCTCCGCCTGTTCTTCGCCATTATAGGTGGCTACTCCGGCTTGAACGGGGACCATGAACGCCGGCGGGAGGAGCCCTTGGGTTTGTAACTTTATCAAACGGCTATGAGGGACTGAACACTCTCCCCAGTCCCCTGGCTTGGGGCAAGGGGAGCGAGCAGAAGAGCTGCAACGACCGTCCATGTTGGAATGGTTTTTTCTGGGCGCTCTATTGGATGCTTGCTCAAGGAGGGAGAGTGGGGTTTGGATCTTGGAATCCCCCATCTCTTCAAATAGACGGTTAGCCCGAAGGACTGAGGGTGGCAAATGCAAAAATGCCTCGACTCCTCGCATTCGCTCGACACGTGGAAATGGTCATTACTGAAACACTGAAGCCGAGGAGTACAACATTGATGAGATGCCGGACACTGTTCGTCGTGATGGGTACATTGGAGTTTTCAGAGGAGGAACCTGCCTTGCAATGCCGAAGACAAGACTACGCGCCGGACTAATCGTCACTGAAGCCTGGTTCAGGGGCTACTGAGGGAGTCTTGGATAAGGGGGTATCCAGACAACCGGACTATATACATCGTCCGGACTATGGAAGCGTCAAGATACAAGACTGAAGACTTCGGCTCGTGTCCGTATGGGACTCTCCTTTGCGTGGAAGGCAAGCTTGGTGATCCGGATATTATATTTCCTTCCTTGTAACCGACTCCATGTAAACCCTAGCTCTCCGGTGTCTATATAAACCGGAGAGGATAGTTCTTAGAAGGCCGATCACAATTACAATCATACCATCATAGGCTAGCTCTTAGGGTTTAGCCTCTACGATCTCGTGGTAGATCTACTCTTGTACTACTCATATCTTCAATATTAATCAAGCAGGAAGTAGGGTTTTACCTCCATCGAGAGGGCCCGAACCTGGGTAAACATTGTGTCTCTTGCTTCCTGTTACCATCAGCCTAAGACGCACATATCGGGACCCCCTACCCGAAATCCGCCGGTTTTGACACCGACAGTCCCACCGAAAAGCCTAACATTCATATTTTGACCTGAGTCGGTCTGACTGAGTTTTACCATTCGGTCCCACCGAGTTTGGGAATCTGTGTGTAATAGTTAGATTTTGTGTGGAGGCTATATATACCCCTCCACCCATTCTTCATTCATGGAGAGAGCCATCAGAACGTGGCTACACTTCCAACATTCATTTTCTGAGAGAGAACGACCTACTCATGTGTTGAGACCAAGATATTCCATTCCAACCACAAGAATCTTCAACTCTAGCCTTCCCCAAGTTGCTTTCCACTCAAATCATCTTTCCACCATAACCAAATCTATGAGAGAGAGTTAAGGGTGTGTTTAGTACGTGTCACCAAGGAGAATGGAATGGGTCCAACCCGTCCTTTGGTCTCGTTCTTAAGTTTGGTAGGCAACTGGAACAGGAACCCACATTCCCCGAATGGGAATATTCGCTCCAAATGCGTAACGCGCTCATTCCTCCAAATCGGTGGAACGACGTGGAACCGCTCCTCGTCTCTTCCTCTCTTTCCCCTACACCTTCTCCCTCGTCTCTCTCTCCCTCTTCAATCAGCATTACGTGCTCTTGTGGCATCTGGAGAGGCAAGCGATGGTGACCGGCGGCGCGCAGCTCACGGCCGGCGGCTCCAGTGCGAAGATCGAGCCGGAGGACACACCTGGTGAAGAGCGTCATGGCAGAGCAGGTGCAGGGACCAGAGCGTGCAGGCGCAGGCCAGCGGGCGCTCGGCCGGAGCACCTGCTCGATCTGGCTGCTGCCGTTCTGCCATCTCGTCTCTCTTTTGAGAGGAGCAGCCGTCTTGCCGCTGTCACATCTATACCGCGGAAACGGCCATGGAGAAGTGGAGCGGTGGCATGAGATGGAGCTGCAGCTATCAATTTGCTGAGCGGCACGACATGAGCAACTCGCGCAGCATGCAGACAGTGGCGTGCTACACCATGAGAGAGAAAAAGTAAGAGAATCAGGCTGTACTCCATCATGCTCTTTCAGTTGTGCTTTTTGCAATGTAACTTTGTGCATGCCCTAGTCAAATATTGATGATTCTGTCTAAATTTGTTACTAGTAAAATACAATCACTGTTTTGCATATATTACCAGAAAAAGAAACACTAATTTTAACATTTTTCATTTTATTTCATCCCACCAACCAAACATTGAGATGTAACCATTCCATTCCACCTTATTATTCATCCCAAACACGAAGATGGAACCATTCCATTCCGATGGAATGGAACCATTACATTCCATTCCACTTGGTTCTTCAACCAAACACACCCTAAGTGTTGGAGAGACTATCATTTGAAGAACAAGAGCAAGGAGTTCATCATCCACACCATCTATTACCTTTTGGACAGTGGTGTCTCCTAGATTGGTTAGGTGTCACTTGGGAGCCTCCATCAAGATTGTGGAGTTGAACCAAGGACTTTGTAAGGGCAAGAAGATCGCCTACTTCGTGAAGATCTACCCTAGTGAGGCAAGTCCTTCGTGGGTGATGGCCATGGTGGGATAGACAAGGTTAATTCTCCGTGGACCCTTTGTGGGTGGAGCCCTCCGTGGACTCGCGCAACCGTTACCCTTCGTGGGTTGAAGTCTCCATCAATGTGGAAGTACGATAGCACCACCTACCAGAACCATGCCAAAAATCTCCGTGTCAACATTGTGTTTGCTCCCTCCAAACTCCTCCCATTTACTTTCTTGCAAGTTGCATGCTTTACTTTTCGTTGCTCATATACTCTTTGCATGCTTGCTTGAATTGTATTAAGATTGCTTGACTTGTGCTAAGTTGCAAAAAAACTGCCAAGAATTAAAATTGGGAAAAGGTTAAGTTTTTATTTGGTCAAGTAGTCTAATCACCCCCCCCCTCTAGACATACTTTCGATCCTACAGACACAAAGGGAGCCAAAGAATATTTGCAAGTATTAGAAGTTGAGTTGTCAATTCAACCACACCTAGAGAACTAAATATCTGTGGCAAGGTGATAAGTAGCACAGTAATATGATAGTTTGATAGTAGTGGTAACAATAGCAATAGTAAAGGTAACAGTAGAAGTAGCGGTTTTATAGTGATTGTTAAAACAGCAGCAGTGAAAGTAACTTAGCAAAGATCAATGTATGATAAGCTTAGGAATTGGATCAATGATGGATATTTGTGTTGGATGACATTCATCATACAACAGTCACAACCTAGATCGATACACAATAACTCCAATTCATCAATGTAATGTAGGCATGTATTCACTATTTAGTCATATGTGCTTATAATAAGAACTTGCATGACATCTTTTGTCCTACCCTCCCATGGCAACGAGGTCCATAAGGAAACTAAGGGATATTAAGGTCTCCTTTTAATATAAAACTAGAACAAAGCATTAACACATAGTGAATACATGAACTCCTCAAGCTACGGTAATCACCGGAAAGAATCCCAACTATTGTCACTTTGGGGTGTGTGGATCACAACGCGTAATAGGTGCATATAAATTGCAAGATAGGATCAAGAACTCAAATATATTCATGAAAATATAAAGGGTTCAGATATGAAATCATGGCACTCGGGCCCTAGTGACAAGCATTAAGCATAGCAAAGTCATAGCAACATCAATCTCAGAACATAGTGGATACTAGGGATCAAGCCCTAACAAATTGACTCGATTACATGACAAATCTCATCCAAATCCATCACCATCTAGCAAGCATGCACATGAATTACTCACTCTCGGTGGTGAGCATCATGTAATTGTTGATGGAGAATGGTTGATGACGACGACGGCGACAAATTTCACCCTCCGGAGCCCAAACAGACTGCAGATCAACCCTCCCGATGATGAATAGGAGGTGGCGGCAGCTCCGTATTGTAAAATGCGATGATTCCTTCTCTCTGATTTTTCTCTCTCTCCGAATAGGTATATACGGAGCTGGAATTAGGGTTGCCGGAGGCTCTAGGGGCCCACAAGCCTGCCAGGCGCGCCCTGGGTGGCCCCCCTCTGGTAATTATTCTCGCAGTATTTCTACATGTTCTGAAAATATTCTCCGTAAATTTTTAGCCCAATCCGAGAACTTTTATTTCTGCACAAAAATAACACCATGGCAATTCTGCTGAAAACATCGTCAGTCCGGGTTAGTTCCATTCAAATCATGCAAGCTAGAGTTCAAAACGAGAGCAAAAGTGTTTGGAAAAGTAGATACGTTTGGAACGTATCAGTTTCTGTGGTGGTAACCCAATCTATGTGATCAGAGATCCCATGAAGTAGAACCCGAAAAAATAAGCCAGTGGTGAACTGAGGAGAGTAACTAGTAACCCACTCCGTTGGAGATGCAATACTCTCAGAAACTGTATGGTAGGTTGACTACTGTCTTAATGTGTTTCAAAGCTTATATAAGAAAGATGCTATCCTAGAGAGCGATCTTTGGAGGAAGACACCTATATGAGCCCGATTGTTGGTCACAGTCTATGAGATTGGGGTGATCTCTAGTAAGCTCATGAATAGGCCAGGAGTGACTAATATGCTCCACCCGAGGGGTCAGCCTTTGGCAGTCTAATACTAGTAAGGCATGTGGTGAAGGTTCTTTACGCCAAACTGACAATTCAAGGCATAATCCATAGTTCAGTTGTGAAGGACTGTAGCTACTTGCTCTAGGTGGAGCTCAACCTTAACAGCTCAATACTGGTATATCAAAAAAGTGTTTGGAACAAAGGACAATATAGGACCTTGAGATCTGGTGGGGGATTGTCGAAATATTAGGGTGGGTCTAAGGCCCATTTAACAATTCCAAAAAATCTCTAAGGGCCCATGTGAGTTTAAATGGCAATGGATGTGGTGGGAAGTTTAGTCCCATACCGCTAGTTGGAGAGGAGTTGGACCTCCTTATCAGGGATTCTTTTCCACATGCTATTAGAGCTTGGGAAGAGAAGTGGTCCCCGTGTGCTCCTCCTCCGCCGCGCGTCTCGCCATGCCTCGTCACAATGTGTCGCGGGTTGCGGCAATGAGCCGAGCCGAGCCGAGCTCACACCTATGCGCTTATTTTTGCTGGTCAGGAACAGAGAGCCTTTGACAGGTGGACCAGATCTGAGACGTCAGATTGTGGGCCGTTACCGACTCGGACGTGGGTCCAGCCCACGTCTCTACACCCGGATGCGCCTATATATGTGTGAGGCGTCTGCCAATCCTAGCTGCCACTAGAATCAGCTCACATCTACCTCTACGTCCACGTCGTTCCATTGCTGCTGCTGCCACAGGTGACCCCTTCCCGTCCGCCACGTGCACGTCTATGGGAGAGCAGGCCTCCGAAACCACGCCTCTTCGGATCCTGTACGGGGGAGGTGCGATTAGGTTTTTGGGGAGCATCTCCTACACGACTGCTCGCCATCGTTCGTCTGCTTCCTCTGCACCGTCCCCGCTGTGTTCATCATCATCATGTCCACCCACGCCGAGAAGGCTACCGCCGAGAAACTCGAAGCTGACAAGAAGGTTGCCGAGGACGCCGCTGATGCCACCGCGGCTTCTGCCTGGCCTACTGGAGGATATAACTCGTTTATCCCGCTACTGTTTATTTCTGTGTTAGCCGTACTAGCATTATGTGTAGATGTGTCTACTGTTTGCGTAGTACGTGCTTATCTAGCTCGTAATCGGTATGTCGTTAATTCTGTTAATGCCATGCTAATGATTATTTTCTGGATTAAATTAATTTACTCAGCACTATGTACTAAGGATTCAAATTGTCGATGTCTCTTATGAGTGATCCTATGGAGGCTCAACTCCAGCTCTGCCTTAGTTTCTTTCTCACGGCTAAGATGAAGGCATTTAAGTGCTTGGCGTTCAAGAGCTTAATTACAACATAGTTGGTCCAAAAAGCAAGCAATACACAGGTACTAGTATATAGAAGCAAACTTGGAGCTCAAGAGCATACCTTTCAGGTTCTAGAGCCCTCTGTAGTCCACAGGCGTAAGGCCAGCTCCACCGCGCGACTCCATATTGTCTGGCCCCGTCCGTTTGGGGTAAAGTGGACAAACCAGGCGGCCCAGCGCGCGACGGCCCGGATCCATCTTGTCTGTTTTGTGTCCGGGCCGACCCATTTCGAGCGCAAATATGCGTCTGGTTTGGGTCGCGGCGGACGGCAAACGGACACGTGCTCGTCCGCGTCGGGGCCGCGTGGCATGCGGCCGGCTACCTCCCATCTGCCAACATAAATGCGCACGGGCAGGTGGCTCCACCTGTCATCCGGCCATCCAACGGTCGTCGTCCTTCTTAAATGGGACCCGTGGATAGGTCGTCGTCCTCATCTCCACTTCCCCACTCCAGCCCCTCTCTGCCCCCTCGAAAGCCGACACGATCAAACCCGAGCCGCTCCCCGTCCTCGAACTCGCCGGTCGGCCGCAGCCATGGGGCCCTGGAACTACGGCCGCAAGGGGAAGCACGACCGTGAGGCCGGCTCCTCCTCGGGCCGCCGCCGCGCTCCTCCCGTCGAGCCCCCGCGCCGGCCCCCTTCACCATTGCCCCTAGGCCCGCCGACGAGCGCAACAGGCAGTACCTTTGCGCGGACGTGTGCCGGAGGTACTGGGAGACGAGGACGCCGGTCCCGTGGAGCGAGGTCCACCTCCCCAACGGATGGCACCTCAGCACCGACCGGATCTCGATCCCGCCGGGGCCCGTGGGCGGCCGTGCGCGTCGCGATGAGATCGAGTGCCACCGCCGCCTCCTCCCCGACGACCTGTTCTACGATGACAGGTACGCCCCCGACTCCCGGCTGTGGGACACATGGCTCTAGGACGAGCACGACACGCGCCGCACATCGTACTTCGCCGGCACAGTGTCGAGGCCGTGGCGGCCACGTGTAGAGGCGCGCGGGCGTACGCGGGTGCGCGGCCTCACGCCCACGCCTTCGCCTTCCCCGTCTCCGTCGCCACCTCCACCTCCTCGCATGACAGCGGAGGAGGAGGCCCATCTCATGCAGCGTGTCGTGGAGGACTCCATGAACACGCACGACGAGCGGCAATGGGACGGCTTGGAGGAGGCCATGGCACTCTCTGCCGCCGGCGACATTGCCTTCCCGGAGCTGCAAATGGCGGCCGTCACGGAGGTGGAGAGGAGGGAGGAGGCGATGGAGGTGGAGCCGGTGGCCGCGTTCCAGGAGCTCCTGGGCCAGGGGTGGGGTTGGTCCTGCACTGCTCCGGAGATGGCCGCCGGCGTGGGCGTGAACTGGTGCATCACTCAGCCGCGGTCACCGGATCAGGAGGCCTCGCCACGGGAGGAGGTGGTGCAGGCACCTCCGGTCTTCCAGGCCGCCCCCGTGTACCACGCGCCGCCGCCCCATCTCTGGACGCCGTCGGCCTACGTCGACCTCGTCAGCGATGAGGACGACACCGACAGCCAGTGATGAAGACGGCGAGGGCCATGGCATCGACGGGCGCGGCTGGAGCGCGCGCGGCGTTTTTTTAATTTTTTTATGTTAATTATGGCACTATATGAACTGCTAAACTAGGCCGTTTTGTGGCCGTGACCCCCTAACTAAATTTATGTTTATTAAACTACGCTTATTTATTTATTTAGTCATTTTATTTTTGTTTTCTTGTTTTTTTAATCATGACCAACATGGACGTGATTTGGGGTGCGGCCACGCGATGGACGCACGCACGATCGAACGGACAAGGCCAGACACGGGCGAACCCATCGGCTTCCAAAAGGGACAAAATTCGGTCAAATCGGACGTCCGTTTGGGGTCGTACGGTGGAGTTGGCCTAACAGCACCCTTTCCACCCTAACGTGGCCGCAGTGACGAATTTAGAACCCATCGTGCAACACTCGCCCACGTAAGTCGGACGAGCTCGAAATAGTTGTCATCTTATCTGCCCAGTTGAGCGAGACATGCTAGCCCCATGCCTCTGCCCTGCACACATGGGATCTGAAGCAGGGGTTGAGCCAGGTATGCACTACAGTTCTTGGACCACGGAAAAGAAGTGGCCAGATATGATAAACTGATAACGAGTGCGACGTCCCTTTCGACCGATCGATCTGATCGATTGTTGTTTCGCTTCGCTTGGGACTACTGCAGCAGCACACAGGAGTCCACATTCCACGGAAGATTTCGCTGTGCACTGGCTCTTCGTCTATAATGTAGTGGCGAACTGAGGGACGTCAGGTAACTGTCCACCGTTTATCTGAAAGATACAAGTGAATGTGATGGAGCTGTTTGTGTGTGCTTTTGCTGGTCTCAAACGTTGCAGGATCAACGCATGTTAGTAGTGGTATATACTATGTATCTGTACATGGTACGTTCCTGATTAAGTTCTGGCAGAGCACCGAGAACGTGTCCTATTGCCAGCGACGAACGACCGGATGAGAACGGATGAGCTCGGTTTTGACGGTCGACCCGGCGTCGTTCTCAGGCCCTAAGGATTGGATTGGGTTGGATTGGACTGCGTGCTCCTGATGAGAAGATTTTGTCGACCGTCTCGTCAGGCCCCAGATCAAGGAGCAAACATCGGTGCATCGACGCACGTAGCGGCGACAGCAGACGATCGACGCGACCTCGAAATCTCAAAATCAATCGGCGTCGCGTGTCAAGTCGTACCGGCTGATTCGCGCGGCGTGGTTTTGTTCTTACGCGGGCGGGCTTAACCGCGGCGGCGCTGGGAAAAGGCGATTCCTTCGGGGGTGGAGCGGTGAGCCGCCGGTTGATGGACGCTCTGGCATGTGATCTGCTGACAGAACCAAAGGTGCAGTGAATCTCGGCCTCCATAATCCATTCATCCGTTGGGAAGAATTTGGATGAAAGAATTTGTCCAACTAGAGGATCTTAGTTGATCCACAAAACTGGACGTGGATTAAAAAGAAAACTGGACATTGAATACTCATTCGATGGTTGTAAAGAAAAGACACATGTGAGTCCCTTTTTTTATTGCGAATGTTTAATATCTGACGTCAAATTTTTAAGCTTGATAAATCAAACGTTTCTTTTATGAAAAATTGCGCTGTCATGGCATGGCAATTCCCTTCGGCGAGAATGACAAATCCTGGCAAAAAACTGAGAATAAGGTTTTGTCATGCTTGCTGAAGCGAATTGTCATGTTGCGACAATGTAACTTGCCATAAAAACTGCGATTTGTCATGCATAAAACCTGATGCATTTTCAGTGAAATTATTTTTGTTTGTGAATGCAAGATCTAATGGTCATGCCATTTGAGATTAAAAAAAATGTCTACAACAGTTGCAGATTCTTAAAAAAATGCACATTGTCCAATCACAGATGCTAACATACACGCACATACACTCATCCATATGAAGGCACACAAGTGCACCCTACCTTGTTAGCACCTTCGAGATACGAGTTGGCACAATATCTTGTGATTGGCCAAGTTATCATAGACGCCTCGGCTTAAAGTGCAAAATATAATTCTAACATGCATAGTAGAATAACAAACAAATTTGTACCACGGTAAGAAAGACTCATCCATAAGATGCATAGGTGTTAGGGCATATTTCTCTCTAATGGTTTTGATGATTGATGACAATGCTATTTGCGGACTAACCTTGTGCGAGCATTTCAGACTCGGTTGAAAAAAGGCAGTGCCTAGGAGGCGGTTATGCACGCTTAGGCGCTAGGCGATGACCAAACGCATCACATGGGGGATAAATGGAAGTCTTGGTAGGGATAGCAAGGAATTGCCTACCCAAGCGAGAAATCGAGTTGTATTGCACTGGTATGCCAAATGGCCAGATTCCAATGGCAGTTATTGATAGTTAACTTATTTATATTCCCTAAATTAATATAGACACACTTATAATAATCGCACATACACTCTCATAGTAAAAACTATACGCCTAGGCCGCACCTAGGGCACTTAAGCACTTACTAGGTGTCGTGGTTCTAAGTCTGACAGTAGTGTAGGGGGCTACTGATGGAGAGGCAAGATTCTAGCTACGGAGTAGTTGTATATGCAAGAGATTTACGAGTTCAGGCCCTTCTCGGAGGAAGTAACAGCCCTACGTCTCGGAGCCCGGAGGCGGTCGACTGGATTATATGCGTATGAGTTACAGGGGTGCGAACCCTTTACACTGAGGAGGGGGGTGGCTTATATAGAGTCCGCCAGACCCCTCCGGCCCTCAGTTATGCGGGTTTTAAGATACATTAAGATTGGGCGTTACTGGTAATGCCACACATAAAGTGCTATGATGACCATAAAAGCTACTTAAGGACCGACCGTTTGTGTGCAGAGTGACTTTAGGTCTCCTGGACGTCGAGTGGTTGGCTTCATGGTCGAGTGATTGGCTTCATGGTCGAGTGTCTTCGAGTCTGTCGACTGGAACACTTCTGAGTCGATCGACAGGTGGTTTCTTCTAGAGATGTCCTTGGGTAGGGTAGTGTGGACAGGTCCATGACCCTACCCTAGGTACATAGCTTCATCATTAGCCCCCGAATGGATCGAGGTTTGAGTTGGGAAGGAGTTGAGAACTCTTTCGACCCATTTCTCGTGCTATGAGTATGTCTTGTTCTGGATCAATGAACCTTAGGTGACGGCACCAACTTCTTTTTCAGTCGCCTTGATCCATTCTTTGTATCCGTCGAGTGAAGTTTTCGCTTGGAGAGCTCCGAGCAACAGAGTGGAGGAGATCTTTCGTCTGACGAGTTGTTCCGCTGCCCGCAGATTTTGTGGGATTCGAATTTTCGGAAGCGCGCGGGATGGAGCGAGGCCGCAGTAATCGGATGGGATAAGGCAGGGACGCCTCGATCTCCGTGCCACCTTTTTCACCACGTATCGCGCACGCGACTATTGCGGGATTTGACAGGATCGCCCGGGCCTACCGGTCAGTCACTCGGAAGTAACCTTATATAAGGCGCCGGACGGGGATTTTTGAACAGTGCGTGCTCATTCCCCCCTCTCTTCTTCAGACTTCTCCGCCGCGTTCGCTTCCGCCTCAGCGCCGCTACTCCGTGCGCGCCTCGCCGGCGACGATGGTGAAAGAGAAGACGGCGGCCCTGGAGCGGGCGAAGAAAGCGACAGCGAAGTCGAAGGGAAGGGCGACCAGTCGGAGCGGGTCTTCATCGAGGACTAGCCTGCCGCGGGGCTGGATCTAGGGCGACTGGATCCGCTCGACGATTAGTCAAGCAGATCTTGACGACCTGGCCGACGAAGGACTGATCCCCCATGGATCGGCGCGGCTCCCGGGGAGGGAGTCAGAGCCGCAGCCTCAGAAGGGTGAGTGTGTTCTCTTGGCCACGCACGTCGACCGTGGGTTTTCTTTGCCGCCCTACCCTTTCTTTCGGGGACTTCTGAATTTCTTTGGGGTGCAACTCCACCACTTCACACCCAACACCATCGTGTATCTTGCTGCTTTCGTGTCCTTGTGCGAGAATTTCTTGGGTTGCCGGCCTCATTGGGGTCTTTTCAAGCACATCTTCACCTGTCGCTCCCAGACGGCGAAGAAGGCCAATCCGAGTGACGAGAGAACTCAAGTGATTCAGATGTGTGGGGGTCTTAGGGTTCAGCTGAGAGGGAAAAGCTCCTTTCCGACCATGATCTTACCCGACTCAGTCTGTGGATGGCAGTCGACCTGGTTCTACTGCAAAGACCAGCCGACGCCAGGGCAGTCGACTGGGCTCCCTCCTTTTTCCATGGAACAAGTGAGGAAGCCTTCCTCTTTGAAGGTGGTCCCGGAAGAGAAGGCGCAGGTGAAGGTGCTGGTCGAGCATGTCGTGCAGCTCATCTGTGACGGGGTGACTGGCATGGACCTCTTGGAGGTCTTCCTCCGACGACGTATCCAGCCGCTCCAAGCTCGAGATCATCCAATGTGGTTGTATTCTGGCACTGAGGACACCACTCGGATCCATCCGGAGGAGATTGACGATGCCACGCTGGAGCGATGGATGGCGAGCATCACAGGGAACAAAGACAACCCCCGAGGAGCCAGGATGATTGTTCCACTCGACCAATCATACGAAGTAGACAAGGTCCAATTCTGCATTTCCGACTGTGATTCTGCTTTCTCCATTCTGTTTGCTTAAAATCAGTCGACTGACTTTTGTCTTGTTTGTTGTCTTCTAGGCCATGACTGAGATGTATTCGACGCCCAACCGGGCTCAAGAACAAGCCGAGGAGGGAGAGGCGAGTGGAGGTGAAAGTGAGGAGGAGGAGTGGCAATCTGACGGCGAGGGGGAAGAGGTTGAAGACGGCTCCAGCGAAGAGGAGGAGGAGGAAGTCGATCCTCCTCGCACAGAAAGGCGATCCAAGCTCGCCCACGACCCCGCGAGTGAGCGTGGAAAAGCGGCCGCGCCTGTTGTGCAGTCGTCCAAACGCCCTCGGGCGGCTTCTCCGGCGCCGACTGAGAAAGCGCCAAAGCAGTCGAAGCCGTCCAAGCTGCCGAAGGCCTTGCCCAAGATGAGAATGGACATTCCCACTATCTCCGGGTAACGGCAGAACTTGTGTTTTCTTGTTTAGCACGAACGAACTCTTGGTCGACTCATCGACTGGTTTCTGAAATATGCAGTGCTGCTACCTCCGAGACCTCTGCCAAGAACGACGACCAAGAAATGGAAGACGCTGCCACCTCCAACCCTGGTATGCCCTCTTGTAGTTTCCCTTCTGGTCGATTGGATTTTTGTTTCTAACTCTGGATTTATCCTGCAGCTCCTCCTCACGTCATTGATCTCCCTGATGATGACGAGGTGCCACTGAGGGGGACGAAGAACAAAAAGGCGCCGGCTGGCAAGACCACTCAGACTGCATCAGTGCCTGAGGCATTGGCTGAAGAAGGTGGTGATGTCGCTCGGCATTCTGTGTCCTTCGTTTTGCCACTGACGAGTGCCCGACCTTCATCGTCCATTGCTGATCCGCCCTCCCTTTTCGCCACGCACCATGTCCCAGAGGACCAAGCGGGTGCTGCTAAGGAGGCTATATGCCAGGCGGGGATCAGGATGGAGCAGGTGAAGGTGATCCGGGAAGCCAGCCAAGCGGCTTATGATGCTAGCTCAGCCCTCCAGAGCAATGTCCAGGTTAGTTGGTCACCACTTATTCTGTTAGGATATGCTATCTGAAGACTTCCTTTCCGAAGATCTTTGAATCTGTACGCCCACTGGGTGTGTCGATTGATTTTTTGAACTGGTGGGGGCACACTGAGTGCACCCACTGGGTGTAGTCCCCGAGACTATGGTCAACTGCTGGCAGTCGACCATAGTATTTGTCTTTTGAATTTCCTCATTCCAACTTCTTCAGTCGGTCTGGTTGGACCATGTCAAATGGAATCTTGGAACCGGTGGGGGCACGCTGACTGCACCCACTGGGTGTAGTCCCCGAGACTACGGTGGACTGCTGGCAGTCGACTGTAGTCTGAAGAACCTGTTTTTTTTGTAGATCATGATTAGACCAAGACTAACTGCTGGTAGTTAGCTATAGGGTTATAGTTTTGGGATCATAATCTCTTTGTTCCTTTCGGTCGACTGATCGGATCAAGTCGATAAAACTAGTGGGGGCACGCTGAGTGCACCCACTGGGTGTAGTCCCCGAGACTACTATTGAATATTTTGATTCGACTATAGTCTTAGAAATGCTACAGTTTTTCTCTTAGTTACTCGGAAGCAACCTCTCTTTGATATTTGTCGACTGACTCTTCACAGAAATCTTGCGAGCTTGTGGCTCGCTATACTGAATTGGAAAACAAACATATCCAGCTCGGCCTTGACTTGAAGCTTGTTCAGGAGAACTTCCAGAAGGCAAAGGACGAAGCAAAAGGTATGATTGGTGAGAACTTGACGACTGTTCTTATCCTTCTGCCCATTCTTGATTTTGATCTCATTGTCATTTTGCAGATAAAACGAAGGATGCTCTGAAGAAGAAGGACCAGGAACTTACCGAGGCGCAGAAGGCGGCTTTGGATAAAACAAAGCTTGCGGAAGAGAAGCTGGCTTCAGTCGGTAAACTTGAAGAGGAGAACGCCAACCTGAAAGCTGCTCTCGACGCGGCCAATAAGGAAGTCAGCCGTCTGAAGAATGACAAGATTGCTCTGAGTGACAAGGCTAGTGAACTGGTGGGGAAGAAGAACGATCTGGAGGCTTATCTGGGAGGACTCGCCAAAGTTATTCATCATGCTCGAGGGTAATCTCTCTTACCCGACTGACTTGTAATCACCGACTCATCATAGAACTGCTGGCTCATCTTTGAGTTGTGTTTACAGAATTCTGCCAAAACTTCGAGGAGGAGACCAGTCGAGTGGAGACAGGCTTGGATCCCATTAATTCTCATGTGAAGGATGAAATTGCCATGAACGTGCTCTGACTGGAGTCTTGTGTTGCTAGTGTGGTCGACTATCTTGCTCGACTGAAGGTTGCAGCGTCGCGTATCAACACGACACTCTGGCCGAGAGAGGCGCTTCAAAATGACCTCGAGTCTCTGATGACTCGACTGAATGAAGTTCCAGGTCGAGTGCAAGAATGGAAGAAGTCTTCTGCCAGGTGTGGTGCTGATGTTGCTCTGTCTCTGGTCCGTGTTCACTACAAGGATGCACGAGAGGACAAGCTGGCGTCTCTCAAAGTGGCCAATACCAAGAAGCATGGCTTCCAATCTTTCATGGAGACCTTCATTGCTGCTGCCACTCGGATTGCAGATGGAATCGACCTGGACCAGTTTGTCGCGCCTTCCTGTCCTCCACCGGAGGAGTAAAAAACCTCTATGCTTGATGCCTTAAATTTGCCTCGGAATGCCGAGTGGATTTGTAACCGATAAACTTTTACAGGCTTGATGCCTGAGCACTTCTGAATCGTAGGATGCTATCTGAACTTGGCTTTGCCGTTGAATATGTTTGCATTTGCCTTCGAGCGAACATTGTTCTTCACTCGGAATATATTTTAGTGCTTGTGACGCACTCTTGCAGGTAGGGATGGAGCACAGATTGCAGTCGACTTGCATCCTTGTAGATCGGGATGGAGCGCACATTGTATTTGTGGCAGAGCTCCGAAGGAGAAGGTAGCAGTCAACCTGCACCTCGTCGTCCTTGCAGAGTGCACATTGTATTTGTGGCGGAGCTCCGAAGGAGAAGGTAGCAGTCGACCTGCACCTCGTCGTCCTTGCAGAGCGCACATTGTATTTGTGGCGGAGCTCCGAAGGAGAAGGTAGCAGTCGACCTGCACCTCATCATCCTTGCAAAGCGCACATTGTATTTGTGGCAGAGCTTTGAAGGAGAAGGTAGCAGTTGACCTGCACATCGTCGTCCTTGCGGATCGAAATGGATTTCATACTTAGGCGAGTACTGGACTGCAGCTAAGCCCCCGAATGGGAGGTTTGCTCTCCACTCGGTAGGATCTCAAACACTTAGGCGAGTACTGAACTGCAGCTAAGCCCCCGAGTGGGAGGTTTGCTCTCCACTCAGTAGGATTTCAAACACTTAGGCGAGTACTAGACTGCAGCTAAGCCCCCGAGTGGGAGGTTTGCTCTCCACTCGGTAGGATTTTTGTATTTGTGGCGTAGCTCCGAAGGAGAAGGTAGCAGTTGACCTGCACCTCATCGTCCTTGCAGAGTGCACATTGTATTTGTGGCGGAGCTCCGAAGGAGAAGGTAACAGTCGACCTGCGCCTCGTCGTCCTTGCAGAGCGCACATTGTATTTGTGGAGGAGCTCCGAAGGAGAAGGTAACAGTCGATCTGCACCTCGTCGTCCTTGCAGAGCGCACATTGTATTTGTGGCAGAGCTCCGAAGGAGAAGGTAACAATCGACCTGCACCTTGTCGTCCTTGCGGATCGAAATGGATTTCGTACTTAGGCGAGTACTGGACTATAGCTAAGCCTCCGAGTGGGAGGTTTGCTCTCCACTCGGTAGGATTTTCAAGTACTTAGGTGAGTATTGGACTGCAGCTAAGCCCCCGAGTGAGAGGCAGACTCACCACTCGGTAGGGTTTTTTGTTAATTGGCGAGTACTGGACTGCAGCTAAGCCCCTGAGTGGGAGGTTTGCTCTCCACTCGGTGGGATTTCAAATACTTAGGCAAGTGCTGGACTGCAGCTAAGCCCCCGAGTGGGAGGTTCGCTCTCCACTCGGTAGGATTTCAAATACTTAGGCGAGTGCTGGACTGCAGCTAAGCCCCCGAGTGGGAGGTTCGCTCTCCACTCGGTAGGATTTCAAATACTTAGGTGAAATGGATTCGCAGCTAAGCCCCCCGAGTGGGAGGCAGACTCGCCACTCGGTAGGATTTTCAAACACTTAGGCGAAACGGATTAGCAGCTAAGCCTCCGAGTGAGAGGCTTGCTCGTCACTCGGTAGGAATTTTTTTTACAAACTTAGGCGAAACGGATTCGCAGCTAAGCCACCCACTGGGGGATTTCTCACACAAACAAAAGCAACAACAATCAATGGGAAAATTATAACACTTTTGTCTTTGATAAGCAAACTACAGGAGTACTTTTAGTACAACTCATCCGGATGAGTACTTAAGTGTAAAAGGGGCGGAGCAGGTCCGCATTCCAAGCTCGTGGCTCATCAATCTGGCGGCCGACATTGTAAAGACGGTATGCTCCATTGTGGAGAACTTTGGTGGCGATGAAGGGGCCTTCCCAAGTAGGGGCAAGTTTGTGTGGCTTCTGTTGGTCCACTCGGAGGACCAAGTCTCCTTCTTGGAAGGCTCGACTCTTCATGTTTCTGGCATGGAATCGATGCAGGTCTTCCTAATAGATGGTCGACCGGATCATGGCCATCTCTCTTTCTTCTTCTAGAAGGTCGACTGTGTCCTGCCGGGATTGTTCTGCTTCATCTTAAGAGTAGAGCTCAACTCGGGGTGCATTGTGAAGCAGGTCACTCGGCAGAACTGCTTCGGCTCCATAGACCAGAAAGAATGGAGTTCGCTCAGTTGACCGATTAGGAGTAATCCTCAATCCCCAAAGAACTGATGGAAGTTCGTCAACCCACGCGCCTACTGCGTGTTTGAGATCACGCATCAAACGGGGTTTCAGTCCTTTGAGAATTAGGCCGTTAGATCTTTCTGCTTGTCCATTCGACTGGGGGTGAGCGACAGAAGCGTAGTCGACTCATGTGCCTTGAGAAGCACAAAAGGCTTTGAATTGGTCGGAATCAAAGTTTGACCCATTATCAGTGATGATGCTATGCGGAACTCCATATCTGAATATCAACTCTCTGATGAAGCTGATAGCAGTGCCGGCATCAAGATTCTTCATAGGCTTGGCTTCGATCCACTTAGTGAACTTGTCGACTGCCACCAGTACATGGGTGAAGCCGCTCCTGCCAGTTCTCAGTGGTCCAACCATATCTAATCCCCAAACAGCGAAGGGCCAGACGATTGAAATGGTCTTCAAGGCTGAGGCGGGCTTGTGTGACATATTGGAATAGAACTGACATCCTTCATACTTGTCGACTATCTCTTTCGCCATTTCATTTGCTCTGGGCCAGTAAAACCCCGCTCGGTATGCTTTAGCCACAATGGTTCGAGAGGACGCATCATGGCCAGAGGTCCAGTGGATATCGTCGAGAATTATCCGACCTTCTTCTGGCGTTATACATTTCGGACTGGCCCCAGTCGCGCTTTCCCTGTACAACTGTCCCTTCATCACAGTAAAGGCCTTGGATCGACGGATAATCTGCCGAGCCTCTTCTTCATTCTCTGGGAGCTCTTTCCTTAGGATATACGCGATGTACGGCACTGTCCAGTCGGGAGTGATGACCAAAACTTCCATGATCAAGTCGACCACAGCTGGGACCTCAACTTCAGTCGGATCCGTGGCACTTTTTGGCTGTGGGGCTTCTTCGGTGAAAGGATCCTCTTGAAGTGACGGCGTGTGGAAACATCACTGGGAATGGCTTCTCTCTTGGAACCTATTTTTGCCAAATCATCAGTTGCTTGGGTTTTCAGTCGGGGTATATGATGAAGCTCTAACCCTTCGAATTTCTTCTCTAGCTTTCTTACTGCATTGCAGTAACCAGTCATGGCTAGGCTTCTGATGTCCCACTCCTTCATCACTTGGTTAACCACCAAATCAGAGTCGCCATAGACCATGAGGCGACGGACGCCGAGTGAAATGTCCATGCGCAACCCATACAAAAGTGCTTCGTATTCTACTTCGTTATTGGAGGAATCAAAGTGAATCTGGAGCACATATCTGAGCTTATCTCCTCGGGGGGAAACCAACACTACCACAGCACCGGATCCATTCAGCATCTTAGAATCATCAAGAACATGTTCCAGTGCTCCGAGTGAACTTGAGTCGGCAGTTGCTGTTCGGTCCACTCGGCGATGAAATCTGCTATTGCCTGGGCTTAATGGCTTTCTTTGCCTCAAATCTGATATCTAGGGGAAGGAGTTCAATCGCCCATTTTGCCACTAGACCGGTTGCATCTCTATTGTGCAGAATCTCTGACAATGGAGCGTCGCTGATGAATGTAATGGAATGGTCAGAGAAATAATGAGCAACCTTCTTCGTGGTCATATAAATCTCATAAACAAGCTTCTGATAATGAGGGTATCTTTGCTTTGATGGGGTCAAAACTTCAGAAATATAATATACTGGGCATTGAACTTTAAAGGCTTTTCCTTCTTCTTCCCGCTCGACCGTGAGTACTGTACTGACGACTTGTCCTGTGGCTGCAATGTAAAGCAACAAAGGCTTTTTGCTGATCGGGGCAGCAAGCACCGGCTGGGTGGAAAGCAGGGCTTTTAGCTCTGCAAACGCTGCATCAGCTTCAGGAGTCCACTCGAACTTATCTGACTTCTTCGTCAGTCGGTAAAGAGGCAACGCCTTTTCACCAAGACGAGAGATGAATCGACTTAAAGCGGCCAAGCAACCAGTAAGCTTCTGAACATCGTGCACACGCACAGATCGTTTCATTTGGAGTATAGTACCAACTTTTTCTGGATTTGCGTCGATTCCTCGTTCGGGAATGAGAAAACCGAGTAATTTTCCGTCAGGAACTCCGAATGTGCACTTTGATGGATTAAGCTTGATATCATACCTCCTGAGGTTGGCAAATGTCTCAGCAAGGTCAGTAAGCAGGTCGGAACCTTTCCGTGACTTGACCACAATATCATCCATGTACGCTTCCACATTCCGACTGATTTGAGTGAGCAAACACTTCTGAATCATCCTCATGAACGTGGCTCCGGCATTCTTGATGCCGAACAGCATAGTGACATAACAGAAGCACCCGAATGGGGTGATGAAAGCTGTTTTGATCTCATCGGGTCCATACAGACGGATCTGATGGTAACCGGAATAAGCGTCTTAGAAAGATAGGCACTCACATCCCGCAGTCGAGTCGACTATTTGGTCGATGCGGGGGAGAGGAAAATGATCTTTCAGGCAGGCCCGATTGATATGTTTAAAGTCAATGCACATGCGAAGTGACTTGTCCTTCTTGGGGACCATGACAACATTGGCGAGCCACTCAGAGTGGTAAATCTCTCGGATAAACTCTGCTGCTAAGAGCCGAGCCACCTCCTCGCCAATGGCATTTCTTTTCTGGACGGCGGACCGTCAAAGATGTTCTTTAACAGGTTTCACCTTTGATTCGACTCATAGACAGTGCTCAGCCAGCCCCCTGGGAACACCCGGCATGTCAGAAGGTTTCCATGCGAAGATGTCCCAGTTCTCACGGAGGAACTGGATGAGCGCTTCTTCCAGACGACTAAAACACTGATTCTGTAGCGGGCTTCTTAGCTCGCCGCAAATCACTCGGATCTGCATTTTTCTGGTCCTCCTGCCACTCTTCTGCTACCATCTGAGCGTCGGTGATCTTTGAGCCTTTCTGAAAGCACTCTTCCGCCTTCTTCCGATTGCCAGTAACAGTGATCAGACCTTTGGGGCCAGGCATCTTCAATTTGAGATACATGTAACATGGTCGAGCCATGAAACGTGCATAAGCTGGCCTGCCCAAAATAGCATGATAGGCACTCTCGAAATCCACAACTTCAAATGTCAACTTTTCTTTGCGGAAATTTTTGGAATCACCGAAAACTACATCAAGAGCAATCTGACCGAGTGATGAAGCCTTCTTTCCAGGAATGACTCCATAGAAACTCAGGTTGCTGGTACTGAGTCTGGACATCGGAATGCCCATCCCTTTCAATGTCTCTGCATATAGTATATTCAGGCTACTGCCACCATCCATCAAAACTTTAGTCAGTCGAGTGCCTTCGACGACTGGGTCGACCACCAGAGCTTGCCTCCCAGGGGTGGCTATGTGCGTCGGGTGATCAGACTGGTCGAATGTGATGGCAGTCTGAGACCATTTCAGATAATTGGGTGTCTCTGGAGCAACCATATTCACTTCTCGGTTGATAACTTTCAATCGACTTTTGCTCCCAACGTCAGCAAAAATCACCAGAGTGGAATTGACCTGGGGATATCCATCATCACTATCCTCCTTGTCCTCAACTTTGTCCGACTCCTTTTCCTTATCTTTGGGTTGTTTACCCTGGAATTGCTGGATCAAGAGCCGACACTGTCGAGTGGTATGTTTCGGGTAAATGAAGTTACCCTCTTCATCTTTCTTCGTGTGGATATGGCATGGCAAATCCATCACGTCATTTCCCTCCTTGTCTTTCACCTTCTTAGGGTTCCAAGGCCATTTGGGCTTCCCTTTAAACTTTCCTTGAGTCATGGCCAAGGCTTCCCCAGGAACAGCTGGCTCGGCTTTGCGCTTCTGCTTCCGACTGGAGTTCCCTCCTCCGGTTTCGTGGGCGACTGACTTGTGCTTGCCACTCCGGAGCCGATCCTCTTCTTCACGACTGGCATACTTGGTGGCTATCTCCATCATTCGACTCAGAGACATGTCTCCGGTTGGACCGAATTTCAGGTTTAGCTCTCTGTACTTAATGCCTTCCTTGAAGGCACAGACTGCCTGGTGATCAGATACATTCTCTACCGTGTGATGCAATGTGATCCATCTCTGGATGTAATCTCTCAAAGTCTCATTCGACTTCTGCACACAAGTTTGCAGCTCTCTCAGTCCAGTTGGTCACTTGCAAGTTCCTTCAAATGTTCTGACAAACACTCGGGAAAGATCTTCCCAAGTGTAAATGCTACTGGGTGCCAACTGATTCAACCATGCTCTGGCCGAGCCCTCCAACATAAGAGGCAGATGTTTCATGGCCACCTCATCATTGCTGCCGCCGATCTGAACAGCCACTCGGTAGTCTTCAAGCCAAGTATCAGGCTTGGACTCACCAGTGAACTTACTGACTCCAGTCGCCAACCTGAAGTTGGGAGGAAGCACCGCGGCCCTGATGGCTCTGCTGAAACACTCTGGTCCTGAGACGTGCACTCTGCTGCTGGTGGGTACATATCTGTCGTGACCCTCTCAGTGAGCTCTGTTCCTGTCGACCAGACCTTGAACGATAATGGATCTCGCATCAAAGCCTGGTTCCCTGGGGTCGACTGTGATCCTTCGCCCAACACTGTGCTGGCGTCTATCATCCTGTTATCGAGGCGGGTACGATCGACCCCTTGGGGGAGGGGTGGGCACTCGACGTCGATCCTCGCGATCGATTCTGTGATCATACTGCTCACGGTTCTTGTACTGATCATGCCGGTCTCCATGCCCCTCATGCCTCGGGGGCGATCTGGGGCTGTGAGCTGACTGGACTGTATTTGCAGCTACGGATCTGCTGTGAATCCTATTCCGCGACTATGATACAGCTGAATTTTGATCTCCTGCTGCTCGGAGTAAATCTCTGATCTGCATCAAGCCTCTGCCAGCCGCTGACTGGGAAGGCTGAATTGACTCTGCTATATGGGCCGCAGCCGCTAAATTCTAGATCGGAGTTCGGTATACCTAAGTCGGTGGTGGAAAGAGTTGACGTCGACTGGAGTCCGGAACCCGTTGCCACGCACGCTCGTCGAGTGCTCGCTGAAGGTTCTCCACTCGAGTGCACTCAGCCAAGTTGGCCAAGCGCGCGTTCTCTAAGGCACGAGCCTCGAGAGTTTCTCCAACGATAGGAGTATGAAGCGCATCCATGTTCCAGCGGCAAAGTTCTTCCCTTTGCAGCGAAGTGAGGGGCTCGGGGAGATACTCTTCATGGGCATGCGACGGATCGCCTACGCCATCGCCTTCGTCGGCGCCAGGAAAACCGGGAGGACCGCGTGATCCATCGACCATCAATACCTCCGCCGCTGGATCACTGCTGTCGCACTCGGATGCAGTCTCTGTGGAGCCAGTCGACAGATCGAACATGCAGTAGAGAGATTCGTCGAGCTCGATTGCCGCGAGTTGGGGGGTGGCCGACTAGCGAGCCACCGCGTGTCTCACCCACTGCTGAAGCCTCGACCGACCGGAGCGCTTGCACCGGCAGGAAACAGGGGGGAGAACGACACAAAGACCGACCGATACTGGGTCGATGGCTGCCGTAGGAGGACGCCGCGGACGCATGCGCGGAAGTGCGTCGCTCCGCGGACTGGGAGCGCGTCCAT
Source organism: Triticum dicoccoides (assembly GCF_002162155.2). Lineage (NCBI taxonomy): Eukaryota > Viridiplantae > Streptophyta > Magnoliopsida > Poales > Poaceae > Triticum > Triticum dicoccoides. The sequence goes on from NC_041387.1 coordinate 498,482,737, forward strand.
GTCGAGCGGAGCCTCCTGAAGCCAAGCAGAGTCGTCGGCGACGAACGTGAGCGCACCGAGACGGATCTCGCGGCCCTCAACCAAAACTCTGCCTGAAACCATGATGAAGGAGATCGGAAAAAATTGCAACTTCTCCAGTAAGTCGCTAAGACACCTGCCCCACGGTGGGCGCCAACTGTCGTGGTTCTAAGTCTGATAGTAGTGTAGGGGGTACTAATGGAGAGGCAAGATCCTAGCTATGGAGTAGTTGTATACGCAAGAGATTTACGAATTCAGGCCCTTCTCAAAGGAAGTAACAGCCCTATGTCTCGAAGCCCGGAGGCAGTCGACTGGATTATATGCGTATGAGTTACAGGGGTGCGAACCCTTTACACTGAGGAGGGGGTGGCTTATATAGAGTCCGCCAGACCCCTCCAGCCCTCAGTTATGCAGGGTTTAAGATACATTAAGATTGGGCGTTACTGGTAACGCCACACATAAAGTGCTATGATGACCATAAAAGCTACTTAATGACCGACCGTTTGTGTGTAGAGTGACTTTAGGTCTCCTGGACGTCGAGTGGTTGGCTTCATGGTCGACTGATTGGCTTCATGGTCGAGTGTCTTTGAGTATGTCGAGTGGAACACTTCTGAGTCGATTGACAGGTGGTTTCTTCTAGAGATGTCCTTGGGTAGGGTAGTGTGGACAGGTCCATGACCCTACCATAGGTACATAGCGTCATCACTAGGCACTAGGTGAGGGTCGAACTATCTCTCTTACGCCTACCGCTTTTTCCAACGTTGATTTCAGATAGTCTTATATATGGCACAAGACGGTATTATTCCCCTTGGTGAAAAAAAAGAGTGAAGAAGGTTTCTAGCATTTCTTTTCAGTTCACTTGAGTCGTAGGAAATCCGTACTATTAAGAGGGGGGCCACTCTGGAAAGGTTTGGGTGGAATCAACATGTGTACAGACTCATATGCACCTACTAACCCTTTTCGCAACATGGAGGAGTCCACTATTTGTGCTTGGACAAGTTTGCATCACCCAAGCAGTAGTACTTCCCTGGTCCACGGTAGTACTGGTTGGCGGTACTTTCACAGACCACTACCACACCCACTACCGCTTGGGATTGGTCTTCTGTTGGCCTACCCATATAATTAACGGCAGTAGCACGATAGTAGAATGGCAGTACCACTCGCGCTGTACTTCTGCGTTCTAGTGCCGCTTCCACTACCGCTTATTTTGGGGCTATTGTTGCCCTTTCAGCATTTACGGTACTTCGCGGTAGTTAACCGGTAATACCACTTAAAGTCGTACTTCCTCTTTGGCGCCACTTCAGTACCACGGTTTCACTGTGCTATCTGATCCGAAGTGGTAGTACCACTCAGATGGACGGGAGTACCGCTCCGGCGGCACTACCGCTCCAGTACTACTATGCGCACTAGCGTCAGGCTGGAACTACCGCGTGAAATGGTAGTACCATTTTACTACGGGCTGAGCACTTAACGGTTGGATCTTTTGTCCCACTAGATAGAGGGGGTCTTCTTCCCCAAGAAGACCTATCTCTTATGCCCTTGACTCCTTTGTTTCCCCTAAGCTCATTTTCGCTCGATCTCTCTCCCTGGCCATCAAAACTTGTTGATCTTCTAGGGTTTGGAGGAGAGGGCCTCGATCTACACTTGTACGAAGAGAAATTTGATTCCTTCCACTAATCCCATGTGGATCTTGTTACTCTTTGGTGATTGGGCACCCTAGACGGAAGAGGTCACCTTGGAGCCACAATCCATTATGGTGAAGCTTGGTGGTGGGAGCGCCCAATTAAGTTGTAGGGAGTGCCCCAACCTTGTTTGTAAAGGTTCGGTCGCCGCCTTCAAGGGCAACACTAGTGGCATCATGTCATCTTCCATTGTGCGAGTGTCGGTGTCAAAACCGACGGATCTCGGGTAGGGGGTCCCGAACTGTGCATCTAAGGTCAATGGTAATAGGAGGCGGGGGACACGATGTTTACCCAGATTCGGGCCCTCTCTATGGAGGTAATACCCTACTTCCTTCTTGATTGATCTTGATGAATATGAGTATTACAAGAGTTGATCTACCACGAGATCGTAATGGCTAAAACCCTAGAAGTCTAGCATGTATGATTATGATTGCCTCTATGGACTAAACCCTTCGGTTTATATAGACACCGGAGGGGACTAGGGTTGTACAAAGTCGGTTACAAAGAAAGGAATCTTCATATCCGGGCGCCAAGCTTGCCTTCCATGCCAAGAAGAGTCCCATCCGGACACGGGTGAGAGTCTTCAGTCTTGTATCTTCCTAGCCCATCAGACCGACCCACATCAATAGACCGGACACCCGTGGACCCCTTAATCCAGGACTCCCTCAGCAGTCCCTGAACCAGGCTTTAATGACGAGGTGTACCACACGCAGATTGTCTTCGGCATTGCAAGGCGGGTTCCTCCTCCGATTACTTAAAAGTACCTGACCTAAAGAGCAGTATCCGACTTTCCATTTAATGTCGCGCCCATCGGCTTCCACACCTTCATGACTTCAGCTTCCACGTGTCGAGCGAATACGAGAGGTCGGGGTATTTTTGCACATACCATCCTGACCATATAAGAAAGTTGTCTATTTAAAGAGATGAGGATCTTCAGATCCATTCCACATCAAGCGAGGCATCCTCAGAGCTTGCCAGCAGAAACCATTCCAACATGGCTAGCACTCCTAGCTCTTCCTCCGGTCTCCATGGCCCCGGAAAAGGCGATTGGGAGAAGTGTTCCGTATCCCACAGTCAGATAGTGAAGCTACAGACACAGAGATTTCTTCCCCCCACGGATCTAGTCCCTTTTCGAGCCGGATTGGCTTCCTTCGACAGCGGGGCTCAGGCGGAGAATTTCCCCAATCCATCCAGGGGAACGAGTGTGCTTCGTTCCCTACTTGTTGAGAGGTGTTGGATTTCCAATCCACCCGTTCCTCCGAGGGCTTCTGGAGTATTATGGCCTCCAACTGCACAATTTCACTCCTTCCTCCATCCTGCATATCGCGGGTTACGTTGCTCTTTGTGAGCTATTCCTGGGTTGTGAGGCCCATTTTGAATTATGGAGGAAACTGTTCTGCCTCGTCCCTCGTAGTCAAGAGGGATCAATATTTGAAGTGGGCGGAGCCGAGGTATGACGCATCGCCGGGATCGGGTACCTGTCCGGTATGCTGAAGAGGGCATCCCAAGAGTGGCCTTCTGACTGGTTCTATATCGAGGACGTATCCCTTCCCGACCCAGTCCGAATGGGTCTTCCCGAATTTTCAAGCATTCCGCTGAAGAAGCGCCACAACTGGTGCCCTCGGAGCCTTAAGGAGGAAGATAGCGCAGAAGTCTGTCAATTGATGAGAAAGATAAAGACGCTCGCCCAGTCCGGATTATCAATAGTCGAGGTAATTGCGACTTCCATAGTACGAGGGGTTTAGCCACTCCAATACAGAAGATTTCCCATGTGGCACTATAATGGGGAAGATGACGCCTCCCACTGCGGTCGGAAGGGCCCGGACACCCCCGTCGCTTTGGCCCAAATATTGGCCAAACAATACAAAGGGGAGAAAGAGGAGTTCGCTCGTATTAAGCACCGAGATGGAATTTCCATGTACAATCCTCCTAGCTGGGTGAGTTTCAATCCCACTACTCTACTCATTCTACTCCCCAAGTCACTTTCCATGGACATTAATCCGTCCATTTGTAATAGGAATGGCGAAAGATCACCAAGGGGCTCCATAGCCCCACCCCACAGCCAGAGGAACATAACCGGGACCTTGACCCCGGATTCAAAGAGGATCTAGATATATTTGTGGAGCTCGAGGATGGGGTGTTCTACCAGGCGAGCTATGACAGCATGGAAGTGGCCATCACTGCCGACTATCCCGGTCTTCTCCCTGCCTCACACGTAAGTAACCAGGAGACATCTCTTCTAAAAGAGCTTCCTCATTTCGCCTCATCCACCGCACTGCCTCGTGCTCCAAAGGGGAGGTGCTCGGCGCGCCATACTGCACCTGAGGCGACTCACAAGAGAGCGGCGCCTACACCGGGCAGGCCTTTGAAGAGGAAGGCAAATGAAAACACGCCCGAGCCTTCATCAAAGAGGTATGGCTTTTTAAATATGCTCCTTGGCTGTCACATCGAAGTGTGACATTGTCCGTTGTGTTTTATTAGGAAGAACGTTTGTCGGACTATGTCCGGGGATCCTGCAGGCCATGCCTCCACCAGCCAGATTCCGGACTCTGCCTTAAGGACAGAGGCTGATGTGGGAGTGACGCCAGATTGTCCTTCTGCAGAGGATTCAGATGATGTATCCGTCACAAACTCTGAAGTGGAAAGCGCCATGAATCATCGACGCCGGTGGGCCGCTCTTCGAGACCCCAGCTTTACAAGAGAGGCATTCAACACCTTCAGCTTGGCTGATGCATACATCTGAGCTGCTCAAGATGGGCTTGCCAGAGCCACGGACCAACATTTGAAAGATATGTGTGTAAGTACACATTTGTACAAATCTGATAATTATATACCAGTGGCCCCCGAGACTTGAAATAGTCGATACAACTGATTTAAGGATCATTGTATAACCAGGAGCTCACAGAGAAGAATGACCTATTGTCTCAAGAGCTGGAAAAATGTCGGACCCAGCTAGCTGCTACGACCGCCGAACTGGAGAAGTCCAAGAAGGCATCGCCTGGTAATGTATCCCCCCATCTAGAAAAAACATAATTATATACCAACAATGCTAACACAGTTGCATATCTTATGGCTTGATCATCAGATCATCCGGGAGAGGCGCCAGAAGTCGCACAAGCGGGTGAACCAAAAACCAAAAGGCAACTGGCCGCGGGCGAACGTATACTGACACGGGTCAGGGAGGAGAAAAACAAACTCCAGGATTCCAACACACAACTGGGCGAAGAACTGAAAGATGTGCGGGCCTAGCTGGCTGACTCCATAAAGGAAAATAAGAGGCTCCGAGGCGGTATATTTAGTATGTGTTCGAACTTACCTTCGCGTAATTCGGCGAGGAAAGGAACTGATAGAGTTATGTCTGTAGGTATGCTGACTGTCCGTCCCGAAGAGGAGATGTCTGGATCTTCGGGATCTGCTACAAGAGCTGTCGCAAATGCACGAGAGAGCTCGGCAGGCGATGCACAGTATCGCCAAGGCCTTATGGTCAGCCGCCTCCCCTCCAGGAAGTATGGAGGAGCTTGTACAGCTATTCAAGGGAGCGCGACGGCGCTTCCGATTATGGAAGATATCGGCTTGTTGGGAGGGTGCGCGAGAGGCCTAGGCCATGGTGAAAACACGGTATACCAAGCTTGATCCGAATCATATGGCCCGGGTCGGACCTTTAGGGTCGGATGGAAAATAAATTCCCGTTAGTTTGGTATATGACCAGGTAAAAGTAGCCACAAAATATTCTCAACTGGATTGTAAGCTAGATAACCTGTTGGACGGCATAGAAGAGGAATTTTTTTAGTCCAAGTGACAATGTACTTTCCTTGACATATTTGTCCCTAGCTGGATTGTAAAATAATTGTCATGGCAGACCTTTTTACTTTGACCTCTGGACCTAAGGGTGCAGAGTATTTCCAAATACCTGATCGGCAAAATAAATCGGGGTATGCATGGAAACCAGGCGTAGGGGTCAAAGTTGCTTGAACAGACAAGTATCCGGCTAGCTATGTTATATTACATTGTGATTGTAAGAAACATCTTCCAGAGAGAATAGTTACGTTAAGGGTTCCTTTCCCTGGGTGAGCATGCGTTAACGTGCATGTCCGAACTGTGATTGAAAAATCATAGCATACCTAACATCTGGGGGTTCATAGTGTACTGAGTAAAAACATCTTTAGTCCGCCGACCGAATATTCCCTTAAGAACGCTAGCTTTCGGCTTCACCCAGTCTAAGGTACACATCCAGATGACCCGGCAGTAACAATCGCAGAGGTGCTCCCTTTATGCCCTAGTTGAACTAACAGGAACATAGGGCATAAGCACAGGAGCCAGGCAACCCAGCTCGGCCAAAACTTAAGTCATATTGATGCATATAATGGCGAAGAAAAGGTACATGCGAGGAAAAAAGCATATATGTGGTGAGCTTGATGCTCGGAAAATAATAATAAGCTTCTGTACAAGAAGCCCCCAGGTATAATGGACGTACATATTTGAGGATGTGTACGTCGTAGGTGCACGGTGTAGCCACATGAAAGCTTTAAGGCTAAACAAAAAATAAAAAGCGAAAAGAGAGGAAAAAGATAATGGAAACAAAAGGGAGAAGGAGACGAACAAAGAGTTCGGTGCTAGGCATAGAATCTTTGGAGTCTAGCCGCGTTCCATGGGTTTGGCTCTAGGCGATTGTCTGATGCATCGTGCAGGCGGTTGCTACCTCTTGAGTAGTGCGTTGGTTTTCCCTTGAAGAGGAAAGGGTGATGCAGCAAAGTAGCGTAAGTATTTCCCTCAGTTTTGAGAACCAAGGTATCAATCCAGTAGAAGGCTACACGCAAATCCCTCGTACCTACACAAACAAATAAGAACCTTGCAACCAACGCAATAAAGGGATTGTCAATCCCTTCACGGCCACTTGCAAAAGTGAGATCTGATAGAGATAATAATAAGATAAATATTTTTGATATTTTTATGATATAGATTTGAAAGTAAAGATTGCAAAATAAGGTAGATCGGAAACTTATATGATGGAAAATAGACCCAGGGAGCATAGGTTTCACTAGTGGCTTCTCTCAAGATAGCATAAGTATTACGGTGGGTGAACAAATTACTGTCGAGCAATTGATAAAAAAGTGCATAGTTATGAGAATATCTAGGCATGATCATGTATATAGGCATCACGTCCGCGACAAGTAGATCGAAACAATTCTGCATCTACTACTATTACTCCACACATCGACCGCTATCAAGCATGCATCAAGAGTATTAAGTTCATAAGAATAGAGTAACGCATTAGGCAAGATGACATGATGTAGAGGGATAAACTCAAGCAATATGATATAAAACCCATCTTTTTATCCTCGATGGCAACAATACAATACGTGCCTTGCTGCCCCTGCTGTCACTAGGAAAGGACACCGCAAGATTGAACCCAAAGCTAAGCACTTCTCCCATTGCAAGAAAGATCAATCTAGTAGGCCAAACCAAACTGATAATTCAAAGAGACTTGCAAAGATAACCAATTATACATAAAATAATTCAGAGGAGATTCAAATATTTCTCATAGAGAAACTTGATCATAAACCCACAATTCATCGGATCTCGACAAACACACCGCAAAAAGAGTTACATCAAATAGATCTCCAAGAAGATCGAGGAGAACTTTGTATTGAGATTCAAAGAGAGAGAAGAAGCCATGTAGCTAATAACTATGGACCCAAAGGTCTGTGGTAAACTACTCACACTTCATCGGAGAGGCTATGGTGTTGATGTAGAAGCCCTCCGTGATCGATCCCCCCTCCGGCGGAGCGCCGGAAAAGGCCCCAAGATGGGATCTCATGGGTACAGAAGGTTGCGGCAGTGGAAATAGGGTTTCGTGGTGCTCCTAGATGTTTTCAGGGTATGTGGATATATATATAGACGAAGGAAGTCGGTCATGGGAGCCACGAGGGGCCCACGAGGGTGGGGGCATGCCCACCCCCTAGGGCACGCCTCCCTGCCTCGTGGCCGCCTTGTTTCTTTATTGATGTCCACTCCAAGTCTCCTAGATTGCATTTTTTCCAAAAATAACTCTCCCGAAGGTTTCATTCCGTTTGGACTCCATTTGATATTCCTTTTCTGCGAAACACTGAAATAGGCAAAAAACTAGCATTTTGGGCTGGGCCTCCGGTTAATAGGTTAGTCCCAAAAATAATATAAAAGTGCTTAGTAAAGCCCGTAAACATCCAAAACGGGTAATATAATAGCATGGAACAATAAAAAATTATAGATACGTTGGAGATGTATCAGCGGTACGCTCCTCTAGTGAGAACTTCGTCAATGATGAAGGGACCCTCCCACTTGGGCTTGAGTTTGTCCTTTTTCTTCTCCGGCAAGCGTAGGACGAGTTCACCAACATTATAAGTCTTGTCCCATTCTCTGCTTTGATATCTGCGGGCCTGTTGTTGATAAAATGTGGAACAGGCTTTTGCAACGTCGTGCTCCTCCTCCAGGGCATCTAAGTTGTCCTGCCGATCAAGCTCGTACTCTCTCTCTCTCTTCGTACATGCGCACTCGAGGTGAGTCATGAATAATGTCGCAGGGTAACACAACCTCTGCGCCGTACACCATGAAGAAAGGTGTATATCCGGTAGTGCGGTTGGGCGTGGTCCGCAACCCCCAGAGTACGGAGTCGAGCTCCTCGACCCAGTGCTTGTCTGATTCTTTCTAATACCACACTAACCTGGGCTTAATGCCGCTCATAGTAAGACCATTGGCTCATTTGACTTGACCATTTGTTTGTGGGTGATAGACGGAGGCGTAATCGAGCTTAATGCCCAGATTAGCTTTTCACCTCATCGGCTGTGAAATTGGAGCCGTTATCGGTGATGATGTTGTGTGGAACACCATAACGGTGCACAACACCGGATATGAAGTCTATCACTGGCCCGGCTTCGGCCGTTTTAACTGGTTTGGCCTCTATCCACTTAGTGAATTTATCCACCATGACCAACATATATTTTTTCTTATGCCTTCCTCCTTTAAGGGGTCTGCTACGTCTTGAGCTTGCGTTGGTTTTCCTCGAAGAGGAGAGGGTGATGCAGCAATAGTAGCGTAAGTATTTCCCTCAGTTTTCGAGAACCAAGGTATCAATCCAGTAGGAGGCTCCTCAAAAGTCCCACGCACCTACACAAACAAACTGAGAACTCGCAACCAACGCGATAAAGGGGTTGTCAATCCCTTCACGGCCACTTGCAAAAGTGAGATCAAATAAAGATAGTAAGATAAGATAAATATATTTTTGGTATTTTATAATATAGATGCAAAAAGTAAAGATGAAAATAAAAGTAGATTGGAAGAAAATATGATAGGAGGTAGACCCGGGGGCCATAGGTTTCACTAGAGGCTTCTCTCAAGATAGCATAAGTATTACGGTGGGTGAACAAATTACTGTCGAGCAATTGATAGAAAAGCGAATAATTATGAGATTATCTAGGCATGATCATGTATATAGGCATTACGTCCATAACAAGTAGACCGACTCCTGCCTGCATCTACTACTATTACTCGACACATCGACCGACTCCTGCCTGCATCTAGAGTATTAAGTTCATAAGAACAGAGTAACACATTAAGCAAGATGACATTATGTAGAGGGATAAACTCAAGCAATATGATATAAACCCCATCTTGTTATCCTCGATGGCAACAATACAATATGTGCCTTGCAATCCTTTCTATCACTGGGTAAGGACACCGCAAGATTGAACCCAAAGCTAAGCACTTCTCCCATGGCAAGAAAGATCAATCTAGTAGGCCAAACCAAACTGATAACTCGAAGAGACTTGCAAAGATAACTCAATCATACATAAAAGAATTCAGAGAAGATTCAAATATTATTCATAGATAAACTTGATCATAAACCCACAATTCATCGGATCTCGACAAACACACCGCAAAAAGAGATTACATCGAATAGATCTCCACAAGAGAGGGGGAGAACATTGTATTGAGATCCAAAAAGAGAGAATAAGCCATCTAGCTAATAACTATGGACCCGTAGGTCTATGGTAAACTACTCACAACTCATTGGAGGGGCAAGGATGATGATGTAGAGGCCCTCCATGGTCGATCCCCCTCCGGCAGAGTGCCGGCGAAGGCTCCAAGATGAGATCTCGCGGATACAGAAGGTTACGGTGGTGGAAATTGTGTTTGGTCTGCTCCTGGATGTTTTCGAGGTACGTAGGTATATATAGGAGGAAGAAGTACGTCGGTGGCCTCCCGAGGGGCCCACAAGACAGGAAGGCACGCCCTACAGGGGGGCCCTGCTATCTCGTGGCTGCCTCGGCTGCTTCTTGACTTGCACTCCAAGTCCTCTGGATCACGTTCGTTCCAAAAATCATGCTCCCGAAGGTTTCATTCCGTTTGGACTCGTTTGATATTCTTTTTCTTCGAAATACTGAAATAGGAAAAAAAAACAGCAATACGGGCTGGGCCTCCGGTTAGTAGGTTAGTCCCAAAAATGATATAATTGTGTAAAATAAAGCCCATAAACATCCAAAAGGGGTAATATAATAGCATGGAACAATAAAAAATTATAGATACATTGGAGACGTATCAAGCATCCCAAGCTTAATTCCTGCTTGTCCTCGAGTAGGTAAATGATAAAAAGAGAATTTTTAATGTGGAATGCTACCTAGCATAATTCTCAATGTAGTTTTCTTTAATGTGGCATGAATGTTCAGATCCAAATGATTCAAAATAAAATTTCATATTGATAAAAGAAATAGTAACACTTCAAGCATACTAATCAAAGTAATCATGTCTTCTCAAAATAGCATGGTAAAAGAAAGTTCATCCCTACAAAATCATATAGTTAGGCTATGCTTCATTTTCGTCACACAAAGATGTTCCCAACTTCTATACCCCCGATGACAAGCCAAGCAATTGTTTCATACTTGAATAATCTTAAAGTTTTTCAACCTTCACGCAATACATGAGCGTGAGCCATGGATATAGCCGTATAGGTGGAATAGAATATGATGATGGGGATTGTGTGGAGAAGACAAAAAAAAAAGAAAGCCTCACATTGACGAGGATAATCAACGGGCTATGGAGATGCCCATCAATTGATGTCAATACGAGGAGTAGGGATTGCCATGCAACGGATGCACTAGAGCTATAAATGAATGCTCAACAAAAGAAAACTAGTGGGTGTGCATCCAACTTGCTTGCTCATGAATACCTAGGGCATTTGAGGAAGCCCATCGTAGGAATATACAAGCCAAGTTCTATAATGAAAAATTCCCACTAGTATGAAAAAGACAACTTATGAGACTCACTATATGATAAACATGGTGCTCTTTGAAGCACAATATATGAGACTCACTACATAAAGAACAAGGTGCTACTTTGAAGCACAAGTGTGGAAAAAGAGATGGTAACATTGCCCTTTTTCTTTTTTTCTTTTTTTTTTCTTTTTCTTTTTTTTTATTTTGGGCCTTTCTTTTTTTTCGTTTGGCCTTTCTTCTTTTTCTTTTCTTTAGGCAATGCTCTAATAATAATGATCACCACACTTCTATTGATTACAACATATGAATTACAACTCGAAACTAGAACAAGATATGGCTCTATATGAATGCCTCCGGCGGTGTACCGGGATGGTGCAATGAATCAAGAGTGACATGTATGAACAATAACGCATGGTGGCTTTGCCACAAATACGATGTCAACTACATGATCATGCAATGGCAATATGACAAAAGTAATGTATATCATGATGATGATAAACGGAACGGTGGAAAGTTGCATGGCAATATATCTCGGAATGGCTATGGAAATGTCATAATAGGTAGGTATGGTGGTTGTTTTGAGGAAGATATAAGGAGGTTTATGTGTGATAGAGCGTATTGTATCACGGGGTTTGGATGCACCAGCGAAGTTTGCACCAACTCTCAAGGTGAGAAAGGGCAATGCACGGTACCGAAGAGGCTAGCAATGGCGGAAAGGTAAAAGTGCGTATAATCCATGGACTCAACATTAGTCAAAAGAACTCATATACTTATTGCAAAAATTTAAAAGTCATCAAAAATCAAATACTACGCGCATGCTCCTAGGGGGATAGATTGGTAGGAAAAGACCACCGCTCGTCCCCGACCGCCACTCATAAGGATGCACAAGCCAGGTACACTTCATGTTTCAAATTTGTTACATAACTTTAACCATACGTGCATGCTACGGGACTTGCTAACTACAACACAAGCATTCTTTAAATTCATAATCACCCAACTAGCATGACCCTAATATCACTACATCCATATCTCAAAACAATTATCAAGTATCAAATTGATCATAGCATCCAATTCACTTCCTATGATAGTTTTTATTATACCCAACTTGGATGCTCATCATTCTATGACCAAAATATAACCATAGCAAATACCATGCTGTTATAAAAGACTCTCAAAATAATATAAGTGAAGCATGACAGACTAGCAATTTCTCCAAAATTAAGACACCACCATGCTCTAAAAGATATAAGGGAAGCACTAGAGCAAAAACTATCAAGCTCAAAAGATATAAGTGAAGCACATAGAGTATTCTAGCAAATTCTAGTCAAATAGGCTTCTCTAAAAAGGTGTGTACAGCCAGGATGATTGTCGTAAACTAAAAAGCAAAGACTAATATAATACATGACGCTCCAAGCAAAACACATATCATGTGGCGAATAAAAATATAGCTCCAAGTAAAGTTACCAATGAACGAAGACGAAAGAGGGGATGCCTTCCCGGGGCATCCCCAAGCTTAGGCTTTTGGCTATCCTTGAATATCTTGGGGTGGCTTGGGAATCCCCAAGCTTAGGATCTTGCCACCCTTTATTCCATAGTCCATAAAAGCTTTACCCGAAACTTGAAAACTTCACAACACAAAACTCAACAGGAAATCTTATAAGCTCTGTTAGTGAAATAAAACAAAACCACCACATAAGGTACTGTAATGAACTCATTATTTATTTATTTTGGTTTTAAAACTACTGTATTCCAACTTCTCTATGGTTTATAAACTATTTTACTAGCCATAGATACATCAAAATAAGCAAACAACACACAAAAAACAGAATCTGTCAAAAACAGAACAGTCTGTAGAAATCTGTAACTAACGCAAACTTATGGAACTCTAAAAATCCTACCAAAATAGGAAATACTGGACAATTTTTTTATTGATCAGCATTAAAAAGAATCAATGCAAAAGCACCTTTGTGTGATTTATTGAATTTTTTCTCGTGAGCGTAAAGTTTCTGTTTTTCAGCAGAATCAAATCAACTATCATCATAGTTTATCCTATAGGTTCTACTTGGCACAAACACTAAATAAAACATGAAAACACATATAAACAGAAATTACATGCAAAATTTATTACTAAACGGGAACAAAAACAAAAAACACAAAGAAAATTGGGTTGCCTCCCAACTAGCGCTATCGTTTAACGTCCCTAGCTAGGCATAAAAGCGAAGATAGATCTAACGAGTGCCATCTTTGGCACTTGATTCATAAGTAGCCCGCATGATAGATTCATAAGGTAATTTGACTTTCTTTCTTGGAAAGTGCTCCATGCCTTTATTTAATGGATATTGGAATCTAATATTCCCTTCCTTCATATCAATAATCGCGCCAATCGTTCTAAGGAAAGGCCTACCAAGAATAATAGGGCAAAAAAGATTGCATTCTATATCAAGAACGATAAAATCCACGGGCACCAAATTTCTATTTGCAACAATAAGAACATCATTGATCCTTCCCATTGGTTTTTTGATGGTGGAATCCGCAAGGTGCAAATTTAACGAGCAATCATCAAGATCATGGAAACCTAGAATATCACATAAAATTTTCGGAATCGTGGAAACACTAACACCCAAATCACACAAAGAAAAACAATCATGATCTTTAATTCTAATCTTTATAGTAGGTTCCCACTCATCATTAAGTTTTCTAGGTATAGAAACTTCCAAATTAAGTTTTTCATCATAAGATTGCATCAAGGCATCAACAATATGTTTGGTAAAAGCTTTGTTTTGACTATAAGCATGAGGAGAATTAACAATGGATTGCAACAAGGAAATACAACCTTTTAAAGAACAATTATCATAATCAAATTCCTTGAAATCCGAGATAGTGGGTTCAATGCTATTTAAAGTTGTGACTTCTCCAATCTTAGTTTTACCAAAATTAGCATGGAGATCTAAAAACTCTGAATTCTTGGGACGCCTTCTAGGAAAAGTTGATTCATCATCAGTCCCATAATCATAAAAATTCATATTGCAAAAATAGATCTAATAGGAGACGCATCAATAACTTTAAGATCCTCATCATCATTTTCATGGAAACTAGAAGAACATGCTTTTATAAAGCTATCTTTTTTAGCACGCAATCTAGCGGTTCTTTCCTTACACTCATCAATGGAAATTCTCATTACTTTAAGAGACTCATTGATATCATGCTTAGGAGGAGAAGATCTAAGTTTAAGAGAGTCAACATCAAGCGAAAGTCTATCAACGTTCCTAGCCAAATCATCAACTTTGAGCAATTTTTCTTCAAGCAAAGCATTAAAATTCTTTTGAGAAATCATAAAATCTTTCACACTATGCTCAAAATCAGAGGGCATCTTATTGAAATTACCATAAGAATTATTGTAGGAATTTCCATAATTATTAGAGGAATTACTAGGGAACAGTCTAGCATTAAAGTTTCCTCTATAAGCATTGTTTCCAAAACTATTCCTATCAACAAAATTCACATCCATAGATTCATTATTATTATCAATCAAGGAAGACAAAGGCATATCATTGGGATCAAAAGGAGTGTTTTTAGTAGCAAACAATTTCATAAGTTCATCCATCTTTCCACTCAAACATTGATTTCTTCTATAGCATGCATTTTTTTACTAGAAGATCTTTCCGTGTGCCATTGAGAATAATTATCCATAATATTATCAAGAACTTTTGTAACATCACCCAACGTTATTTCCATAAACGTGCCTCCCGCGGCAGAATCTAAGAGATTTATAGAAGCAAAGTTCAAACCGGCATAAAAAATTTGTATGATCATCCATAAATTCAAACCATGAGTAGGGCAATTGCGAAGCATCAATTTAATCCTTTCCCAAGATTGGGAAACATGCTCATGATCAAGTTGTTTAAAATTCATAATATCGTTCCTAAGAGTGATGATCTTAGCGGGAGGAAAATATTTAGAGATAAAAGCATCTTTGCACTTGTACCAAGAACCAATACTATTTTTAGGCAAAGACGAAAACCAAACTTTAGCATGATCTCTAAGTGAGAACGGAAATAGCTTCAATTTGACAATATTGTTATCTGTATCTTTCTTATTTTGCATATCACACAAATCAACAAAGTTGTTTAGATGAGTAGCGGCATCTTCACTAGGAAGGCCGGCGAATTGATCTTTCATAACAAGATTCAGCAAAGCAGCATTGATTTCACAAGACTCAACATCATTAAGAGGAGCAACCAGAGTACTAAGGAAATCATTATTATTGGTATTTGAGAAATCACACAATTTGGTATTATCTTGCGCCATGGCAACAAGTAATCCAACACACAAGCAAATAGAAAAAGGCAAGCGGAAAAGAGAGGAGGAGACTGGGAAAGAGAGGGCGAATAAAACGGCAAGGGTGAAGTGGGGGAGAGGACAACGAGAGGCAAATGGCAAATAATGTAAATGTGAGGGAGATGAGTTTGTGATGGGTACTTGGTATGTCTTGACTTGAGCGAAGACCTCCCCGGCAACGGCGCCAGAAATCCTTCTTGCTGCGTCTTGAGCTTGCGTTGGTTTTCCTCGAAGAGGAGAGGGTGATGCAGTAATAGTAGCGTAAGTATTTCCCTCAGTTTTTGAGAACCAAGGTATCAATCCAGTAGGAGGCTCCTCAAAAGTCCCACACACCTACACAAACAAACTGAGAACTCGCAACCAACGCGATAAAGGGGTCGTCAATCCCTTCACGGCCACTTGCAAAAGTGAGATCTAATAAAGATAGTAAGATAAGATAAATATATTTTTGGTATTTTATAATATAGATGCAAAAAGTAAAGATGAAAATAAAAGTAGATTGGAAGAAATATGATAGGAGATAGACCCGGGGGCCATAGGTTTCACTAGAGGCTTCTCTCAAGATAGCATAAGTATTATGGTGGGTGAACAAATTACTGTCGAGCAATTGATAGAAAAGCGAATAATTATGAGATTATCTAGGCATGATCATGTATATAGGCATCACGTCCATAACAAGTAGACCGACTCCTCCCTGCATCTACTACTATTACTCCACACATCGACCGACTCCTGTCTGCATCTAGAGTATTAAGTTCATAAGAACAGAGTAACACATTAAGCAAGATGACATGATGTAGAGGGATAAACTCAAGCAATGTGATATAAACCCCATCTTGTTATCCTCGATGGCAATAATACAATACGTGCCTTGCAACCCTTTCTGTCACTAGGTAAGGACACCGCAAGATTGAACCCAAAGCTAAGCACTTTTCCCATGGCAAGAAAGATCAATCTAGTAGGCCAAACCAAACTGATAATTCGAAGAGACTTGCAAAGATAACTCAATCATACATAAAAGAATTCAGAGAAGATTCAAATATTATTCATAGATAAACTTGATCATAAACCCACAATTCATCGGATCTCGACAAACACACCGCAAAAAGAGATTACATCGAATAGATCTCCACAAGAAAGGGGGAGAACATTGTATTGAGATCCAAAAAGAGAGAAGAAGCCATCTAGCTAATAACTATGGACCCGTAGGTCTGTGGTAAACTACTCACAACTCATCGGAGGGGCAAGGATGATGATGTAGAGGCCCTCCGTGGTCGATTCCCCCTCCGGCAGAGTGCCGGCGAAGGCTCCAAGATGAGATCTCGTGGATACAGAAGGTTACGGTGGTGGAAATTGTGTTTTGTCTACTCCTGGATGTTTTCGGGGTACGTAAATATAGATAGGAGGAAGAAGTATGTCGGTGGCCGCCCGAGGGGCCCACGAGACAGGGGGGCGCACCGTACAAGGGGGCGCGCGCCCTCATATCTCGTGGCCACCTCGGCTGCTTCTTAACTTGTACTCCAAGTCCTTTGGATCACCTTCGTTCCAAAAATCACGCTCCCGAAGGTTTCATTCCATTTGGACTCCGTTTGATATTCCTTTTCTTCGAAATACTTAAATAGGCAAAAAAACAGCAATACGAGCTGGGCCTCTAGTTAGTAGGTTAGTCGCAAAAATGATATCATTCTATAAAATAAAGCCCATAAACATCCAAAAGGGGTAATATAATAGCATGGAACAATAAAAAATTATAGATACGTTGGAGACGTATCAGAGTCCGACCATATCAAGCCCCAGACCGCGAAAGGCCAAGTGATGGGGATTGTTTGTAGAGCGGTGGGTGGCATATGGCTTTGGTTGCCGAAAAGCGGGCATCCGACGTAATGTTGGACAAGGTCCTGTGCATCTGCTCGGGCCGTCGGCCAATAGAAACCTATACGGAAGGCCTTGCTTACAAGGGCCCGAGCCGCGGCGTGGTGACCACCAAGACCGGCATGAATTTCAGCCAAGAGCTGCCGCTCTTCTTCCTTGGAGATACATCTTTGAAGTACTCCGGTAGCGCTTTTCTTGTAGAGTTCTCCATCATGAACCTTGTAGGATTTAGAGCGCTTGACAATGCAATGCGCCTCATTCTGATCCTCATGGAGTTCTCGCCTATTAAGGTAGGCCAAGAAGGGTTCGGTCCATAGGGCAATGACTGCCATGATGAGATGGGCCGACGTGTTATTTTGGTGGCTGGGCCCCCGGTGATATTGGTGTGTTCGGAATCTGGGGTTATAGTCGTATCCGGATTGGTGTTGCCGCTCTCCCCTTGCCACACCACGGATGGCTTGAAGAGCCTTTCCAAAAATATGTTAGGTGGGACGGGGCCGTGCTTGGCGCCGATGCAAGCAAGGACATCCGCCGCTTGATTACTTTCTCGAGCCACATGATGAAACTCGAGTCCCTCGAACCGAGCCGACCTTTTGAGAACCGCGTTACGGTAAGCCGCCATCTTCGGATCTTTGGCATCAAAATCTCCATTTATTTGAGATATTGTGAGGTTTGAATCCCCGTGCACTTCCAGGCGTTGTATGCCCATGGAGACAGCCATCTGAAGACCATGTGTCGGTGTCAAAACTGGCGGATCTCGGGTAGGGGGTCCCGAACTGTGCGTCTAGGCGGATGGTAATAGGAGACAAGGGACACGATGTTTTACCCAGGTTCAGGCCCTCTTGATGGAGGTAAAACCCTACGTCCTGCTTGATTGATATTGATATTGTGGATGTTTACAAGAGTGGATCTACCACGAGATCAAGGAGGCTAAACCCTAGAAGCTAGCCTATGGTATGATTGTAATGGTTGTTGTTGTTCTACGGACTAGAGCCATCTGGTTTATATAGACACCGGAGAGGGCTAGGGTTACATAGAGTCGGTTACAATGGTAGGAGATCTACGTATCCGTATCGCCAAGCTTGCCTTCCACGCCAAGGAAAGTCCCATCCGGACACGGGACGAAGTATTCAATCTTGTATCTTCATAGTCTTGGAGTCCGGTCGATGATGATAGTCCGGCCGATGATAGTGCGGCCGATGATGGTAGTCCGGCTATCCGGACACCACCTAATCCGGGACTCCCTCAGTAGCCCCCGAACCAGGCTTCAATGACGATAAGTCCAGCATGTGTGTAGTCTTCGGCGTTGCAAGGCGGGTTCTCCTTCAAGTTCTACGTACCTACCGAACAGTGTCCGGCTTCCTCATCAATGTTGCGCATCTTGGCTTCCACGCCCAATAATGGCCTTCTTCCATGCGCCGCGCGAATGTGAAAAGCCAGGGTGTCTTTTATGTTTTACCCCCTAGTTGTGCGAATAATCTGCCTATAAGGGAGGCAAGAATCCAGATCCAAATCACCATCTTCCTCCCGCAAATACTCATCGGAGCGCTTTCGACCAAGAATCCATTCCATCATGGACCGTCAACGCGGCTCCTCTTCTCGCGCTCCCAGCCCTTTGCCAGGAGATTGGAGGAGATGCTCTATTCCGCACAACGAGCTGGTGAAGCTCCAAACGGGGGGATATCTCCTTCCGGCCTTTATGGTTCCAGTTCGAGCCGGGCTGGCCACCTACAAAGGTGGGAAGCAAGCAGAGGTTACCCCAAGTCCCAACAAAGGGGAGCGGGTATGCTTCGTCCCCTATCTGATAAGGGGGCTCGGATTTCTGGTACATCCATTCCTCCGCGGGCTCCTGGAGTTCTACGGACTCCAGCTTCATCACCTCACGCCCGCCTCAATCCTGCATATTGCGGGTTACGTAGCTCTTTGCGAGCTATTACTGGGCGTCGAGCCCCATTTCGCGTTGTGGAAGAGGTTGTTCTGCCTTGTACCCCGCTCTCACGAGGGGTCCATATATCAAGTGGGCGGCGCCGAAATATGGCGCATTGCCGGGACCGGGTATCCATCCGGAACCCCTAAGAAGGCGTCCGAAGACTGGCCTTTGGAATGGTTTTATATAGAAGACGCTCCGCTGCCGGACCCTATTCAGATTGGCCTCCTGGAGTTCAGCAATGCTCCTCTGAAGAAACGCCTTAGTTGGCGTCCGCGGAGCCCCCAACTGGAGGAAGACAAGAGCGTCCATTATTTGATGGGCCGAATAAGGTTACTGGCCCATTCCGGGTTGACCATGATTGGAGTCATGGCAACATGCATTATGCGGGGGGTGCAGCCACTACAATACAGGGGCCACCCCATGTGGGATTTCAACGGGGAGGATGATGCCACCCGTCATGGCCGCAAAGGGCCGGATTCGGTCGAAGACCTGGTGACGATCCTATCCGGCCTGTATAAGGGGGAGAAGGAGGATTTCCTTCGGACGAACCCGTTAAATGGGTTCTCCATGAATAATCCCCGGCCTTGGGTAAGCGAACACTCTGCATGCCCGACCCATGCTTTTTGAAACTTAAGTTTCTTATATTGTGTTCTTCTTTTGATGCAGGAACTGCACCGGATCGTGGAGGACATGCTAAGTCCAGCTCCGCAACCCGAGGATCCAGAGAGATCCCGGGATCCGGCCTTCGAAGAGGATCCGGACATAAAGGTGGAGCTAATCGATGAGGTGTTCCACCAGCTCAGCATGGACAATGCTTTAGTCGCCATCATGGTCGACTATCCTGGACTATATCCGGCTTCCCAGGTGATTGCGATCGAAGTCCTGACACCGTCATTCCTTCCTTGCTTATTTCTGACCACCGTATATGATGGCGCTGTGCAGGAGGCGCCCCTAGGGCGAGAAGCCGAGCCCGCGGTGGCTGACCAACAAAGGCCAGTCTGGACCAGTAGGCGGAAGAGGAGCGCGGCGCGGACTGAAACATCGTCGCAAAAGTATAGCTCATAATTCATTATTTAGAGCAACGTTCCTAGGAAGCGTTTGAGTGCTCATGACTTTTGTAGGGAAAAATGCGCCCGCCGGACTGCGAGCGTGGAGGTTGCCAATCCAACCTCTACCAGCCAGGCTCCAGCACCTGGTCTAGAGGGGGAGGCGAGCGCAAGGCGCGAGCCGGACGTTCCTCCGACGGAGGATGCCGACAGACTGTCCGCCACCAAGTCTGAGGTGGAGAGTGCCATGAATCACAGGGGCCGCCGGACAGTATTTCGTGACACGTGCTTCTCCCCCGAGGCGTTGAATGCCTTTAATGCGGGGGACGCACACCTTCGTGCTGCTCAAGATGGTTTTACCAGAGCCACGGAGCAGTATGTAAAAGACATACGGGTAAGAGAATTTAATAGCTGTATATGCCAGTAGCCCCCGAGACTTAAAGTAGTTATATTAACTGATTTAAGGATCATATGAAACGTACGATCTTACCGAGAAGAATACCCAACTGTCTCAGGAGCTGCAAGAGTGCAAGGCCCAACTTGAGGCCGCTCTCTTTGGCGCAGGAGGAAACACAGGGACCTCTCCTGGTAACGCATTATTTTAGAAAGATAAGTAGCGTTTGGCCTTTGCGCAAGTCTAAAAAATGACGTTGCAGGTGCTGCTGGACAAGATCCGGACAGGTAAGAACTTCTGCGCCAACTAAAGGCCGGTGAGAGGGTGCTGCATAAGGTGCAGCATGAAAGGAACAAGCTCCAGGATGCCCATGCCCAGCTTGGAGAAGAGCTGAAAGGCGTTCGGGCCGAGCTATCGGGCTCCGTTAAGGAGAATCAGCGGCTTCGTCGCGACATCTATAGTAAGTGCTTGAGCAAACTCTTTTGAAAAGAAGAGTTCGGCGAGTAAGTCAATTTGACAGAATATGTCTGCAGGTACGCTCACAGGTCGCCCTGCGGAGGATATGCCCGTATCAACGGGTGATCAACTTCCTGAATTGTTGCAACTGATCGAACGAGTTCGACAGGCAATGAGCGGCGTCATCCAGGCTTTATGGCCAGCCTTCTCCTTACCTGAGGGTCTTGGGGAGCTTGTGGAGAAGCTTCAGGGAGTGCGGCAGCGCTTCCATTTATGGAAGATTTCGGCCTGCCGCCAAGGTGCCAGGGAGGCCTGGGCCATGGTAAAGACGCGATACAAGAAGGCGGATCCCAACCACATGGCCGAAGTCGGACCTGTGGGGCCCGATGGGAAGGAGATCCCTGTGAGTTTAGTATACGGCCAAGTAGAGTTGGCCGCTAAATTTTCCCAACAGGACTGTAAATTAGACAACCTGTTAGACGGGATTGAGGAAGAATACAATCAGTCGATTTGACAATGTATTATAAAATGACATATAAAATGCCTTCTAGCCGGATTGTAGATCGTTTGTCTTTGCCGACCTTTTCGCTTCGACCTCGGGACCCTAGAGTCCGGAGTGTGTCCGAGTACCTTCTTGGTTATGAAACAACCGGGGTATGCATGGAGACCAGGCGTAGGGGTCATTAGTGCTTTATCAGACAAGTGCCCAACTAGTTATGTTATATTACATGGGTAGTAAGAAACATCTTCCAGGGAGAATAGTTCCGTTAAGGGTTCCTTTCCTCTGGGGGTGGCATGCCCTAAAGTGCATGTCCGGACTGCGAAAAAAGCAGAAAAACATCTGGGGGCAGATAAATAAGTGGGTAAAAAATCATCTTTTAAGTCACTGACCGAATATTCCCTTAAGAACACTAGCTTTCGGCTTCACCCAGTCTGAGGTACACATCCGGCTGACCCGGCAGTAACAATCGCAGAGGTGCTCCCTTTACCTCCTAGCTGAACAATCGGGAACGTAGGGGTAAGCACAGGAGCCAGACAACCCAGCTTGGCCAAAACTTAAGTCATATCGATGCATATAATGGTGAATAAAAGGTACATGTGGAGGCTTGACACATGTGCTGGGCATGAAGCCCTTATAATTAAGCTTCTGGTAAAGAAGCCCCCAGGTATAATGAGTGAGGATAGCACATCAATTGCGCGCGAACGATGCGCAAGTAGGCCTTTTAAGGCTTTAATGAATAGGGTTGAGAAGAAAAAGATAAACAAAAGGCAGCTGAAGTAAAAAAAAATTGACGGGGGGAAAGGGACGAACTCTTAGTCCGGCGCTAGGCATAGAATCTTCGGAGGCGGGCTGCGTTCCATGGGTTCGGCTCGAGTCAGTTATCCGACGCATTTCGTAGACGGTACGCTCCGCCGGTCAAGACTTTATCGATGATGAAGGGGCCTTCCCATTTGGTCTTGAGCTTGTCCTTTTTCTTGTCCGGCAGGCGTAGAACCAGTTCGCCAATGTTGTAAGTCTTGGCCCGTACTTCTCTGCTTTGGTATCTTCGAGCCTGCTGCTGATAAAATGCGGAACGAGCCTTGGCGACGTCGCATTCTTCCTCCAATGCGTCCAAGCTGTCCTGCCGATCCAACTCGGCTTCTCTTTCTTCGTACATGCGCACTCGAGGTGAGTCATGAATTATGTCGCAGGGCAAAACTGCTTCTGCGCCGTATACCATAAAAAATGGTGTGAATCCGGTAGTACGGTTAGGCGTTGTCCGCAGCCCCCAGAGTACGGAGTCGAGCTCCTCTACCCAGTGCGTGTCAGATTTCATAAGGGACCGCACTAGTCTGGGTTTGATGCCGCTCATTATTAGACCATTTGCTCGTTCCACTTGACCGTTGGTTTGAGGATGATAGACTGAAGCGTAATCGAGCTTGATGCCCATATTTTTGCACCATGATTTAACCTCATTAGCCGTGAAGTTCGTGCCGTTATCGGTGATGATGCTGTGGGGGACACCATAACGGTGTACTACCCCGGATATAAAGTCTATAACTGGTCCGGACTCTGCCGTTTTAATTGGCTTGGCCTCTATCCATTTGGTGAATTTATCCACCATGACCAATAGGTACCTTTGCTTGTGGGTTCCCCCATTAAGTGGTCCAACCATGTCAAGCCCCCAGACCGCGAACGGCCAGGTAATGGGTATAGTTTTGAGGGCGGTGGGTGGCATGTGGCTTTGATTAGCAAAGAGCTGACAACCGACGCATCTTTGGACTAAGTCCTGAGCATCTGCCCGGGCCGTCGGCCAATAAAATCCTATACGGAATGCCTTTCCTACAAGGGCCCGGGCTGCAGCGTGGTGTCCGCCTAGTCCGGCGTGAATTTCAGCCAGAAGGTCTCGCCCTTCCTCTTCGAAGATACACCTTTGAAGGACTCCGGTTGTGCTTTTCTTATAGAGTTCTCCCTCATGGACCTTGTAGGCTTTAGATCGCCGGACTACGCAGCGGGCCTCATTATGGTCTTCGGGGAGTTCCTGCCTAAGCAAGTAGGATAGGAACGGCTCTGTCCATGGGGCGATTACTGCCATTATGTCGTGAGCTGAGGGTATTGTTTCGTCGGCTGGATCGCTTCAATTCCTCTACCGGATACAATGAAGCCCAAGAGCTTTCCGGCTGGTACGCCGAAAACGCATTTTTCCGGATTCATCTTGATGTCATATGCTCGGAGGTTGTCAAATGTGACCCTCAAGTTATCTACTAGAGTTTTGACGTGTTTGGTTTTGACGACTACGTCGTCTACGTATGCCTCTACTGTTTTGCCGATCTGGGTAGCCAGACATGTTTGAATCATGCACTGATATGTTGCGCCGGCGTTTTTAAGTCCGAAGGGCATCGTGTTGAAGCAGAATGGTCCATATGGAGTAATGAACGCCGTTGCGGCTTGATCCGCTTCTGCCATCTTGATTTGATGATAGCCGGAGTATGCGTCCAGGAAGCACAATGAATCGTTCCCTACAGTGGCATCGATGATTTGGTCGATGCGGGGGAGGGGGAAGGGATCCTTTGGGCAGGCTTTATTTAGGTCTTTGAAATCGACACATAGGCGCCAGGATCTGTCCTTCTTTGGTACCATTACCAGGTTTGCTAGCCAATCCGGATGTTTGATGTCTCTGATGAATCCGGCTTCCAATAGTTTGGCTAGTTCTTCCCCCATTGCCTGTCTTTTGGGTTCGGAAAATCGTCGAAGAGCCTGTTTGACTGGCTTGAACCCTTTTAGGATGTTTAGGCTATGCTCTGCCAGCCTGCGAGGGATTCCTGGCATATCTGAAGGATGCCAGGCGAAAATGTCCCAATTTTCCCGAAGGAATTCTCGCAGCGCGGCGTCTACATCAGGGTTCAACTGTGCCCCGATGGAGGCCGTCTTTGTCGGGTCCGTTGGGTGGACCTGGAATTTTATAATTTCGTCCGCTGGTTTAAAGGAGGTGGACTTGGATCTCTTATCAAGTATCACGTCGTCTCTATGCACCGTAGCGCGCAGCGCGGTGAGTTCCTCCGCCGCTAGGGCTTCGGATAGTGCCTCCAGGGCTAATGCGGCTGTTTTGTTTTCGGCGCGGAGTGCTATGTCCGGATCACTAACAAGAGTGATTATCCCACCGGGCCCAGGCATTTTGAGCTTCATGTACCCGTAATGGGGTACGGCTTGGAAAATTGTGAACGCCTCTCGTCCTAATATAGCGTGGTATCCGCTGCTGAGCGGGACCACTTGGAACGTGATTTCTTTGGACCTGTAATTGTCCGGCGAGCCGAACACCACATCGAGTGTGATTTTTCTGGTGCAGCATGCTTCCCGGCTAGGGATTATTCCTCTGAAGGTTGTGCTGCTTCGCTCAATGCGGCTCCAGTCTATTTCCATTTTTTGAAGAGTTTCCTCGTAAATGAGGTTCAATCCACTGCCGCCATCCATGAGTACCTTGGTAAGTCGAAAGCCGTCCACTATTGGACTGAGGACCAATGCGGCTGGTGCTCGGGCTGTTCGGAATTTAGGTTCGTCGCTGGCGTTGAAGGTGATGGCCGCGTCGCTCCAAGGATTTGTTGTTGCTACTTGGTAGACTTCGGCAAGGCTGTGGATCGTTCGTTTCCGCATATTGTTTGATGTGAAAGTCTCGAAGACTGTTGATACCGTACCGGTATTGTTGGTGTGGTTTCGCGGGGCTAGAAGCTCCTCGCCACTTTTGGCCACCTGCCGTAATATCCAACATGCACGAAGGCTATGTGTTGGGGTGGCGCCCTTGGTACTGTGAATTGTACAGGGTTTGCTGAGCCATCCCTCCAGTACGGTTCCGTTCCCTTTAAGGGGCTTCTACTTTTTGGTTCTTGTACTTGGTGCCCGAGTGTAATGCACCCTTTTGTTGTGGACTGGGGCTATGTTCGGGGCCGGATTATCCCAAAACCTATCTTCGGTTTTCCGGAGACTTTCTATGGCACAGTACTTTCGCACTATGGATGCCAAGTCGGCGAAACGTGTGATTAGACGATGGCTGACGGCGTTCAAGATTCCCCTGTCCGTGCAATTGTTGCAAAAGATCGAGATTGCATTTTCCTCTCGGCAGTCCTTTATCCGGTCCATGACCAGGAGGAATCTGGCCCAGTAATGATGTACTGTTTCGGCTGGCTCTTGCCGGATTAGAGATAGATCGCATATATCTGGACGGGCGGGCCTAATTGAGTCCGGGACCCTGCCCATCTCGAGGCTCAAGGGCCGAGAAGTTTCTGAATTTGGAAGCTTGGAAAGAGGAACGTTGTCCAATGAGTCCGGTCCGATGCCTGACTTTATGTTCAGTGCTTGATCGGAGTCCGCTCCTCCGCGGGAATCCGGCATGGAGGGTTCGGTAGCCCGGACACGACTAGTTTTCAATATGGGAGAAGGATCATCGACGTTCCTCTACCACCATGACGTGGTGGGTAACCTGGGGAGAGTTAATGTCTCTCAGATCGGTTTTATGCCCAATCCGATTGTAGTCTGTAGCGACTCCCAGGGCGGCGATCCGATCCAAGAGTTCGTTTACATATGAGAGCTCTGCTGGATCAAACTGCTCGGCGAATTCCGAGTTGACGTGAAGATTGCTCTCGATGACACGAGAGGTCATCGTTGAAGCGGTGGCCGGACAAGCGGTCATAAGAAAACCTCCTAGCCGGATAGTTTGGCCGGCGGCCAAGGCTCCATCGGTGAAGATGCCGTCCTTAAAGACGGGAAGAGGCATCCTTCCTATCGGTGACGACACAGAGGAACTCTCAATGAAAGCACCAATGTCGGTGTCAAAACCGGCGGATCTCGGGTAGGGGGTCCCGAACTGTGCGTCTAGGCGGATGGTAACAGGAGACAAGGGACACGATGTTTTACCCAGGTTCGGGCCCTCTTGATGGAGGTAAAACCCTACGTCCTGCTTGATTGATATTGATATTGTGGATGTTTACAAGAGTGGATCTACCACGAGATCAAGGAGGCTAAACCCTAGAAGCTAGCCTATGGTATGATTGTAATGGTTGTTGTTGTTCTACGGACTAGAGCCATCCGGTTTATATAGACACCGGAGAGGGCTAGGGTTACATAGAGTCGGTTACAATGGTAGGAGATCTACGTATCCGTATCGCCAAGCTTGCCTTCCACGCCAAGGAAAGTCCCATCCGGACACGGGACGAAGTCTTCAATCTTGTATCTTCATAGTCTTGGAGTCCGGTCGATGATGATAGTCCGGCCGATGATAGTGCGGCCGATGATGGTAGTCCGGCTATCCGGACACCCCCTAATCCAGGACTCCCTCACCATGCAATAAGGCCTCATATTCGCCTCCATTGTTGGTGTCTATGTATAATATTTGGAGTACGTACTGAACCGTATCTCAAGTGGGGATGATAGGACAACGCCTGCTCCTAAGCCCGCCAGCATTTTGGAGCCATCGAATTGCATGACCCAGTTGGAATATGTGTCGTACTCTTTAGGGACTTCGGCCTCTGTCCATTTGGTGATGAAGTCAGCCAGTACTTGGGATTTAATAGCCCGGCGTGGTCTGTATGTTATGTCGAATGGGAGGAGCTCAATGGCCCACTTGGCAATCCGTCCCATGGCATCGCGGTAGTTTATTATGTCATTGAGTGGTACTTCGGAGGCCACCGTTATTGAGCACTCTTGAAAGTAGTGTCGTAGCTTCCGTGATGCCATGAAGACAGCGTATGCTATTTTTTGGTAATGAGGGTACTGGGATTTGCATGGTGTGAGGACAGTGGATACGTAGTATACCGGCTTCTGGAGTGGGAATTTGTGTTCGTCCTCTTCTCATTCGATGACGAGCACCGCACTTACCACTTGGTGTGTGGCTGATATGTATAATAATGTGGGTTCGTCGATGTTCGGTGCTGCCAGGATTGGGATGCTTGCTAAAAGAGCCTTTATTTCTTCCAGTCCGGCCGTTGCCACGTCCGTCCATTTGAAGTGATCGGTGCGTCGGAGAAGGCGATAGAGTGGCAATGCCTTTTCTCCTAGTCTGGAGATAAAGCGGCTTAAAGCTGCCACACATCCAGATAGTTTTTGGACTTGTTTAAGGTCTGTTGGCGTAGCCAACTATGACAAAGATCAGATTTTAGCTGGGTTCGCCTCAATTCCCCTATTGGAAACGATGAAGCCCAGCAGTTTTCCGACGGGAACGCCGAAAACACACTTTTCCAGATTGAGCTTGATGTCATATGTACGGAGGTTGTCGAATGTTAGACGCAGATCATCTATTAATGACTCGATGTGCCTAGTTTTGATGACTACGTCATCCACATATGCTTCAACTGTCTTGCCGATTTGTTTCTCCTAGCATGTTTGAATCATGCGTTGCTAGGTGGCGCCGGCGTTTTTGAGCCCAAAGGGCATAGTGTTGAAGCAGAAAGGCCCGTATAGGGTAATAAATGCCGTTGCGGCTTGATCGGACTCCTTCATCTTGATTTGATGGTCTCCGGAATATGCGTCGAGGAAACACAGTGAGTCGTGTCCTGTAGTAGCATCGATAATTTGATCGATGCGGGGGAGGGGGAAGGGATCCATAGGGCAGGCCTTGTTGAGGTCTTTGAAATCGACACATAGGCGTCATGATTTATCCTTATTTGGTACCATCACCAGGTTTGCTAGCCAGTCCGGGTGTTTCATTTCTCTAATGAATCCGGCCTCGAGTAACTTGGCTAGGTCTACCCCCATAGCTTATCGTTTGGGTTCTGAAAAGCGCCGCAGTGTTTGCTTGACCGGCTTATATCCCTTCAATATATTGAGACTGTGTTCGGCGAGCCTGCGTGGGATCCCTGGCATATCAGAAGGGTGCCAGGCGAACATGTCCCAGTTTTCACATAGGAATGCTCGCAGTGCGGCGTCAACCGTTGGGTCTAGCTGTGCCCCGATGGATGCTGTCTTCTTGGAGTCCGTCGGGTGGACTTGGAATTTGACTATTTTGTCTGTTGGTTTAAAGGAGGTGGATTTGGGTCACTTGTCCAGGATCATGTCGTCCCTATCCACCGCGGAGCGTAATGCGGTTAACTCTTCGGCCGCGAGGGCTTCAGACAATGCCTCGAGGGCCAGGGCTGCGGTTTTGTTTTAGGCGCGGAGTGCTACGTCCAGATCACTGGCAAGAGTGATAATACAATTGTACCTGGGCATCTTCAGCTTCATGTACCCGTAATGGGGTATAGCTTGGAAGCGTGGAAATGCATCTTGCCCTAATAAGGCGTGATATCCACTATTGAGAGGGGCCACTTGAAAGGTTATCTCTTCGGACCGATAATTCTCCGGCGTGCCGAATACCACATCGAGTGTGATTTTTCCCAGGCATCGCGCCTCCCGACTGGGAATGATTCCTCGGAAGGTCGTGCTACTTTGCTCAATGCGGCTCCTGTCTATTTCCCTTTTTGTTGAGAGTTTCCTCGTAAATGAGGTTTAGTCCGCTGCCGCCGTCCATGAGCACTTTGGTAAGCCAAAAGCCGTCCACGATTGGACTAAGGACCAATGCAGCTGGTGCCTGGACTGTCCTAAATTTTGGTTCGTCACTGGCATTGAAAGTTATGGTCGTGTCATGCCAGGGGTTTATTGCTGCGACTTGGCAGACTTCAGCGAGGCCGTGGAGTGCCCTTTTGCGCCTATTGTTTGAGGCAAAAGTTTCAAAGACCGTCAATACTCTGAGGTCGTCGTCTGTGGGGTGTTGCTTTGCGGTATTTTTGGTGAGGAGATCCTCGCCGCTCTTGGCCAGTTGCCGGAGTATCCAACATGCTCTAAGGCTGTGGGTTGGTATGGTATCCGGTGTTGTGTGTATTTTGCATGGCCTATCGAGCCATCCCTCCAGAACGGTTCCGCGCCCCGTAATGGGCTTCGATTTCTTTACTATTGGATCGGGCGACCCACGAGGGTACATTCTTTTGGTCCGGATGAGGGATTGAGTGGAAACTGGTGGCTCCCAGGGGATTGCCTGAGTTTTCTAGGCGCTTTCCATTGCGCAGTACTTCTGTACTATGGTTTCCAAGTCAGCAAAGTCTAATATGCGACGGCGGTTAATGGCATTGAGGATTCCCTCATCCGTGCAATTATTGCATAATACAGAGATCGCGTCTTCATCGTGGCAATCTTTAATCTTGTTTTTAACAAGGAGGAATCTGGCCCAAAAGTGATGGACTGTTTCCTCAGACTGCTATCGTATGTACATGAGATCGCGTATATCTGGGTGGGTGGGTGAATTGAATCCGCACCCTGACCCAATTTGGGATCCGGAGTTTGAGAAACTTTCGAGCTTAACAGTTCGGGCTCTGGGATATCAACCAATTTTTCAGGTCCACCATCTGACTCTAGGTTCAGAGGATGGGGCACATCTCTCCACGGACGGGTATCCGACTCTTCGAGCTAAATCCGAACATAGTTCGTCCTCAATATAGAGGAAGAGTTGTTGTATTGCTCCTCTACTACCGCTATCTGATGGGTGATCGGCGGAGATTTGATTTCTCTCTGATCGGGTTTAAGCCCAATCGGATCGTGGTCTATAGAGACCCCCAAGGCGGCGATGCGATCTAGGAGTTCGTTTAAAGACGACAACTCCGTTGGATCCATCTGTTTGGAGTATTCGGAGTCGACATGGAGATGATTTTCGATGACCCGAGAAGTCATCGTCGGCCCAACGGCCGAACGGGTAGTCATGGTAAAGCCGCCCAGCCGGAGGGTTTGGCCTGAGGCCAGGGCTCCTCCGGAGGTGATGTTGTCCTTGATAACAAGGCGAGCCATCAATCCTGTTTTCGACGTCACAGCGGAACTCTCAATGAAAGCACCAATGTCGGTGTCAAAACCGGCAGATCTCGGGTAGGGGGTCCTGAACTGTGCGTCAGGTCGATGGT
This sequence comes from Triticum dicoccoides, assembly GCF_002162155.2. Taxonomy (NCBI): domain Eukaryota; kingdom Viridiplantae; phylum Streptophyta; class Magnoliopsida; order Poales; family Poaceae; genus Triticum; species Triticum dicoccoides. Next base: position 498,513,114 of record NC_041387.1, read on the forward strand.
AACAGGAGGCGGGGGACACGATGTTTATCCAAGTTTAGGCCCTCTCTATGGAGGTAATACCCTACTTCCTGCTTGATTGATCTTGATGAATATGAGTATTACAAGAGTTGATCTACCACGAGATCGTAATGGCTAAAACCCTAGAAGTCTAGCCTGTATGATTATGATTGCCTCTACGGACTAAACCCTCCAGTTTATATGGACACGGGAGGGGACTAGGGTTGTACAAAGTCAGTTACAGAGAAAGGAATCTTCATATCCGGGCGCCAAGCTTGCCTTCCACGCCAAGGAGAGTCCCATCCGGACAAGGGTGAGAGTCTTTGGTCTTGTATCTTCATAGCCCATCAGTCCGGCCCACGTTAGTAGACCGGACGGCCGAGGACCCCTTAATCCAGGACTCCCTCAGAGAGGGCATGAGTAGAATACAGTGGCCCTAGTGGCTTCTTGGGGAGCATTGTGCCTCCACACCGCTTCAACGAAGACGTACCTACCCTAAAGAGAGGAAACTTCGGTAACAATCCTCGTCTCCATCGACTCCACTTGTGGTTATTTCTATCATTTACTTTGTGCAAGCTATATTGTGTTTGTATCTTGTGTTTGCTTATGTGCTTGTTGTTGTGCTTGTCATATATGTTGTCCACCTAGTTGCATATCTAGACAACCTATTTTATTGTCAACCCTAATTTGATTAAAAGAGCTAAAAATTGGTAGTCGCCAATTCAACCCCCCTCTAGTTGACCATATCGATCCTTTCAATAGGAAATTTCAAATTTCAACATTAATATAAATAGAAAGGAATAAAACTTACCTTTGTGGCCGCCGCCATGCATGACCGAAGAATTAGGGAGCACATCATGGGTCTACGGCCCCAAACACATGCGTGGGAGATCCGGCGTGCGACCGTCAGGCAGAATGCAACTACCAGAGTGGACAAAGCCCACATGTCGCCAATGATGACGCAACAGAAGATGGGCATAGATGAAGGGCGTGAAGGTGTCATGGTGACACATGGTAGTGAAGCACATCGATGGCTGATTTGCGTCCTTGTGTCACATGGTGCCAGCCATAGGGTCATAATCTCTTTGAGTGACGGATTGGTAGTGGGACAGGGGGGAGGTGGAGTGTAGGTGGCCAGGAATGGTGAAGGTCGGCAGCGAGTGGTGCCGGAGCCATTAAGGGTTTGGAATGGGGACAGGCAATGGACGATAAATTATAACAGGACATGCATAAAGCAACACTAACCAACAGGAAACTGACGTGTCAGGGTTGAATAGTCTACATAGATGGGTCAAATCTATAAGATGGTTAGTGATCAAGTGGAGTTGAAAATACATTATCACTGGTGCCTTCGAGTCCGATCAGTGCTAATGCTCGTCACTGATGCATGGTCAGGGGATGATCAATGCTAAGGGGTCGATGCTATTCGGATTTGTAGTAGTGTTTTCAAGTGTATAAGTCTCGATTGTCTGATATATTAATCAAATTCAAATATGAGAGTCCCCATATCTTGACCTGACATTGACCATATGGTGGCACATTCCACACATTATGTGGAAAACTAGGTTTAGAATTGTACTTTTGAAGTGGAAAATACTACAACGTGTAATTTTGTTGACCTAGAAATCATAATATCTTTGTAGTTTATCTAGAATTTATGATGAACTCCATCAAAAGAGAATTTTGGAACGCGGTTCTTTTGGTGCTTAAGTTAACACACTTGCACACTCTACCAACCATACCACTTTGTTTCTTTGCAAAATAAATACTTCTTGTTTCTGAAGGGTGGATGTCACGTCCAATTCTTCGGTTTCAGCAAGTTACCAAACCTACTTAAATGTGCATTGCACGTAGGATCTTACATAACAAAAGTATGTATGAATATCGACATTCCACATTATAACAGGTAATGTGCAAGTTGGGAGTCATTTATGCATGATGTAGATGTAGATTTAATATTTGTAGTACATCTAATTGAAAATCAAATTACAACTTCAAAATATTCAAAGATTGTAGTATAATTCTAACTCCGATGCAAAATAACCGCCACAGTTTTGTACTAAGATTAGTTAAACCTTAGTTCAAAACTACGACATTTATCGTGGATTGGAGGGAGTACTACGTATCTAACACATTTGTATTAGGTATCTCGTATTCTAGTTTTGAGTAGCTAGCATGATATCTTCAAAGACAACTGGAATTTATGAACGTATTGTCATAGCCTTGAATGGAAAAAGTAAAAGTGTATGGCCCCTTTTAGAAGAACAAAGTTGGGGAATGTGGAAGAGTCTAAAACAAATGAGAAGTGTCTGTGAAGTGATATTTGTGCATAGTAAATCATAAAGTAAAAAAAAGAATGACAATTCACTTAGGATAAAAAAAGTTAGGCAGATTCTAGATAGAAAATGTGGCAGAATTTGGTGGAGCGAAGATGACATCCACATCCAATAGTGCTCAAATTTGCCATCCCTGAACCATCGGATTGGCTTCATCCAATGTTTCAAAATTATTCATTAATTCTACCTTTGAATAATATTTGTTTTTGTTTCTTTAGTTTATGAATCTTTGTATGATACTAAGAAGAAAAAGATGATTGTGACGCTTATAAGCGAGTAAACTCTTAATATTGAGAGTATCATGTAAATCGTATAGTTTTACCCTTTTCTCCATTCTTAAAAATTAAAATTAATTTGTTCATGGATGCAAATCCTTTTAACTAGATGCACGCACACACACTTTAACTAACCAGTGGACATCGGACATCATATGCTTACTTAATTAACTTTTGTTGACAAGGTAGATAGTTGTTAGACTTGACATGGGAAAAAGTGTGCAAACCTCATGTGTATATAGAATCACACCTTATGCCATGTTCCAAGAGAACTGCATCGTTGAGGAAATAGATTATCTACTGAAGCGATGCGGCGTGGCCACATTTGCAAGGGCCATCCACCGACTCTTCTACTAACGGGTTTTAGATTTGGCTACTATTGCCTCCGTTCCAAAGTACTTGTCGTGGTTTTAGTTCAAATTTGAACTAAAACCACGACAAGTATTTGGAACGGAGGGAGTACTATAGTAGCTACTCACATATCGGTCTAATGAGCATACTTGGAGAAAGGAGAACTCCCCCGATGCGAAAGTATTTCTGCATCATCCGCATACATATAGCAATTTCAACTAGATCAGATACTAATCCTCTCTCTCCCTAAATACATGGGAAAAGAGTTAGCGCACCATGATCTACCATAAAAGGTCAAAAGAATGATACTTGCAAATATGGTGTGAATCATTTTAATAGCAGGTAGTAGTTTCATGAACATCCTTTGTGAGATTGGATTAGTTTGCTCATTGAAATACCAAACCCACCCGAAAACTTCCACACTGACCGGTTCGGTTAAGAAAGCATGTAAACGAGGACCAAACATGTCAACTACTCCCCCCATTCCATAATTCTTGTTGTGAACTAAAACCACGACAAGAATTATAAAGCGAAGGGTGTACTAAGCAGAGTCAATTGCAACATCCCGTGGGCGACGATGGCTTTTTCCTTTGCAACATCCTTCCCGTTGCAAGAAAAAGATTTCTGCAATATCAATGATGTTACAAAACAATTTTTTCTTTTTTATAATAAATGAAGACAAAAAAATCTGCAACATTAACTCTGTTGTAAAAAATTCTATAACAATAGCACCGTTACAAAAGTTTTGTAACATGAACTCTGTTACAGACGTCCTAAATGCAACATCTGCCTTCTTGCAAAGCTGGTAGCTGAATCTAACGAACGTTAAAAAGATCCGTCGGCTGACGCGTGGTGTTCGGCAGATATTAATGCTTCCTTGAAGCGTGCCCGACGGGTAGTGGCCTGGGCTCCATACATTAGTAGTAGGAGTACTTACACACAGGAAAATGTAATCAAATCAGGTTATCGTTAGTTAATTATCGAGTAGAAAATTGTGGCTTCGTGGGATCCAGTCCTTTTGAGGCGCGCGACCAGCTGACATCCCCCACACGTGCGGGCGAGAGGACCCACGGTTATATGATTGGCTTTACGCGTGTCGTGGCGTGAGTGGGTGGAGCAGACGCACGGGTGCTTGGTCGATCGCGTCTCACCTCTCCCCGAGCCGGAGGGACGTCACTCGCCTTCGTCCGGCCACATCGACGGGAGCCGGATCCCCTGACATACGGTCACCTGACGTTGGGCCACTGACGCGTGGGCCCGGGTCCACACGTCAGTAAGTGCGCTGTACGTCAGAGGAGCTGCGTCCACATCGACGCTGCTATCGCTTCACTTTGGTTTCTAGGGCGCCGAGCCGCTATGATAATGCTCGGATCGTTTTCGCTCACACTGTGAAAAAAGCTCGCAAACCATGTTACCACCATAGCTAGTCTTGCTTATCGTTTCCGCGAGACAGGGCGTAGACTGGGTAATCCGTCGGTGCCGTATCAATCTTTATCTTTTCTTCACCTAATAATAAAATAAATTGGTTTTCTTTCGTCCGTCATGACATTTTTTTAGAAAAGTACCTCTATTTCAGAGAATTCAACCCGTAGTCTTGTTTTAAATTAAAACGAATCGTTATTTTCGTATTTTACACAAAAGTTCCTGTCTTTTCTTGAAATCAACCCGCCGTCCGGATTTAAGTCATACCCGAACCGTTATTTTACATTTTTTAAAACCCCCCTGATGTTTTAGGTAATTGATCCGCGAATCATATTTAAGTCAAACAAATACTTTTTAAAATCATCCAGATATTTTAAACAGTAACTCTGATTTAAACATGTTATATATGAAATTTGATTAGTAAAATATGTAAAATATGAATATGAGATTATTTTTACCTGTTAAGTATTTTTTAAAATTATTTTGGAATATATTTGAGTCAAACCAAATGATTTTCTAAATTATCTGTATCTTTTAAACCGTAACTTCGATTTTAACATATTATATATGAAATTTTATTAAAAAATGTGTGAAATCTAAATATGATGTTAATTTTACCTGTCAAATATTTTTTAAAATATTTTTATGGAAGTAAACTTATAATTTATAGCGTGAGATCCATTTTTTTCATACCGATGACGATCCTGATTGCAAATAAACACCCCACTATAACCATATACGGAAAAAAAACATCAACAACTACACGTGCATACCTGTGAAAAATCTTGCAAGGAAAACAACAGATTTCTCATCGCGAGAGTGAGAGAAAGCGAGCGAGAGAGAGAGAGGGAGAGAGAGAGGGAGAGGGAGGAGAGAGAGACGCCTTAGGATTAACCATATTCAACACATGTTTTTTGTTGTTTTGTGTGAACACCGAGGCCATCGCCGGCGAGGGTGAGAAGGAGGATAAGCGGCAACACAAATATGATGCCTCGCAAAAATAAAGAAGATGGACATATTGTGGTCTTGAGTGATGGTTGTTAATTTAAGAGTGTGTGTTATGTTTTCTCTCTCGTTGCAACGCACAGGCTCTTTTGCTAGTAAGTACTATATCAACATTTAAAAAATTGATGAATCCTATATTTACTAAGTTAATAAAAAAATTATAAACTGGGGGTAACTCTAACCCAGATGGATAGATTCCTTGTGGTAAAATCAAGCTACCAGGGTTCAAGCCATACTTTCTTTTGGATAAGTCTGGGATTTCAGTACAGTACCAGTGGCCAAATTGCTGCATAGCTCCCCTGAATGCGAATTTGGCAAATCTTCGTTCTAAAGTTAGCGCACCATTGAAGTAAGTAAATATTACGTAGCAAGCATATAGGTAGCCCGTTGTAAGGAAGGAAAGAGCAAGAGCTAGGGCTAAGTGCTTCCCTGCCGATCAGTTTGACCATTGGTTTCTTATTAACGGTGACTGAATTGTACTCCCTCCATTTCATAATAGTTTCTTTTCAGAAATATAAAACTCTTAAAATATAGTAAATATTCGTCCTGTAGACCTTATTCTTTTAGATAGAACTACCACTACCGCCGTTTGAATGAGCCGTCAACACATTATCATATATACTCCCTCGGTCTCATAATATAAAGTGTTATTGTTAGAGTTGTGTCGAATATTATTGTACAAGGTAAGTTACAGTTGGACTCTGAGTCGTACGACGTGTAGATAGGATTACAGAGTCGTGTCATAATAAAACACTTGTATCCTAGACCTCTTATATATGAGGGGGTAGACACATGACGTAATCTATGCCAACATAATAGCACATGCACGCGGGGGGAGCCGGCGACATGTGTCGGCGCCCAGGCGGCCGGGGTGCGGTATTGTAGTTGTGTCATGGCGAGGAGCGCCCGTAGTCAGGCCCCGGGAACGTAGCCATATCGGTGAACCTCGTTAACAAATCTCGGTGTCGTGCTTGTGTGATTGCTTGGGCCGCGGTAGATCGACGATGGCCTTGGATTAATTCTCACAAGTGGTATCATGAGCAAGGTTCGAAGAGGCTGCAATGTTGATCTAGAGGACGTCGTGTTCGATCGATGGAGCCGCTGCGGAGGTCGCCCGGGACCTATGGTGAGATCTAAGTTGTCTGTGAGGTCAACAGAAAGATCAAGAACGTACAATCAAAGCAGTGAAAAGTAGTGGCAAGTATCAATCAAAGGACAGATTAAAGCAATCGGTGGCATAGCGCGATGCGGCGGCTGGCGAGGGCACGCAGGCAGATGACAGGGGCTGACGGAAGCGTCCTGCAGGGTCGAGCGAACGACAATCAGGGCTAGGCGCGTGGCCTAGGTGGCGTCCAACGTGGCCCAGTCGTGGAGGCGCTTGGTTCATTGTAGCCCGGCAACATGCCTAGGCGAGGCCTGTGATGTGCGACTTCCATCGATCATGGATATAGAGGGTGTCAAGCAATGTATGAAGATGTGCGGGTGGACACGACGCAGGGTGGAGCGTGATTGTCGTCGGATAGTTTTGACTGGGTCGAACTGGACTATCTGACAGATCGACGGGGATGTCGGTCAAAGCAGAAGACGGCGGTGATTTCAACAACGACGATGTATGATCATGATGCTGATGGTGGCCTACTTCTGGAGCGTGGAAACACGTGGTGCAGGCCTGAGGGCTTGTGCGGCTTCGACAAGACTATGGCGCAGGGTTGATTCAAGGAAGTTTACACATGAAAGAGCTTGAAATCGACAGGGCGCAGGGAAGCATGGCGTGCTACATGGAGTCATGTTGAAGGTGGAGTTGGAGTCTAGCGGAGGACTTCACTCTATGCTGGTGGAGGGGCTACGTCGTAAATGCGTGGAGAGTCAAAGCCTATTTCAACGAGGAAAGCGAGAGACATGTGGATCGGACTGGGGCCCAGTGGCCTGATGGAGGCGTGATACTCGGCATCGATCGGTGATGATCGGTGGTTCTCTATAGTAGGGGTTGAGTGTTGTGGGTACGCGACCCTCGAGACTCGACCAGGACAGCAGAGGCTCAGCGCGGTGATAGCGACGAGGCGTGCAGCAAGTACGGGACACAGCGACAGGCCAAGGCACTGGTGATTGGACATGTGGTCAGATAAAGTGCGCAGGGGTGCTGAAGCAGTGTTGGCGAGTATTAGCTTCAAGTTGGTGACTAGATCTATCGAGTTTGACATGTCAGATGGATGGGAGTGGACCATAGAAAATCTGGAAAAGTGACGGGAAGTCTGAAATTGTCAAAAGCGGAGAGAGTACATGGTCGTATATTCTGTGGTGTTCAGTGCACATGACAAAGTGCGGATGACAAGTACAGAAGGAGGTGGAGTGCTATAGCCGTGGGACCGGAGACTATCCGGGAAAAGGGTGATACAACTGTGAATTTGACTCAGGGGTGACATAGGGCGACGGTGAAATTCCTTCAAATTTCAGACAAGCGGTCAAGAAGAGCAATGGCGTTGAGTTCGGGCAACTCTTATATGTAGCGTCCATTGTGTGAGTCGTTCTTTCATGCAGACAGTGGTCGGTGTATGATGTTGTTGAGGGGATACTCCGGGAGTTGGATGCACAAAGTAGAGTAATGAGGAACTTAATTTTGCTCGAATGTTGATTGTGAACAGGACGAGAAGGGACTACAGTTGCTAGTGGAGTCACATGAAGTCTGTGAATAGTAACGGTGCTCATGGCGATATCTCAAGTCCAATGTACATGGTGGTTCGATGCATCGATGAATCAAAGATGATGGAGAATATTTGCCAATGTGGAGTTTGTTAGAGTTGTGTCGAATATTATTGTACAAGGTAGGTTACAGTTGGACTCTGAGTCGTACCGTGTGTAGATAGGATTACGGAGTCGTGTCCTAATAAGGCACTTGTATCCTAGACCTCTTATATATGAGAGGGTAGACAAACGATGTAATCTATGTCAACATAATAACACAGACATGCGGGGAAACCGGCGGGTGCGGTATTGTAGTTGTGTCATGGGGAGGAGCGCCCGTAGTGAGGCCCCGGGACATAGCCATATCAGTGAATCTCGTTAACAGATCTCGGTGTCGTGCTTGTATGATTGTTTGGTCCTCGATAAATCGACGATGACCTCAGATTAATTCTAACAATTATTAGATCCAATATGTGAGGGAGATAATGCACTCTAATATTATGCCGCATTATCAGACCGGATCCACAACCTGCTCCATGTGTACCAACCCAACACATACCGCTATTTCGAACGTTCAAGATACAGACTTCGAAGGTACACCGTACATGATTACATGGGGAAGCAACAAACACGAATCATGCAGCACATCTATGTAAAAAAAGATTATCGGTAAACGTCGCCCTAATCATCTTTACATGGCACCGAATTAACAATGATGCCCGCCTATCTGGAAATCTGGATCCAGTGTGTACTCCTTTTTGATCATTTATGTGTGCATGCTTCCTCATGGCATGGGCCATCTGCCATTGATCTACTGAAAACTATCAAGGCTGCGGTCCGCGGAATCCCATGACTGGCATGAACGTGACCAATCAAGTTTGAGAGCCACTCGATTCCGTTAACAAGCTGGAAGCACTAACAAAATCATCGGTATTCAAGACCACAAATGAAAAGAACAGAAGATGCTTGTAAATATAGTAAAATAATCCAAAAGCTCAAGGTCTTCTGACAGAACAAGCATCCACGCTAATAGTATTCATGTTCCACCAATACATGAATGGTTAACTAAAGTTTCGCCAAAATAATGATTAGTTAATGGTACGATCTATTCATTTAAATAAACACGTATTTTTCTAGATATAAGCAGGTGTGAATTTATTTAATCCTAGTTTACACTAAAAACAGCCTATTTTGTACACGGTAGATTTCCTACGTACAGAAGTACTCCCTCCGTCTCATAATATAGGACGTTTCTTGACACTAGCATAGTGTCAAAAAACGTCTTACATTATGGAATGGAGGGAGTACATGATAACCTTCTTGATACGATAAAAATGATTATAAAGTTTAATTACAACATAGACGCACACACATACACCATTACATAGAGTTGCGGAGCTTCATAACCAAGGAAGTCATCAAAGCTGCCTCGCTATCGATAAAAAACATCATCTCCCACTAGAACAATAATAATTTGCCTTAATAACTCATGTCTTTGTTCCCCCACTCGCAAGGCGACTAGGACAAAGCCTTCCTTCCCTCGATCTTTGTCAGCGAGCTCGTGGATTCACCTCTCCTCTATCAGCCATTCCAACAGCCGGCAGCGGGGAGGGGAATTCTAGTGCCTCGGCTCTGGCTAGTAGACATGCTAGATTTTAGTTCTCGCAAGGGCGGAGCACGAACACATGGGGGCTCTTCGAGTCAGTCTTCTAGGCTCCGACCCTCCTCAAGTTTGTTCATTATGAGGATTAGACGGAGCTTCAACGTAGGTTAACGCCCGCTCCTTGGGGTAGCGATGTTAGGGTTGCTTGTCGTGCATACGGGAGAACTAGATTTGGTGCCAGCTTCTTCACACCGATTCAAGGGCCCAACTGCGACGGTTGCAGCTTTGGGGTACTGGTCCTTAGGGGCACGTGCACGAAGACTTCCTAATTGTCATAAAAAAGGACAGACCGGCTCTAGTACGGGACAGTGACAGCAGCACCACGGCAGCTTGTTCTAACGGTTGTAGTGATCTTCGGAGTGCTTAGCACTTCTGTTGAATTTTTGTAATAGATCTGAGTCCTTTCCGCCAAAAAAACCCGCATTAACGAGACACCAAAATGCCAAACCTATGGTTTGATACTACCCTCCTAACCATCAAACCATTAACTTGGTTCTCCATAAAAAGGCAATTTCAGGCGGTTTGTGCTTCGAAGGCTGTGGACTACTCGGACTTTTGGGGCGGCATTGTACTCACATATCAGAATAGTTTTTTTTCTTTGGAAGCCATATCAGAATAGTTCAGGTACATGGAGTAAATAGAAATAAATAAATCACCAAAAAAACAGAAATAAATACATCATTTTCCCTTTCTTGGTTACCTTATTTGTCTCAATCTACCATTTTCGTCTCTTTATTACTCCAAAAATATGGGAGGCGATGGAGGGAGATGAAGGACAATGTCATTGCTAGCAAATCGACACATACCAATTTCTAGACAATTGCATGTTTGTCAGATGGGGGTAGAGGACGTCCGTCATCTAATGTTCACATGCATGAGAGCTAGAGAAGTTTGGACGGCTCTAGGGTTGAAGAAGGTGATTGATCAAGCGCTTGATTCTAATATATTTGGCAGTATCGTTTTTAAAAACTTATGGAACAACGTCGGCAGTCACCAAAAGTTCAACATCTAGGTTCCAAGAATCAATCATTGTGGGGGCATGGTATATTTGGTGGCAAAGGAGAGAAGCTGTTGACAGAATAGGGATCACTATCCTGCCTAGAATTGCTTTGGTGATTCATGCAATAACTCTACGAGGGTGATTGATGATGTGCAAATCAAGGTTGATAAATGGACTGAACCAGAGCTAAATGTGTATAAATGAATGTTGATGCATGCTATATGGATGGTGGAAGGGGTCTACAGCCATTGTTCTTCATAGTTACTGAGGGGAGGCGATGTGAAGTTGCTCTTTATTATTTGATATTCTCGATGGCCCTTCAGCGGGTGGTTTAGCTCTGAAAAATGGAATTATACTTGCGGACGAACTAGGATGTTCATGAGTTATTTCTGAATCGGTTTGTCTTGAGCTTATCAGTGCATGCAATGGGTAGCTGAAATACTAAGTCCATACTCAGCTATCTTTGCCGATTGCATTCATCTAGCCTAGAATATGGGTTCAGTTTTATTTGTTTATTGCGCAAGAGATGCAAGCATCCTGGCACACTTTTGAACAAGGATATCTTTTGATTCTCAAGTTGTAATTTCATGGGATGATGTACCTCTTCCTATTACACGATATGATTAAAGATGTAACTATTATTTGAGCTTAATAAAGTGTGCCACATTTTTTAAAGGACAATGTCTTTCCTGGACCCCCATCAAAATGTGTAACACCTCAAGATTCATAGCTTTGTGCATAATCAAATATACAAAGGCTCTCACGCAAGAAAGTAATACTGTATTAACTTAATTTACCCCTAGGTCGTTCATTATGTATCTTCTATCTATCAATCAATTTATATTATATACTATTTCATCCATTCCAAAATAATTAAAGTTCTATGTGTGTTATAAGTCAAACTCCAAACCTATATAAAAATGTGCTAAGATCTCCAACGATGAATAGACATAGAAACATAGTATGAAAATATTTCTCATAAAGAATCTTAGGAGACTAACTTGATGTTCTAAATGTTAATATATTTTTCTATAAACTTGGTCAACCTTAAACAAGTTTGACTGTGATGACCTGGTCCAGTAGAGGCCCCGAATCTTTGCGCTTTACTGTGTCAGTCCTTGAATCAATAGTTGACCTGCACGGTTCACATTGAAACACCAAATTACATCACATGCCACAGTATTACATCACAGATTCAGTTTCTTTATATTATATATTGGCTTAGATCAAGGATAGTTTATAATATTTATGCAGCGGAAATATAATCTAGTCTTCTGGCGTCCATCCACTCACAAGAAAGAGTTGAGTATAGCACCGTAACCCTACTTTGTATCGCTCCTTCAGCACAGATAAGCCTATAACATGATGAGTTGCAGCTGCAAGGGTGAATACGTTGAATGTATTGGCAAGTTTCACTAGGTGAGTATAATAGAATAAATCATGCATTTGGGGTAAGTGGAGGTTGGTTTTCATTTGCCGAAAGCAATGATAGTTTTGTCCTACTTTTGTACTTAGGTGGTGTACTCTATACATAGTACACTAGTAAAACCCAGCTATCCTTAGGCAGCATATGACACTCCCGGTACACCCTGGTCATAGTTAGAGGCATTACTAATACACCCCGATCGTTGCCTTGGACATAGAGGTACACCCGCGGGTAGTCCTGTTCCCATTGTTCAACTCATCAAATTTTATTTAAAAGAAGGTGATCAAATGAAGCTGATAGTTCTTGGCAAAGACGCTCAAAATTTTTCTTAACCGGGACACGGCTAAATCATGATCAGTTTTTACACTGTGTAGAGGTTCGTGTACTTTACCTGCAAGACCTACTCACACGCTTCTGCTACGCTTGTGATACTACACAGACCAAGACTAGACTTTTGGAAAGTAATAGCTCACATTCAAATTCAGACCCAGTCCAACCTATATGCGATATCTACATCTGCTGCAACTAGAGGGGTTTCCACAACTTAGTTGGTCAAGACAGAGCCCATATTTACTCATGGTTACACATAGAAGCTACTCAACTTTGAATTTGTACAATCCCTTTAAGACTGGGCGGTCACCCACAAGTGCACATCCTAGTGGCTAAACCATCAACATGTGCTCGTTGGAGTCACTTAAGAGTCAATCAACCAAAGCAAAACTAATGTATCGCCTACATGGTTCATTAATTAAGTTGCTATTAAGTAGTCAACCATGTAGTTGTAGCCTGTCATTGAATGTTGGTTCCCAACCCCGTTATAAGGTAGCACCTAAGCATATCTACACGATGGTTACAAGGAATAGGGGAAAAGAATTATCGTTTGCTACTAGGTTCCCGTCAACTGCGTAGCATAGTAATTCCTATCATAAATTCATAATTGGAAATTCTATATGCAAAAATACCGATAAACCTACACTTCACCATCTGAATAAACACCATACAATACAATCTAACATAAAACAAGTCTAGTGCATGGTGTCTGGTAGATTGTGTTGTGAGATTAAGTGTAGTGTGTCAACTCATAAAGGGAACAACATCCTAGTTGTTACATGGAATACATCTGACATTGGTACTTGTGAGCTGTGTTGGGATTTCCTCAAAGAGGAGAGGATGATGCAGTATAGTAGAGACAAGTATTTACCTCAGTTAAGAACCAAGGTTATCAATCCAGTAGGAGAACCACGCAACACCTCATGAACAACACCTACACACAAAATAACAAATACGTGCACCCAACGCAAACAAGGGGTTGTCAATCCCTTGGTGGTTAATTGCAAGGATCAAATCTCGTAGTGATAGATAGATAAACAAAACACAAAAAATAAAAGTAAATAAATTGCAGCAAGGTATTATAGGATTTTTATATATGATTAAAATAGACCCGGGCCATAGTTGTCACCAAAGGCTTCTCTCTTGAACATAGCATATGGTGGGTAAACAAATTACTGTTGGGCAACTGATAGAAAAGCACATAGTTATGACGATATCTAAGGCAATGATCATGTATATAGGCATCACGTCCGAGACAAGTAGACCGACTCCTACCTGCATCTACTACTATTACCCCACAAATTGACCGCTATCCAGCAAGCATCTAGAGTATTAAGTCCATAAACAATGGAGTAACACCTTAAGCAAGGTGACATGATGTAGACAAAGTAAACCCAATTAATATGAATACACCCCATCTTTTTATCCTTAATGGGAGTACAAGTACGTGTCATGTCCCTTTCTGTCATTGGGATTGAGCAACGCAAGATCGAACCCATCACAAAGCACCCCTCCCTTTGCAAGATCAATAAATCTAGTTGGCCAAACCAAATGGATAGATCGAAGAGAAATACAAATCTATAACAATCATGCATAGAAGAGTCCAAGAAGACCCAAAAATATTCATGGATAATCGGATCATAAACCCAGAAGTCATCGGATCCCAACAAACATACCACAAAAAATGATTATATCAAATAGATCTCCAATAACATCAAGGAGAACATTGTATTGAAGATCAAAGAGAGAGAAGAAGCCATCTAGCTACTAGATATGGACCCGTAGGTCTGTGGTAAACTACTCACACATCATTGAAAGGGCAACAATGTTGATGTAGAGGCCCTCCATGATTGATTCCCCCTCCGGCAGAGTACCGAAAAGGTCTACAAATGGGATCTCTGAAGAACAGAAACTTGCGGCGGCGGAAAATGTATTTGGGGTGGATCTTTGATGTATTGGGAATATTTGGGAATTTATAAAGCTGGAATTAGGTTAGGAGGTGGCACGAGGGGCCACAAGCCTGGGGGCGCCCTCCCCCTGGGGCGCGCCTGACAGGCTTGTCGCTGCCTCTGGCACTTCAGCTCTTCTCCCGAAGGTTCTAGGGTCCATTATGGTCCAAAACATTGTCAATTTTTTTGTAGCATTTGGACTTGTTTGGTATTAATTTTTTTAAAAGCCAAAAATAAGCAAAAAAACATAGCAACTGACACTAGGCACTACATTAATAGGTTAGTCCCAAAGAATGATATATAATTGCATAATAAACACCCAAGAATTATACTATTATAGCATGGAACAATAAAAAATTATTGATACGTTGGAGACAAGCTTAATTCCTGCTTGTCCTTGAGTAGGTAAATGATGAAAATAGAAGTTTTTATGTGGAATGCTACCTATCATATTCATCATGTAATCTCTTTTGTGGCGTGAATATTAAGATCTGAAGGATTCAAAGTAATGATGTATAATTTGACATAAAGACATCAATACTCAGGCATACCAACAAACAATCATGCCTTTCAAAATACCAATGCCAAAGAACGTTATCCCTACGGAATCATATAGCCTTGTCATGCTCCATCTTCTTAACACAAAATATAAATACTGCACCACCCCAGTGTCAGCCAAGCAACTGCTTCATACTTTTTAACGCGCTTCAACTTTTTCAACCTCACGCAATACACGAGCGCAAGCCATGGACATAACACTATGGCTGGAATAGAATATGGTGGTAGAGATTAATATGGAGAAGACAAAAAAGGAGAAAGTCTCACAATGACGAGGCTAATCAACAGGCTATGGAGATGCCCATCAATTGATGTCAAGGAGTAGGGATTGCCATGCAATGGATGCACTAAGAGCTATAAGTGTATGAAAGCTCAAAAAGAAAACTAAGTGGGTGTGCATCCAACCTGCTTCTCATGAAGGCCTCGGGCATTTGAGGAAGCTCATCATTGGAATATTCAAGCCAAGTTCTATAATGAAAAATCCTCACTAGTTATATGAAAATGAAAGCATAGGAAACTCTCTATATGAAAAACATGGTGCTACTTTGAAGCACAAGTGTCGAAAGGATAGTAACATTGCCCCTTCTCTCTTTTTCTCTCAATTTTATTTTGTTTTCCTTTTTAGGGCTCTTTTTGGCATCTTTTCTATGGGCTCTTTTTGGCCACTTATTTTATTTCCCCACGTGGGACAATGCTCTAATAATGAATAATGATGATCATCACACTTCTATTTACTTACAACTCAAAAATTACAAATCGGTACTAGAATAAAATATGACTCTATATGAATGCCTCTGGCAGTGTATTGGGATGTGAAATGATCTAGCATAACATGTATAAAAATGATGAATGGTGGCTAAGCCAGAATTACTATGTCAGCTATATGATCATGCAAAGCAATATGATAATGATTATGTGTGTCATAAAACGAACGGTGGAAGTTGCATGGCAATATATCTCAGAATAGCTATGGAAATGCCATAATAGTTAGGTATGTTGGCTGTTTTGAGGAAGATATAAGGAGGCTTATGTGTGATAGAGTGTATCATATCACGGGGTTTGGATGCACCGGCGAAGTTTTCACCACATCTCGAGGTGAGAAAGGGAAATGCACGGTACCGAAGAGGCTAGCAAATTGTGGAAAGGTGAGAGTGTGCATAATCCATGGACTCACATTAGTCATAAATAGCTCACATACTCATTGCAAAATATTATTAGCCCTCGAAGCAAAGTACTACTACGAATGGTCCTAGGGGGAGGTTGGTAGGAGCTAACCATTGTGCGCCCCCGCCCTTCACGCAAAGGAAAACACTCAATAACAAATCATGCTCCAGCTTCTTAGCATAACAAGAGACCATACGTGCATGTTCCAGGAATCACAAACCTTAACACCAATATTCTTACCAAACCACAATCATTCACTAGTACCTCCCACATATTACCATCTTTATATCGCAAAAGTAGTGCAAGGAATCAAACTTATCATATTTAGTGATCTACATGAAAGTTTTTATTATATCCCTCTTGAATAGCTATCATATTAGGACCAAATTCATAACCCACGCTAATTGCCACTACTATTTATCAAACTCTCAAAATGATATAAGTGAATCATGAGAGTGCAACTATTTCTTTAAAATATAACCACCGTCGTGCTCTAAAAGATATAAGTGAAGCACTAGAGCAACTGCCTAGCTCAAAAGATATAAGTGAAGCACATACAATATTCTAGAAAATCACAAATAGTGTGTGTCCCTCTCAAAAAGGTGTGTCCACCAAAGATGACTGTGGCAAACTAAAAATCAAACAAAGCAAAGACTCATGTAATACATAGCGCTCCAAGCAAACTCATATCATGTGATGAATAAAAATATAGCTCCAAGTAATTTACCAATGGTTGGTAGAAGAAAGAGGGGATGCCATCCGGAACATCCTCGATCTTAGAGTCTTCGGTGTCCTTGAATATTACCTTGGGGTGCCTCTGGCATCCCCAAGCTTAGGGTCTTTCCACTCCTGATTCCTTCATCCATCATGATCTCACTAAAAACTTGAAAACTCCAGCACACAAAACTCAACAGAAAACTCATGAGATCCGTTAGTATGACAAGCAAACCATCACTTTAGGCACTGTTGTAAACTCATTCATATTTTATTATTTCATAATACCTATTGTATTCTAACTTCACCATGGCTTATACCCCCCAATACAATCCATAGATTCATTAAAACAAGCAAACAATGCAATGAAAACAGAATGTGTCAAAAATAGAATAGTCTGTAATGATTCGAACAATGACCATACTTCTGTAGCTCCATAAATTCTGAAAAAAGGAAAATGTGGGCAATTTGTATATCAATCATGTGTAAAAACTTCAAAAATTTATCACATTCCAGTGAATCTCAACAAGTCTGCTACTGGGCGGAAAAGTTTCTATTTTCTAACAGAATCAAAGCAGCTATCATCCAAATCATCCCATAGGCTTTACTTGGAACAACCAATAATTTAAACACAAAAACACAAACATAAAAGTAGCATAATTGTGTGCACACAAAAAACAAGAAATAAACAGTAAAACCTAAGATAACTATTTGGTTGCCTCCAACAAGCGTTGTTGTTTTACGCCCCTAGCTAGGCGTAATGCATAGTTTCAATTGTTGTCATCTTTCAAATTAATTCCATAGGTGGTCCTCATAGTAGATTCATATGATAGCTTAATTTTTTTTTCTGGGAAGTGTTCCATGCCCTTCTTTAATGGAAACTGAAACTTTATATACCCACTTTCATATCAATAATAGCACCTATGGTTCGTAGGAAAGGCTTACCAAGTATTATGGGACAAGACATACTGAAATCAATATCAAGCACAATGAAATCAACGGGCACATAATTCCTATTTGCAAGAATAACATCATTTATTCTACCCAAAGGTTTCACAATACTAGAATCCACTAAGTGCAAATTAAGAGAACATTCATCCATATTGGTAAATCCTAGCACATCACATAAAGATTTTGGTATTGTGGAAACACTAGCACCTAAATCACATAAAGCATTGCACTCATAATTTTAAATTTCAACTTTAATGGTAGGTTCCGATTCATCATATAATTTCCTAGGTATTGAAACCTCCAATTCTAGCTTTTCTTCTAAAGCTTTCATTATAGCTTCTACAATATGTTTAGTAAAAGCCTTATTTTGTTCATAAGCATTTGGTGAATTTACCATGGATTGCAACAAGGAAATACACTCGATTAAAGAACAACTATCATTATTAAAATCCTTAAAATCCAAAGAAGTGGGCACATCACTATTTAAAGTTTTGACCTCTCCAAACCTACTTTTATCAATTTTTTCATTAAGATTTTCACCCTCCGAACAATGGGGACGCCTTCCAGCTAAAGTTGAATCATCTTTAATCCCCCTTTCATCAAGTTTATGTTGCTAAAATAAGATTTGATGGGTAAAACACCAATCATTTTAATATCTTCATCATAATTGCAATAAAAACCAAGCGGAATCACTTTTTCTAAGAATTCTCGCTTTGCCCTCAACCTTGTGGTCCTTTCTTTACTCTCATCAATGGAAACGCAAAGAGCATTAATGGACTTGATACGTCTCCAATGTATCTATAATTTTTTATTATTCCATGTTGTTTTATTATCAATCTTGGATGTTTTATAATCATTTTATAGTCATTTTATATCATTTTTTGGTACTAACCTATTGACATAGTGCCAAGTGCCAGTTGCTGTTTTCTGCATGTTTTTTACATCGCAGGAAATCAATATCCGACGGAGTCCAAATGCCACGCCAATTACGATGATTTTTATGGATCAAAAGGAAGAAGACGGGCCATGCTTGCACCTGGGGGGAGTCCCGAGGAGGGGACAACCCACCAGGGCATGCCAGGAGGCCCAGGCGTGCCTTGGTGGGTTGTGCCCACCTCGGGTGCCCCATGGACCGATTCTTTGGTCTATAAATACCCCAATATTCCAGAAACCCTAGGGGAGTCGACGAAATATTCATCCAGCCGCCGCAGAGTCCAGAACCACCAGATCCAATCTAGACACCACCACAGAGGGGTTCACCACTTCCATTGGTGCCTCTACGATGATGCGTGAGTAGTTCTTTGTAGACCTTCGGGTCTGTAGTTAGTAGCTAGATGGCTTCCTCTCTCTCTTGATTATCAATACAATGGTCTCTTGGAGATCCATATGATGTAAGCCCTTTTTGCGGTGTGTTTGTTGGGATCTGATGAACTTCGAGTTTATGATAAGTTACATCTTTTTATATCAATGAAAGTTATTTGAGTTCTTTGATCTCTTATATGTGTGATCTCTTATAGCCTCGTATTTCTTCTCTGATATTTGGGTTTTGTTTGGCCAACTTGATCTATTTATCTTGCAATGGGAAGAGATGCTCGATAGTGGGTTCGATCTTACGGTGCTTGATCCTAGTGACAGAAAGGGAACCGACACGTATGTATCGTTGCTACTAAGGATAAAAAGATGAGATCCATATCTGCCACAATAGATAAACGGATCTCGTCTAGATCATGTCATGGTTCTTAATGCATTACTCCGTTTTCTCATCAACTTAATACACTAGATGCATGCTGGATAGCGGTCGATGTGTGGAGTAATAGTAGTAGATGCAGGCAGGAGTCGGTCTACTAATCTTGGACGTGATGCCTATGTAATGATCATTGCCTGGATATCGTCATGATTATTTGAAGTTTTATCAATTGCCCAACAGTAATTTATTCACCCACCATTGTTATCTTTCTCGGGAGAAGCCACTAGTGAAACCTACGGCCCCAGGGTCTTCTTTCTCATATATTTGCCTTGCGATCTACCCTATCCTTGCGTTTATTTTCAGATCTATTAAACCAAAAAATACAAAAATACCTTGATGAAATTTATTCTTATTTATTTTATTTGGCGTTCGATCTATCAATCTACTACAAATTTATCTCACGTCTTTTGCCTATCTTGAGGTGCCGTACCCCGAAAGGGATTGACAACCCCTTTAACACGTCGGGTTGCGAGGTGTTGTTATTTGTGTGCAGGGGCTGTTTATGTTGTGTTGCTTGGTTCTCCTACAGGTTCAATAACCTTGGTTTCATATCTGAGGGAAATACCTACCGCTGTTGTGCTGCATCATCCCTTCCTCTTTGGGGAAATACCGACGTAGCTTCAAGCGACATCAAAAGGAATTTCTGGCGTCGTTGCCGGGGAGGATCTTCGACATAACCAGGTTCCTAATCACAAATCTCATCTCCTTGCAATTTACATTATTTGCTATTTGCCTCTCATTTTCCTCTCCCCCACTTCACAAAAATTTGCCATTTTATTTGCCTCTCTTTTTCCGTTCGCCGTTTTCTTGTCAGATCTATCCTTTGCTTGCAATCATGAGTGATTTCGGTATGGCACCAACAGATGATGGCCTAACTCCTAAATTTGGGCGTACGGGCAATCTGGATGCTAAAACTTTTATCTTGGGGCAAGGGAATGTTATGGGAAAAGAACGTATTCAAGAATTTTTCAATTGTGTTGGGAATATAAGTCTTGATGCTGCTGCTATACTTAAAACTACTAGATCTTATGTGGATACTATTTCAGCACTAGTTCTGAAAGTTGAAAGTAAATCTATTCGTACCCATCCTACTTTGCAAAGATTTTTTTAGCTCCCCCACATAAAGGATCCTAGGGCCAAAAAGTTGGCCACTCTCATTCTTATAAATGAATTTGACTACATAATACGGGAAGCTAGGGAAATATTTGATTTTTATGGTATGAATTGTGAAAAACCCGTGATAGATGAAATTCTTTACAATAGTGATTATGCACTAAGTCATTTTCTTGGGGATAATAAGATCTTTGATGAGAATCTTAAAAAGGAAGTCCACGTTCTAGATATAATCCAACAAGTTTTTAATAATGTTAATCAACACTACTCTTGGATTGTTGCGGGTAATCAAAGGGGTTATGATGAAAACCAACTAAGGAATGCTAAAGTTTCCATGGATAATATGTTTTATGTTGTGTTTACAAAACCCCATGATGAAAGTACCTCTAAGAAAATTAAGAAGAAAAAGGATGACAAAACTTAGATCCTTGCGTTATGCCTAGCTAGGGGCGTAAAACGATAGCGCTTGTTGGGAGGCAACCCAATGAATAAAATTTATTTTTGCTTTTTGCTTTCTGTTCTTGTGTGTTAACACAATTATGCTACTGTTATGATTGTGTTCTTTTGTTCTAATTAGTGTTTGTGCCAAGTAAAGCCTTTAGGATCTTCTGGTGTGATAGTTGTTTGATCTTGCCGAAAAAGACAGAAACTTTGTGCTCACAAAAATAATTCTAATAAATCACAGAAAAGAGATTTTGCCCTGATTCTTTTTGAATAATATTAATATACAAATTATTCTGGTCTTCCTAATTTGGTAGAATTTTTGGAGTTACAG
The DNA here is from genome assembly GCF_002162155.2 of Triticum dicoccoides. Classification (NCBI taxonomy): domain Eukaryota; kingdom Viridiplantae; phylum Streptophyta; class Magnoliopsida; order Poales; family Poaceae; genus Triticum; species Triticum dicoccoides. The sequence goes on from NC_041387.1 coordinate 498,534,572, forward strand.
AAGTATTAGAAAGTTCCATATTACTACAGACTATTCTGTTTTGACAGATTCTGTTTTCTTTGTGTTGTGTGCTTATTTTGATGGCTCTATTGTTTTCTTTGATGAGTTTTTGCCATATAAAAGTTGGAATACAGTAGATATTATAAAAAAACAAAATAAGAATTGGTTTGACACAGCAATTATAGTAGTGGTTTGCTTTCTTTTACTAACGGATCTCACAAGGGTTTTGTTGAGTTTTGTGTGATTGAAGTTTTCAAGTTTTGGGTTATCTTTCGATGGATGAAAGAAGGATAGAAGATACTAAGCTTGGGGATACCCCAGCATACCTAGCTATTATCCAAGAATGAGCAACCAACTAAGCTTGGGGATGCCCCTGAGTGGCATCCCCTCTTTCTTCTAACGACCATCGGTATTTTACTCGAGGCTATATTTTTATTCGTCACATGATATGTGTTTTTCTTGGAGCGTCTTGTATGATATGTGTCTTTGATTGTTTTATTTTGTGTTTTAAGTTATCAATACTTGCTGGACACACCTATTTAAGAGAGCCAAAATTATGTCATGACTTGTTAGAATTGCTCTTTGTGCTTCACTTAAATTTTTTGAGCAATGGACTTGCTCTAGTGCTTCACTTATATCTTTTTTAGCACGGTGTGCTTAGTATTTTTGAAGAAATGCTCTCTTGATTCACTTATATTTATTTGAGAGTTAGTAAATTTTTTAAGAAATTCTCTCTTGCTTCACTTAAATTATTTTGAGAGAAAGAAAACATGTTATGCTCATGATCTTCATTATATTTGTTTGAGCTTATGAAAAGCAACACATGAAAATTAGTCCCAAAGTGATAGATATCCAAGAAGGATAAAGAAAGAAAAAAGTACATGTCATGAAGATCATTGGACAACATAAACTTGATTCTTAGTAATAGTTTTGAGATATGATGATGTGATATGTGAGTTATGTTGATGAGTAATTGTGCTCTAGTAAGAATATTGGTGTTAAGGTTTGTGATTCCCTATGCATGCACGAAAGTCAATAACCATGCAATGAAAATTATGTCCTACTTGTGGTGCATTATTCGGTGTTAATTATGCTTAATGCTTGCTTATGATATTATTCGTTTCTTGGTTGGTCGTTTCTCAATCTTTTTGCTAGCCTTCATTTTGCACCAAGTATGATCTCTACTTGTGCATCCAAAATCCTTTAAACCAGTTTTGCCACATGAGTCCACTATATCTACCTATATGCAGTATTCTTTTGCTGTTCTAAGCAAATTTGCATGTGCCATCTCTAATTTTCAAAATAAACTTCTATTTTGTGTGTTTGATTCGCTCGCGGAACGGTAAAGGGTAGCTAAAATTTTCCATGCTAGATGTGTTATTCTCACGACGAGTGTTTATTCACTTGTCATTGCACAAGAGTATGGCAAAGGTATTAGGGATGCCTAGTCCCGAAATGCAAAAACGATTTACTTTATGTTGTCAAACGATAAATTCCTTGGAAAGTGTTGATATGGAGGGCACCCGTGGATATGGCTAACCATGGAAAGTGAAAGTATGGTGGAAAAAGGAATAAATTTATTTTCTGTTTGGGAACCGCCTATGATATATCTAGCATAGAAAGTGTTGGGATGCTCCAAGTTGTTTTCATTGGTGGGATGGATACACCTCCCAAAATGTTTTTATCTCTATTTTTTCACTTTGAGCTCTGGCACCTCTACAAATCCCTATTTCCCTCTGCGAAGGGCCTTTCTTTTACTTTATGCAATTTTTATTTTTGAAATTGAGTCTCCATTCTCTCTTATAAAAGCACCAACTAGGGTGAGGGAGTCCTGGATTAAGGGGACCTCGGACAGCCCGACTGTATACTTTGGCCGGACTGTTAGGCTGTGAAGATACAAGACGAAGAATTCTTCCCGTGTTCGGATGGGACTCTTCTTGGTGTAGAAGGCAAGCATGGCGATTCGGATATGTAGATTCCTTTCTCTGTAACCGACTTTGTACAACCCTAGCCCCCTCCAGTGTCTATATAAACCAGAGGGTTTAGGCTTCTATTGTTTAGTCACAACAATCATAATCTCATAGGCTAGACTTCTAGGGTTTAGCCATTACGATCTCGTGGTAATCAACTCTGGTAATACTCATATTCATCAAGACCAATCAAGCAGGAAGTAGGGTATTACCTCCATAGAGAGGGCCCGAACCTGGGTAAACATTGTGTCCCCCGCCTCCTATTACCATTAGCCTTGGACGCACAGTTCGGGACCCCCTACCCGAGATCCGCCGGTTTTGACACCACCATTGGTGCTTTCATTGAGAGTTTCGCTGCGTTGTCACCAGAAGGCTTGATGGCTCCATCAATCATCTACAACAACGCAGTACAGGGGGAGATCTTCCTTCCTGGACAGATCTTCGTATTCGGCAGCTTCACACTACGGGCCAACTCGCTTGGCCATCTAGAGCAGATTGATAGCTACACCCCTGGCCGCAAGGTCAGATTTGGAAGCCTGGATTTTGTAGCCAATATCCGCGGAGACTTGATCTTCGACGGATTCAAGCCCATGATGGTTATCCCCTGCCACCAAGATGAACATGATCTAAATCTATCATCTGGCCGCGCTCAGGAAATAGCGCATGTACTCTGGCCCTAGATCCAAAGCAGACCGTGTCGCCCGAAGATGGGAAGCTTAACCCCGCCATGGAAGCTGCATACTCAGCGGCGCTCGAGCCGCACACAGACCCAACATTGGGCTGGGATTGTGTCGCTGGAACCTTGGACTCATCTCCGTCCATAGGTTCCGGACCGCGTGCATCTGCGTCCATTGAATCTGATCAGGCGCCAATCTTGGAGTTCAGCTCCGCGGACATCTTCCAGCACTCACCTCTAGGCGATGTGTTAAACTCATTGAAATCCCTCTCCCTGTCGGGTGACTCTCGGCCGAACTATGACCGGCTCAAATGGGAAGCGGAGGACGAAGAACTTCGTTTCCCACCCACCACCCACTTCATTGCCACTGTCGAGGACTTAACCGACACGCTCGATTAAGGCTCCGAGGACATCGATGGTATGGATGACGATGCCGGAGAGGAGCAGGCACAAAAACCACCACCCTTGGGGAAATGTACGGCTACATCCTCATACGATATATACATGGTGGACACACCTAAGGAGAAGGAGGCCGACGGTGATAACAACATGCCTGTCGATGAACCTCCCAAGCGCTAGCGTCAGAAGCGCCGACCTCGATCCAGCAAAAGGAAAAACAGCAACATTGTCACGGACGACGATGATAATCTGAACCAAGCCGAGGACCCCGTAGACCCAGCGTTGGAGCGGGGCATGCGAGAGGATGGCGAGCACAGTCCGGAGATGTTGTCTGACCACAGTGATGCCGAAGATAGCAATTATCAAGTTGTCTCTGAAGAGGAGATTAGCATGGGTGACGACGAATTCGTCGTCCCAGAAGAACCATGAGAACAAGAACACCTCCATCAAAGGCTTATCGCCACTGCAAGGAGCCTGAAGAAGCAGAAGCAGCGGCTTAAAGCCGCACAGGATACGCTCAATGACAGATGGAACGAAGTGCTAGACGCTGAGGAGAAATACAGCGGTAATCGCCAAACAAAGAGCTATCCTAAGCGTAAGCGGCTACCCGAATTCGACGACGAGGCTATTGCGCCTATACCACTGAAAAACAATACGGCTGATGCTACGTCTTGAGCTAGCGTTGGTTTTCCCCGAAGAGGAGAGGGTGATGCAGCAAAGTGTAGCGTAAGTATTTCCCTCAGTTTTGAGAACCAAGGTATCAATCCAGTAGGAGGCTCCTCAAAAGTCCCACGCACCTACACAAACAAACTGAGAACTCGCAATCAATGCAATAAAGGGGTTGTCAATCCCTTCACGGTCACTTACGAAAGTGAGATCTGATAGAGATAGTATGATAAGATAAATATATTTTTGGTATTTTATAATATAGATGCAGAAAATAAAGATGCAAATAACAGTAAATTGAAAGCAAATATGATAAGAGATAGACCCGGGGGCCATAGGTTTCACTAGAGGCTTCTCTCGAGATAGCATAAGTATTACGGTGGGTGAACAAATTACTGTCGAGCAATTGATAGAAAAGCGCATAGTTATGACGTTATCTAGGCATGATCATGTATACAGGCATCACGTCCATAACAAGTAGACCGACTCCTGCCTGCATCTACTACTATTACTCCACACATCGACCGACTCCTGCCTGAATCTAGAGTATTATGTTCATAAGAACAGAGTAACGCCTTAAGCAAGATGACATGATGTAGAGGGATAAACACATGCAATATGATATAAACCCCATCTTGTTATCCTCGATGGCAACAATACAATACATGTCTTGCAACCCTTTCTGTCACTGGGTAAGATCACCGCAAGATTGAACCCAAAGCTAAACACTTCTCCCATGGAAAGAAAGATCAATCTAGTAGGCCAAACCAAACTAATAATTCGAAGAGACTTGCAAAGATAACTCAATCATACATAAAAGAATTTAGAGAAGATTCCAATATTATTCATAGATAAACTTGATCATAAACCCACAATTCATCGGATCTCGACAAACACACGGCAAAAGGAGATTACATCGAATAGATCTCCACAAGAGAGGGGGAGAACATTGTATTGAGATCCAAAAAGAGAGAAGAAGCCATCTAGCTAATAACTATGGACCCGTAGGTCTGTGGTAAACTACTCACAACTCATCAGAGAGGCTATGATGTTGATGTAGAAGCCCTCCGTGATCGATTCCCTCTCTGGCAGAGTGCCGGTGAAGGCTCCAAGATGGGATCTCACGGATACAGAAGGTTACGGCAGTGGAAATTGTGTTTCGTGGTGCTCCTGGATGTTTTCGGGGTCCATGGATATATATAGGAGGAAGAAGTACGTCGGTGGATGCCCGAGGGGCCCACGAGACAGGGAGCGCGCCCTATAGGGGGGCACCCTCCTATCTTGTGGGGCCCTCGGAGCTTTCTTGACTTGCACTCCAGGCTCTCCGGATCAGATTTGTTCCAAAAATAACGCTCCCGAAGGTTTCATTCCGTTTGGACTCCGTTTGATATTCCTTTTCTTCGAAATATTGAAATAGGCAAAAAAACACAATATGGGCTGGGCCTCCGGTTAGTAGGTTAGTCCCAAAAATGATATAAATGTGTAGAGTAAAGCCCATAAACATCCAAAAGGGGGTAATATAATAGCATGGAACAATCAAAAATTATAGATACATTGGAGACGTATCAGCTGACAAGCCGGACCGACCACCTCATGGTGGAGACTGAGCGACTAGCAATGCCGCACAAAAACCTGCACCCCCTCCCCGTAAAGGAAGGGAGGTTGCAGCTCAGGACCAGACACACGATCTACGGGAAGACCTGGACAAAAAGGCTGGCAAAAACAGGTCCATCTATGGATCCAGGGAACGGGATCATGATTATCAAACCAAATACGCCGGTCACTTACTAGTTCAGAACCAATACCAAACTTTACAACCGTTGGACCCACGCCACGACACAGCCAAATACAGGGGTGCCGCACACCTCCTGTGCTTCACTGATGAGGTGCTGGAACACAATTTTCCAGAAGGGTTCAAACCCGTAAATATCAAGGCATATGATGGAACAACGGACCCTATGGTTTAGATAGAAGACTTTATTCTTCACATCTACATGGCTCGCGGAGATGATCTCCATGCCATTAAATACTTACCCCTCAAGCTAAAAGGACCAGCTCGACACTGGCTGAAAAGCCTCCCCAAAAAGTTCATTGGAAGCCGGGAAGAACTTGAGGACTCTTTTCGGGACAATTTCCAAGGGACCTATGCCCAGCCCCCGGATGCAGACGATCTAAGTCACATAATCCAACAACCAGGAGAATCAACCCGTAAGCTTTGGAACCGGTTTCTCACTAAGAAGAACCAAATCATCGACTGTCCGGACGCCGAAGCCTTAGTGGCCTTCAAACACAGTGTCCGGGGTGAATGGCTAGCCAGGCACCTTGGCCAGGAAAAGCCAAGGACCATGGCAGCCTTTACTACACTAATGACCCGCTTTTGTGCGGACGAGGACAGCTGGTTAGCCCGTAGCAGCACCAGTGACCCCGGCACATCCGAAGTCAGGGATGGCAATGGAAAACAACGACGCAACAAAAACAAACATCGAAACAATGAAGAAAGCCCAGACAATACAGCGGTACACGCCGGATTCAAGGGCTCCAGACCCGGTCAACAGAAGAAGCCATTCAAAGGCAACAAGGACGGTCCATCCAGCCTGGATAAAATCCTAGACAGGCCCTGCCAGATCCACGACACTCCTGATAAACTAGCCAATCATACCAACAGAGAATGTTGGGTGTTCAAGCAGGCCGACAAACTCAACATTGAACACAAAGGGAAGGGACCTCAGAGCGAAGACGAGGACAAATCTCGCCAGCCAAACACGGGGGGACAGAAGAAATTTCCACCGAAGATCAAAACAATGGACATGATCTATGTCACTCATATCCCAAAGAGGGAGCGCAAGCGCGCACTCCGAGATGTCTACGCCGTAGAGCCCATCGCCCCCAAATTCAACCCATGGTCGGCCTGCCCGATCACCTTTGATCGTAGGGATCATCTAACTAGTATCCGTCACGGGGGTTCGGCTGCCCTAGTGCTCGACCCAATAATCGACGGATACAACCTCACTCGAGTCCTCATGGACGGCGGCAGCAGCCTCAGTCTAATATATCAGGACACTGTCCGCAAGATGGGGATAGACCCGTCAAGAATCAAGCCAAGCAGCACTACCTTTAAAGGAGTTATACAGGGTGTGGAAGCCCGCTGCACGGGCTCTCTAACATTAGATGTTGTATTCGGCTCCCCTGACAACTTTCAAAACGAAGAACTAATCTTCGACATTGCTCCGTTCCGAACTGGCTATCATGCACTACTCGGAAGAACAGCCTTTGCTCGTTTTAATGCAGTCCCGCATTATGCTTATCTAAAACTCAAAATGCCCGGACCACGCGGCGTCATTATGGTTAGCGGAAATACAGAGCGCTCTCTTTGTACAGAAGAATACACGGTGGCTCTAGTAGTCGGAAGACAAAACGGCCTATTCAAGCCGAGCAGCTCAGCGTTCGTTAATACCGCAGACAAAGCTAAATGTGTCCGACGCACACCTCAGTGCGGCATCTCAGATAAACCCGAGCTCGATTAGTAGCTACGCCCCCATCGAACGCCCCATAAGGAGATGCATTCAAAATTCCTTGGCAAGGTTGTATTGGTCACACATGTTTTGCATATGACCTCTTGCATTACTTCTACTTTGTTACACCACCATCTGCTTAGTTTAATCATCATATATGAGTATATGACATACCTATCCATTTTCCGTACCTATTCCATGTGTCATCATACTATGTTTTTCCAGTCAAATGTTGTTTTTTCGTAATAGATGTCCAAAAGGAAGAGGGTGAGTGCAGATCCTCAAGGAGTACAAACTACGTATTTGGAAAAGGTAGTGATACCTGTTAAATCAGATAGATCAGTAGCCACAGAAAACACAGGCCCAACTGTACCACACTTTACCTCTACTCCACTGGCCAAACCCCTATTAGAACTGTAGAGAGCCCAGCGTCAGGTACTGTCTATGATATCAATTCAAAATTTCAATTCCTAAATTTCTGCATGTGGCTTACCTTCTCTCTTGTATGAAAACTAATTTCAGATGAATCTCCTTGCTCAAAGGATCATAGGATCTCAAAACAATACTGGCCACTACATTGCTCTTGTCAGTACCTCTTTCCCTTTGTCAGCATACTTACACTCATTGTTGTTTGATTATGTAGCATCACTGTAAACGTTTGCTTCTTTATCCTTCCTTTGCTCGAAATTATAAGATCTATATTTACTCTTAGATAAATGTAGAATTAGCACAATGGTTATGATCTTTTGAATTGCTCATGTAAGCACCTGTTGTCATGTACTCCTTCTGTATCAAATTAATTGTTGCTCAATTGGATGTATTTAGAACTTAATAGTGCTAGATACATTCATTTGAGCGACACGTAATAATGGACGATGGTGCTATTACTGTACTTGCATTGCAAGATAGTTGATTGTCTAGCATTACTCTACATCTAATCTGCCCGGCCCTCCACTTTTCCAAATTATCAGATCTACATTTACTCTTACCAAAATGTTGAATAAAGCCAATGCCACTGCACATGTTGATGTCTGCATTCCTCTTGTCAGTACCTTTTGCCTTGTAATGTTGTACTTAATTAATTGATATTTGATTATGTATCATCACTCTGCACCTAAGCTTCATTATCCTCTATTTCGTCTAATATTATTTGATCTATATTTACTCTTTACAAAATGTAGGATAATGCCAACGCTTATAAAGAAGTTTCTTTGGGGAATTTATTGAATTATCCTTCCATCGACATGGAGAAGGGCTTTGTCTAGCCTATGTTAACATGTAACATAAGTTCATCCTTCTCAAGCCTTCAAACTTTGTTCTAGTATAGATTTGGATAGGCATCATTTCCTCCACTTCTGTTTACTTTGGTGTTTACATCTGATTGGATGTTTGCAACAACTACCAGTTTTAAAATGTAGTTGTAAAACATGTTCCTTATGTAGAACAGATCCATTTATTTGCTTATATAATTGTGAAACCTGTTACATGTCTCATTGTTTATCTTTCAGAGTCATATCTCTTATGCCAGGCAGAACTTTAGGGAAGATAGTGAGCCAAACCATCTTGAAGAGAGCGAGATGACCCCAAGATCATGTCTTGATGAAGAAAGTGAGTTGAAGCTACTCACCAGAAGCTATGAGACAACCTGTGTGCTGTTGCTGCCTCAATCAGTTTGACTTCTTCAGTCTCAACTTAGAGTGGAAAGGCTTGCTTCAACTCAGCTCCGACTTGATGTCAATGATGCAAAGAAGATCTCAGATGAGAGGAATGCCTTGCGGGCTTTGGTGCTATACAGCTAGGGATAGAGCATCTATCGTTGACACAGCTAAGGTCTCATCAGCTTGTTCGGCTGCTTGCGGTGCACGTCCAGCCCAGGCCTAATGCCTTCTGAAGTGCTCTTAGTTTTGTATATTCTTTGGTCGGCACATTTATATGCACTGGTGGTGACCTTTGATGCCCAGTGTGTGTAACCCTTGGTCACGTTGCACTTTATTATCACCGGTGGCAAACTTTGTTGCCTAGTGGATGTAATATGCTGCAATTTCTTTATTGTATAGTCTAGGTTTATTCTTGGTCGGTATGTTGTAATTTAGGCTGGAAGCTTCAATGGATCTCAATGTCGTCGGTCTTCAGGCCGGCCCTTAACTCACTATATATGGGCCAAAACATGGGCCTATAATCATCTTGGGCCATTAGCAGGTCTAAACGTATAGTAGTTTTCCGCCTTTAATAGGCCGAGTAAAGTTCTGGCCTGCTGGACTAGAGAATACCATGGGCTTTTAACAGGCTAAAAACTGGATTGGGCTAGCATTGAGCCGAAAAATTCACGGGCCAATACAGGCCGAAACTGCCTAAGGCCCATGTTTGGCCCAAATAGAACGAGTCATTAACAGGACAAAATATATCTCGGGCCCTGTTTGTCCCAATAAAATTATGGGCTTTAAGCAGGCCGGTATCAACATGGGTCATAGGCCCAACACTCACGGGCCATTAACAGATGGGTTGTAAGTAGGCCGGATTCAACTTGGGCTGTAGTTAGGCCCAATAAAATAGGCCAGTTGTGCTGAAATTTATCCATGAAGACTACGGGCCATTAAGAGGCCTAAAGCTACTTCGGACAAGAAATAGCCCAGTTTCTGCATGGGTCGTTAAATGGTCTAAAGTGAACCGGACAGATAACGGCCCAGATGCACCACGGGCTGCTAATAGGCCAAAACTATTACCAGGTCGAACTGGTAAACGGGTATTTAACAGGCCGAAATACAAACCTGGCTTAGAATGGGCCCAAAAGAACAGTGGCCTGTTAACGGGCCTGATCTGATATGGGCCGTAATTTGGCACAAAACACGATAGGCTATGAACGGGCCTAATCTGATATGGGCCTCGATTTGACCCAAAACATGGCAAGCTGTTAACAGGCCAGCCCAGTAGTGTCTGAAAAATTATGGTGGGCCTTTATATGCGCCGACCTTTTTGCCTTAAATCGGCCACTATTGGGTTGTGCCACGTGTCTACATATCATAGGAGTCTTTTGTCCATTGTAGGGATGACATAGGTCCCAATGATGAGCTGACACGTGTATTATCCGACGAATGAGAATTTTACACGTGGAAAACCCCCATTGGTCGGGGTTGTTAACGGGTTATCGGATCCAAACCGGAACCCGATAGCTTAACAGATCCCCGTTATAGCGGATGCCATGTGTCGGTTACCCTTGACGAAAGCACTTCTATGACACGTGATTTATTGTCATGGAAGTGGACACTTCCGTGATGATAATTTTGGTAATGTCATGGAACACTTCTACGATAACATAGGTATGACTATCTTGATTCTGTCATAAAATTGTCAATGGATGTACATGCATGACACAGAACGTGACCTACTATGACAAACACGTATCATCACAGAAGTGTATTTTTTGTAGTGATGGTATTTCACAGCCATTCCAACTAAATTTGCATGTGCCACCTCTAAACCTTGAAACAAACTTATGTTTTGTGTGCCCGTACACCTCATGGATCGGTGGCGGTAGTCACTATCTTCCATTCTAAGTGTGTTTTACTCACGACGAGAGTTTTTTCACTTGTCAAATTTACAGAGAGGTCGATAATAGGGATGCCCAGTCCCAATAATAAAAAACTTAAAAGACACCCCCTAGAAAAGTTGGAAGTTCGTAGATACACGTGGTTTTGGCAAGCCATGGTTTGTGTTGGTTACGGTGAAGGAGAGTATGGAAAACACATGGGAACTGCCATTAACATGATTAGCATGGAAGATATTGGAAACCTTTGTCATAAACCATTGAGAAAAAAATACACCTCTCAAAATAAATTCATCTATGTTTTAAACCAATGAGATCTCGCAGATGTTAATCCCTTCTTCCCTTTGTGAAGGGGCTATCTATTTACTTTTATTTCAACTCAATTCCATCTTCTGCGTGCTGCGCCCTGTCTCCGCACGCTTCCGCCGCCTACTATCGTGCCACACGCCCGCCCTCCTCTTCCTGCTCGCCCCGCTCCCCGCTGGTGCTCTCGCGTTGCGCCACCAGCGTCCGCCGCACCTCGGCTCTGTTCCGGTGTGCCCCCCCCTCGCGCGTGTGGCTCGCCCGCAGCCGCCGCCAACCCCCCTTGCTGGCTTGTAAATTATAAATAATTTCTTTTATCATTTACATACTTGAAGACAAGCAGGAACTAATCTTGGGGATGCTGATACGTCTCCAACATATCTATAATTTATGAGATATTCATGTTGGGGAACGTTGCAGAAAATTAAAAATTTTCTACGGTTTCACCAAGATCCATCTATGAGTTCATCTAAGCAACGAGTCAAGGGGAAGAGTTTGCATCTACATACCACTTATAGATCGAGTGCGGAAGCGTTCAAGGGGATGGTGATGATGGAGTCGTACTCGTCGTGATTCGGATCACCGATGACCAAGTGCTGAACGGACAGCACCTCCGCGTTCAACACACGTACGGGACGGTCGACGTCTCCTCCGTCTTGATCCAGCAAGGAGGAAGGAGAGGTTGAGGAAGGCAGCTCCAGTGGTAGCACGACGGCGTGGTGCAGTTGGTGCAGCAGTATTCTGACAGAGCTTCGCCGAGCACGTACGGAGGAGGAGAGGTGTTGGGGAGGGGAGGGGCTGCGCCTTAAGTTGTGGTGTACCACAGCCCTCCCCTCACCCCTCTATATATAGGAGGAGAGGGGCAAGGGGGCCGACCCTCTAGGGGAAACCCTAGAGGGGGGCGGCGGCCAAAGGGTGGGGGGCTTGCCCCCCAAGCAAGGGGGGTGCGCCCCCTTTAGGGTTTCCCCCCAACCCTAGGTGCATGGGCCCAAGGGGGGGGCGCGCCAAGCCCACTAGGGGCTGGTTGCTATCCCTACGCAGCCCAAGTGCCCCCCCGGGAGGGGTGGTCCCTCCCGGTGGACCCCCGGAACCTTTCCGGTGGTCCCGGTACAATACCGGTATGACCCCAAAACTTTCCGGTGCCCGTTTAACAACTTCCCATATATAAAACTTTACCTCCGGACCATTCTGGGACTCCTCATGACGTTCGGGATCTCATCCGGGACTCCGAACAACATTCGGTAATCACATACTTGTCTTCCTGATAACCCTAGCGTCACCGAACCTTAAGTGTGTAGACCCTACGGGTTCGGGAGACATGCAGACATGACCGAGACTCTCCGGTCAATAACCAACAGCGGGATCTGGATACCCATGTTGGCTCCTACATGCTCCTCGATGATGTCATCGGATGAACCACGATGTCGAGGATTCGATCAAACCCCGTATACAATTCCCTTTGTCAATCGGTACGTTACTTGCCCGAGACCCGATCGTCGGTATCCCAATACCTTGTTCAGTCTCGTTACCGGCAAGTCACTTTACTCGTACCGTAATGCATGATCCCGTGACCAAACACTTGGTCACCTTGAGCTCATTATGATAATGCATTACCGAGTGGGCCCAGAGATACCTCTCTGTCATACGGAGTGACAAATCCCAGTCTCGATCCGTGTCAATCCAACAGACACTTTCGGAGATACCTGTAATGCACCTTTATAGTCACCCAGTTACGTTGTGACGTTTGGTACACCCAAAGCACTCCTACGGTATCCGGGAGTTACACGATCTCATGGTCGAAGGAAGAGATACTTGACATTGGAAAAGCTCTAGCAAACGAACTAACCGACCTTTGTGCTATCCTTAAGATTGGGTCTTGTCCATCACATCATTCTCCTAATGATGTGATCCCGTTATCAACGACATCCAATGTCCATAGCCAGGAAACCATGACTATCTGTTGATCACAACGAGCTAGTTAACTAGAGGCTCACTAGGGACATATTGAGGTCTATGTATTCACACGTGTATTACGATTTCCGGATAATACAGTTATAGCATGAATAAAAGACTATTATCATGAACAAAGAAATATAATAATAATACTTTTATTATTGCCTCTAGGGCATATTTCCAACAATTCATGTTATATTTACATCAATTATACATGCTTTTGGTGCACTTTTATGTTATTTTTAAGGACTAACTTGTTAATCTAGTGCCAAGTGATAGTTCCTATTTTTTCCATGTTTTCGGTTCCGAAAAAAATCCATATCTAGGAAGGTCCAAACATGATGAAAATTGACTATGATTTTTCTGGAATATATGTGATTTTTGGGAGAAAGAATAAACGGAAAATGGTGCCCGATGGCCCCACAAGCCAGGCTGACGCACCTACCCCCCCCCCCCAGGGGCACCGAGGTTTCTTGTGGGCAGCCCTAAGGTCGGTTAGAGCCATTTTTTTGCTCCAAGAAAGCTAATTTCCGGAGGAAAATCCCCTCTAGATTTCATCCCAATGGGAGTTATGGATCTTCGGCTATAAATAAACGGTGAAAGGCAAGAAAATAGATGTGAAACAGAGAAGAAACACACACACACACACACACACACAGAGAGAGATCCAATTTTGGAGGGGCTCTCAACCCTCCGGACACCATGGAGGCCAAGGACTAGAGGGGACAACCTCTCTCCATCAAGGGGAGGCCATGGAGGAGCAAGCCAGAGGGGAGCCTCTCTTCTCTTCTCTCTCGGTGGCCCAGAGTGCCGCCAGGAGAACTATCACCACGGTGATCGTCTTCATCAATGTCGTTGTCTTCATCACCTTACTCATCTCTTTTGAGCGGTCCACTCTCCCGCAACCATCAATAACCCCCTACTTGAACATGGTGTTTTTGTGCCATGAATTATTATCCAATGACTTGGGTCATCGCTATTGTGTTTGAGTAGACTTTCTTGTCCTATGGGTAATTGATGAATTGGTATGATTGGTTTAAATTGTTTGTGGTTATGTTACTGTCCTTTGGTGCCCATCATATGAGCGTGCGCGTGGGTCACACCATAGAGTTAGTTGTATGTTGATATGACTATGCATATGGGGGCAAGATCGACAGAAACTTCTCCCTACCATAGAAGTTGATACTTACGGGACTGAAGGGGGGCCAATATATCTTAATGCTATGGTTGGGTTTTACCTTAATGAACTTATTAGTAGTTGTGGATGCTTGCTAATAGTTCCAATCATAAGTGCATAGAATTCCAGGTAAGGGATGACATGCTAGCAGAGGCCTCTCCCACATAAAAACTTGCCATCGTTCTAGTAGCTTTGCTACTTTCCTAGGGACAATTCTACACACCGTACCACCATTATTCCACACTTGCTATTTGTATTATATTTTAATATATTCTATCTTTATTTAGGCAGCACCTTTTATGTTTATATTCTTCGAAACTATATCTTTATAACCACTACATAGTTTTATTTCTCATTTCTAGATAAAAGAAAATGCTCGGTGTATGTTTGTATCATTGGCAGATAGGGCCTAAGAGAATATTGATCTTACCTTTAGCTCCTTGTGGGTTTGACACTCCATACTTACCACTTCCATCATTGGAAAATATGATGATTCATTTGCACTTGGGGATTATTAGCGACTAGGTCATCGGAGGCACGCCGGAAAACATGGGCACTATGGCGGCGCCCTCGCGCATTAGTGTTTCCGACGATGGAGTGGTCACCAGCGACGAGGAAGAGGATGACAGGGTTTAGCTCGGCGCGACAATCCTTCTGGTGGTCCTTAGGGTGATGGAGACAGCATCAAAGGCTTGCCTAAGATGGCATCAGCAGTGGTTTCCCTGTAATGATGATGGATTGGTCAAAATTGAGCATCTCTTGACAAGGGGGTGGGTCAGTGAGATATGCATGAGAAAAGTGATGATGAAAGACATGGTGAGAGGGTCAAGGGGTTACAGTGGCCACCATCGCTGAGCTCATGGCGGCGGCTTGGCTTGGGTTTTGTCGATGTTGGGATTTTAGGGGCTTTGGTGACGCAGAGGATGTCTAGGGGCTTCATGGCAACACGGTGAAGCTAGTGGGGGAAGTGATATGCCGGGAGGGGCTCTACCTTGCTAGAATTTGTGTCGGCACTAGCTAGGGAAGAGGCGGATGGTGGGGGTGTTGTAAATATGCCCTAGAGGCAATAATAAAATGGTTATTATTATATTTCCTTGTTCATGATAATTGTGTATTGTTGATCCTATAATTATATTAACCGGAAACTGTAATACATGTGTGAATACATAGACCCCAACATGTCCCTAGTGAACCTCTAGTTGACTAGCTCGTTGATCAATAGATGGCTATGGTTTCCTGACCATGGACATTGGATGTCATTGATAACGAGATCACATCATTAGGAGAATGATGTGATGGACAAGACCCAATCCTAAGCATAGCACAAGATCGTGTAGTTCGTTTGCTAGAGCTTTTCTAATGTCAAGTATCTTTCCTTAGACCATGAGATTGTGAAACTGCCGGATACCGTAGGAATGCTTTGGGTGTATCAAACGTCACAATGTAACCGGGTGACTATAGAGGTGCACTACAAGTATCTCCGAAAGTGTCTGTTGGGTTGG
This sequence comes from Triticum dicoccoides, assembly GCF_002162155.2. Taxonomy (NCBI): domain Eukaryota; kingdom Viridiplantae; phylum Streptophyta; class Magnoliopsida; order Poales; family Poaceae; genus Triticum; species Triticum dicoccoides. Next base: position 498,550,274 of record NC_041387.1, read on the forward strand.
CACGAATCGAGACTGGGATTTGTCACTCCGTATGAAGGAGAGGTATCACTGGGCCCACTCGGTAATGCATCATCATAATGAGCTCAATGTGACTAAGTAGTTAGCCATGAGATCATGCGTTGCGGAACGAGTAAAGAGACTTGCCGATAACGAGATTGAACGAGGTACGGGGATACCGACGATCGGATCTCGAACAAGTAACATACCGATGGACAAAGGGAATTGTATACGGGATTGATTGAATCCCCGACATCCACTACAAAAAAAATACACTTCCATGATGATACGTGTTTGTCACAGTAGGTCGCATTTTCTGTCATGCATGTACATCCATGGCGATTTTATGATAGAATCAAGATAGTCATACCTGTGCTGTCGTAGAAGTGTTCCATGACATTACCAAAATTATCATCACGGAACTGTCCACTTCCATGACGATAAATCGCGCGTCACATAAGTGCTTTCATCAAGGGTGACCGACACGTGGCATCCACCGTAACGGAACGCCGTTAAGCTATCGGGTCGGGTTTTGGATCCGATAACCCGTTAACAACCCCGACCAATGGGGATTTTCCACGTGTAAAATCATCATTGGCTGGAGGAAACACGTGTCGGCTCATCACTAGGATAGATGTCATCCACTCATTGGACAGAAGGTGCCTATGACACGTCGAGACGTGGCACGGCTCAACAGAGGCCCATTCCTGTGAAAAGGCTGGTCCGTTTGACTTGGTCAAAAGGTGGTGGGTCGGCCCATGGCAAGCCTGTTAACGGCCTGTTCGGATATAGCTCATGTATAGCCCTCTAACCCAAGGCCCGTTACGCCCTATCCAAATTAGGCCCTGTAGCGTCATCTGGGCCATCCAATATGATTCTAGCCTGTTTTCACTTCTGGCCCATGTATGGCCCATGACGTCTTTCGGCCCATATGAGGCCCTATGTAACTCTTGGCCTATTAACGACCCGTGGTGAAACTGGCCCGTAATGAACAGTGTATCACTTTACACCCATTAACGGCCCATGGTGAAACTGGCCCGTAATGAGCAGTGTATCACTTTATACCCATTAACGACCCGTTATTCCGTTGGGCCGTTTCCAACCCATGTTATCTTTCGGCCCTCTCAGAGCCCATTTATTCTTGGGCTCATTTCCAGCATTCGTTTAGTTACGGCCCGTTACTGTCATTTTCTGCTTGTGGGCCAAATTCAGCCCCTAGTTACAGTCAGCCCGTTTGTGGTCCGTTAATACGTTGGACCGTTTTCATAGCGTCATCAAATACGGCCTATTAACGATGGCCCATTATGGTCGGCCCATGAACGGACGATTCCAACTCTATCCCGTTTATGGCCATAATGCGGCCTATTATTGGCCCATGTTTGGCCAATCGATCATACAGCCCATATAAGGCCTATTGATGATACGGCCCATAGAAGGCCCATTGTTTCTACGACCCGTAGAAGGCCCATTGTTTCTATGGCCCATAGAAGGCCCACTGTTTCTACGGCCCGTAGAAGGCCCACTATTTCTATGGCCCATAGGAGGCTCAGTGTCACTACAGTAAATATTAGCCCTTGGTTATTGTGGCCTAGTTTTAAAAAATAGGTTATTGCAGCCACTAGCAAACCGCGAAAAAAGAACTGCACTGACTACAAGCAAACAAATAAACAAGACAACAAGGAAATAAATAAGCAAGCAACTTATGCTAGGCTATCACGACTATTACACATATTACATCCACTGGGCATCAAAGTTCGCCACCAGTGCAAATATAGGGAACAAAGCAGCATATAAACGCCGCAGCAAAACAAGTCCAGAACTGAAACCACTTCAGAAGAGTTCAAGAAACAATATCTTGGGTACCCATAATGCTGGAAAGAGGCTTAGCAAGCTTATTAACTTTCTCTTGTTTGGCGCTTAAATCCTCCAGCGCTTGTTGTTGCACAAGAAAGTATGCATCTGAATTCTGTAGGGACTTCCTCAGTCCTTCAGCTTCTTGCCGCAGCACAACTGAATGATGCCTTTCAGCTTGTAGCTGAGACTGAAGAAGCTAAAGTGATTCAGGCAGCGAGTTCGAAGAGCTTGTGCCAGCGGTACTAGCCAGTAACTCGAACACTACATCAACGCGGGACTGTGGGGTTTTCTCACTGTCTACAAGATCGTTTTATCACCTTTCTTGGAGACCAACAGGGTTGTCTCACTATCTTGAACCTTATCTGCATTACTTTCTCTACCATTGCATAGTGGGGTGCTCTTCTCCAATATTCTGTTTGCATACTACAAGAGAAACAAGCAGACACATCACAGGTTTAGCTTGTAGTATACAAAACTCATTTTGCTAAACCAGTTAGTAGTAAGGTGGACAGGATAACAGCATGAAACAAACATATATCTATGTACTATAGTCACTATATTGTCCATATCATTCTAGTTTATGTTCCCTAATCAAGATAGAGACACAATTCAACTCATATATTTTTAAGACACAGCAGCATAGATAGAATATAAGTGTGAGAAACTGCACAACATTAGCAACACTTGTAATGTGCATCACATGAGAACATAACTGTTTATACAACTTAAACTGAAATCAACATAGAGCAAGAAGTTAGAACATCAATCCTGTTAAACAAATAGGTTTAAAACATACCTGTTGCGCCATTGGAGTTTCAGTTGGATCCTTCAAATTCGAAAGTAGTCAGTATGAGTAAATACAGTGATGCAATAGCAAAGGAGTATGGACCATAGCTACGGAATCTGACCTGAGAACAGTTGCTCTTCTGCTTTAAACGTGGAGTTTGGGTTAGCTGTGGTGGTCTTCGTGCTTTGGGCACTGTAGTAGCTTTACAACTGCTCGTGTGGGGGTACTTTGTGGTGGACATGGTGCTCTGTCAACTAGAAGTGGGTTACTATCCGTTGGGGTTGCGGTTAGATGTGTTGTAGCTGGTTCTCTGCCCAACGGTGTAAGTGTGCAATCGGGAAGAGTCTCGATTATGTGTGGTGGGGCTAGTTTGTGGGCCAGTACAACCATGGTTCTATCTGCATCGACGGGTAGCACTGTCTTTTGTGAAGAATGGGTTTTTGCTCCCTTAGATACTGCCATCACCCCCTCCAATTCAAATGGATGATAAATAAGAAAAGAAATTGAATGTACAAACATTGTATGATAGACAGATGTGGTAATTCACATATATGTTGTCTAACCAAACAGGACAACATGACACAATTTCACATATATGATGCCTAACTAAACAGGACAACTTGACACAATTTCACATATATGATGCCTAACTAAACAGGATAGCATGACATAGTTTCAGATATATGATGGATAACTTAACAGGATATAATGTCATAATTCAACATATGATGAGTACCTAAACATGATGACATGACAAAACTATATGATGTCTTTCTAAAATAGGTTGGGATGAAATAATTCACATACATGTTGTGTAAGTATACAGGATGGCATGATATAATTGACATAATTGATTCATATACTAAGCAGCTGGCACTCGCATGTATTAACTCTAAACTAAGCAGATAGAATTCAATATTGTGCATATGATGTCTAAACTAAGCAATGCAAGACACCATATGCATCATATGAGAAATCTAAACATTGCAACTTAGAGCATACACCTCAGGTGGGATATAGGAGTGGTCATCTGTCTCTGAATCCTCCTCTGAGGAGCTCCCTGTAACCATCGAGATATATGCTTCAACAGGTATCATTGCCTGCTCTGAAGACCTTGTTTTCACTCCAGATTTTTCCATAAACGGCTCAAATGGCTGATACACATGAAGAGTAGTTCAATATACACAGATTGTCCACAAATAGAATCTGTAATGAAAAAAAAGATGGCATGAGATAATTCACATATATGATGCCTGGATCCATGGCGGTGAATAATTCACATATATGATAACTGGCTGAAAAACATGGCATGGCATAATTCACATATCTGATATAGAAAGCAAACAGGAGGCATTCACACAAAGCATGTCTAATCTAAGCAGATGGTATGGCAATGCAAGACACCATATGCATGATATGAGCAATATAACCCAGCCAAGTTAGAGCCTGCACCTCGGGGGGGGGGGGATACGACTGGTCATCTATCTCTGAATCCTACTCTGAGGAGCTATCTGTAACTAGCAAGAAATCTGCATCGACAGGTAGCACCGACTGCTCAGAAGACCTTGTTTTCACTCTAGATTTTCCAATGACCGACTCAAATGGCTGATGCACAGGAAGAGTAGATGAATGTATAAACATTGTTGA